>NW_009951947.1:918290-927983 GCF_000747805.2 Chaetura pelagica | reverse complement strand
CGCACCCCCCCCCGCAGTTTCCCTTCGCCAGAGGTCTGGAGCCTGCTGAAAGGAGGCAGCTCCCCAAGCCACAGGGCCGTCAAGAGGGCAACTCCGAGCAACGCTTCGAGGTCAGAGCTTCAGGCTTCGCGCAGTGACCAGGAGGGCTGCGGGATTCCTAGGAAAAGGAGCTGGTGTGGTCACCTGGGCGTGGGCCCTGGGATGTTGTGGGAAGCAGCAAAAACACTGGTGCACATGTGAGAAAAATCACGGGGGCTTTCAATACGGGAAGTTAAGGCACACAAAATGGAAAGGGGGGGAGGGAATGCAGGGACAAGCAAGAGTTGCAGGTGTCCATCTACTGCCACCCCAGCCCCCCCCGCTGCCCTGCATTCTCTCATCACTAGAGCAGCGTAGTTAATGCGGGAAACGTTTCCATCCATCTTCATTTGCGTGTCCAGGGGGTTTTCCCAGGCTTTATCTTGCTCTGTGCATGCTGTGTCGCTGGCATGTGGCCACAGCAGCAGCCCTGTGTGCAGACATCAGCCTCCCCCTGGACTCCCCCAGTCCATCGAGCCAGGTGAGGGTTGGCTACACCCTCCTGCTCCAGTCCCCAAGGTGGCAGTGGGACAGGGATGCTCAGCCCCCACCTGCTTGCTGGGGGACAAGAAAGCACTTGCTGGGCACATATTCTTTCCAGTAGGCTGAACCCACTCCCAGTGCTGCCCTTTCTCCCTCTCCAGTGCACAACTCAGTGGGTCCCCCTAGGAATCATAGAACAGTCATGGTTGGGAAGGACCTCTGAGATCACCAAGTCCAACCATAAAAACAAAACCCAACCCCCCCGCCCCAAAACCACAACACACAAAAAAACCCCCTTCAACCTACAATCTCAGCCACTAGAGCATGCCCTGAAGTTCCTCATCTACATGTTTCTTGAATGCATCCAAGGATGGTGAATCCATCACCTCCCTGGGCTGGCTGTTCCAGTGTCAGACCACTCTTTCAGTAGATAAATTCTTCCCAATATCCAATCTAAACCTCCCTGCTACACTTTCAAGACATTTCCTCTGGTCTGGTCATTATTCACTTGGGAGAAGAGGCCAACACCCACCTCCCTACAACCTCCCTTCAGGTAGTTGTTAACGGGCAATGAGGTCTCCCCTCAGCCATCTCTTCTCCAAACTAAACATCCCAGTTTCCTAAGTACCACAGCTACATGGCTTTTAAACACATCCAGGCATGGTGTCTGCACCGCTTCCCTGGGCAGCCTGTTCCAGTGCCGGACAACCCTTTCAGTGAAGAAATTTTTTCCCAATATCCAGTCTAATCCTTCCCTGGCACAATTCAAGATCATTTCCTCTCACCCTGTTGTTTATGATTTGCAAGAAGAGACTGATGCCCACCTCGTGGCAACCTCCTCTCAGGTAGTATCACTAGGACAGTGACACTAGGACCTAGGGGTGACAGAGATCCAGGGATGACCAACCAATCTCCTCTTAATTGTGACTTAATGCAGCAAAACCTCTTTCCCCACATTTACAGAGGTTTGTGCTTCTTGGAGGCTGAATCTCACTGTACAAATGGGCTGGGTCTTGCCAGGAGCAGTAGATGCTGCCAGCCCCATGTGCCAGGGAGAGCAACTGGCATGACATGCCATCCTCTCACCACACACCAGCCTTCCCTGAAAAACAGCTGGCTCGGAACTGGTGGATTTTGGATGGGAGCTGAATCATCTGCTGAGATGTGTCCTTTCATCATCTGTGTCCAACTTCTCATCTCCTGGCTTTGCTACCATTTGTTCAGGAGGCATTACAGACACATGCACAAGGCAGCAGACATGATTCCCAGCCCAGCACATGCAGCCTCGGGTGAGCCAGGGTGCTGCTCCCTGGCCTGCTGGAGCTTGCAGCACTGTGGTTCGTTATTTGAACAGTTCTGCCCAGAGGTAAAAGCATCAATAATCACTCTTCAGTGGAGGTCTGGAATGTGCTGTGAAAGGTTATGTTCCACCAGCAGCTGGAGCCATCGGTGCTGGGAGATGTCCCCATGAATCAACATCGGTGCTCTCTTTGGAGAGCTCGTCCCTCCTGGGTGGTCACTGAGCCCGGGGAGGTGACAGCCCCCAGCCCACACCTTGATGCACCCCAGGGCATTGCCTCTTGTTTGGAGAAGGCAAGTCTCTCTGTAGCCAGATATATGAAGCTTCCCCATTGACCAGCAGAATTTGGGATGAGCTCAGCAGATGTTGAGCTCCTCCGGCTCCCCTCTTAGCTCCAGCTGGAGCCTGGTTCTGGGGTCTCTGTTCAGTATAAGCAGCAGGAGAATCCCCTCGGCTTGGGGCTGTGCTGGATACCCTGCCTATGGATAACCTGCCCCTGGGGCTGGCACAGGGCTGGGGGATGCAGCTCCCACAGGACCAATGCTCTGCACCAGGACACTGCTGCAGTATTTGGAAGCCTGAGCGCTCACAGAGGTAATGCTGGGCAAAGCTGCATTTCCCCTGGCACCTTAAATACCTTTAAGGCCTGGGGAGAAATAAGTCTCTTCTGCCTCTAGCATGAAATGGCTTTCAAAATGGATTTGCAGGCTCCAGACTCATCTCCCTCGTGTGTCAGGTCTGAGCTCTTCAGTGGAGGCAGAGAGGAAGAGCTGCTCATCTAGTAATAAATTGCAGACACATGTTCCCCTGAGCAGTTGTTTGGAAAGTGTCCCACACGACTGGTGCCAAATTCGCTGGCCAGAGAAGCTCAATGGTATTAGCATGTTCCAGTTAATTATGGTAATCTAGCCAGAGGTAGTAGTATGTGGTTTGTTTGTTTCCCAATTTCCAGTAATAGTAAACTCATAACTGCCAACCCTGACTTGTATTTCTGCCTTGCATTGACTTGTTATGTGCTTTCAGTTTTATGTATGACCTTTCTGTCCCATTTTCTTACTTGATGAAAGCTATGCTACTAGCAGAAACAGGAAGATTAATGTTACCATTTTCTAAGGAAAAAAATACTTATATGCCAGTTGCGTATGCTTTATGATTCTTTGATTAATTTGAACGTTTTAAAGATTAATTGGAACAGGTTACAAAATATTAGAAGAAATTTCCATGCTTGTCTAAGACTAATACGAGGGAAAATTTCCCAGTTTAGTTCTTCTAGCATGCATTATATAAAATAAATCTGTATTGTCTCACAGCATATGTGCACCTAAGTATGGACATACATGCATTTGCACTTGTGTATGATAACAGGGCTTATGTTTGTATAATGTTTTTAATCTGTATATGCTTCAAAGTGCAATGTGCATCAGTTGCACAAGACGTGCCTTGTTTTGATGTGAAACTCTATATTTACGTATGAAAATGTGAGGGCTGGCTGTTCCAACTAGTTAACTAGAAGTTTTAGATATTTTCCAAGTATCTTCCTGGTGACTCTTTCCAAATAGGGCCAAGTTCAGAGCCTCAGGATGCACTAGGGTGTCTCTTCTGGTTTTGTTTAGCAGTTGTTTTCTGTTTAGAAATTAAAAAAAAAAAAAAAAAAAGTTAATAAGTCACTCTTAGTTCTTGCTGTATTTACTGGAAGGAAGGGGCGTTTCTAGAACATGTCATGCTAAATTAAATGTGTGAATTAAGTGGATAAATCACTCCTTGAAAGTTCCTATTTCTCAGAATTGACTGTTACAGCAATTGTAAAGGAGGACCTGCTGAGGTGCAGGTGTGTACTTCTTTTGAGGTGAGTCTTGCCTCCAGTGCTGTCCTCTGAAGAACTTCCACTTGTTTATTTTCACTTTTCCTTTCAAGTAATCTCAGGGAAATGAGTAGAATCATTCCTCCCCCTATCCCCATGCTTATTACTGTTAGGATGCAAGTATTACAAGGTGAATATAGTCATTTAAGTGTATTGCAGTAGGAAGATAATTGCAGAGCACTCATGGGAGCATAATAAGCAAACATTAGCAAGGAAATAAACAGCAACATAAAAACGTGATGTGTAAGTAGCCTCTGAGACAACCTGAAAGTCTGCAAGCTATTCTTTGGTGGCTTTCAAACCATTACTAGATCAAGCCTGACTGCCATGGTAATGTCAAAATCACCTACACTTGTTTGTTTTGACTTTCAGATAAACATACACAGTTATTTCGTGGTTCCAGACTACAATTATGCCAGGAAGTTGTTTCTGCAGCTGCTTGTGAGTGCAGTCTGAAGGCCTGCAGCGTGCCGGCGAGCGTCAGCCAGGACACCAGGGCATTCCCTATCCAGGAAAGTGACTGGCTTTCTTGAGGGAGAAACAAAGAAGATTTCTTGCACAGTTGGAAGGAAAAGCAATACAGTCTTGACACCCGGTTATCTTTTAAGAAGCATTTGTCACAATACCTCTTGACTGTGTGGATCTTGTAACTCTGACACAAACGTGCCTTTGGACTTGTGCAAATAAATCATTGGAAGAACTGATTGAACAAGGTGACTGTTGAAGAATCATGTCCAAGCACTTAGAGATCATAAATCTGTCATTTTTGTTGGATCATGAAAGGGAAACAATATTGGGAGTACTGAAGAGAGATGAGTATCTGAAAAAAGTTGAAGATAAAAGGATAAGGTAACTTTTCATTATTGTTGTTAGAAATATTGTTTGCAATATAGAAAGTTTTTGGTACACAGTGATTTTCTAGATGCCTCAGGAAAGGGATGAGTGTTGGGAGGCAGCACACTTAATTGTAAGTCAAAGTGTGTAAAAAAAATTGCTTGCTAGTATGGCCCTCTGTGAACAAAATATTGTGTCCATTGTTTCAAGACAAGAGAGTAAGAAAGATAAAAAATACAAAAATACACAGCAGTGGTTTTTAAATTTCAGATTCTTTGGATTTTGCCAGGTTTGGTGGAATTTCTCCTCTGTGAATGGAAGGCTTTAGTAAGGCTCTTGAACTTTCTTCCTCTGAGAGGAGCTGTATGCTTTGTGCCTTCAGAGCTGAGTGTGGGAGGGGATGTTTGGGAGGTGTCACAGGGAGTGAAAGTAGTTGTCTGCTTCTGTACAGGAGTCCATACCTGCTTCTGTACAGGAGTCCATACAACATGGGCCAAATGCAAGATAGTGACCTTTTTCTTTCTGAGGCTGTACTCACAGATTAGGGAGGAGGAGGGGCACTTCATTTTTCAAATTACTTAGATTTACAAATAAATAGATAAGTAAATGGGTAACTATGGATCTCAAAAGCTGGTGATAGGGTAAGTAGAGACTCAGGGTACTAAATGAGTCCATGCATTCTTTTTTGAGGAAAAAAAGGTCAAAATCCAAGTCCAGAGAACAGTATGTGAAAGCAGGTTGGGAGTCAGTTATTTTAGATTACTCAAATTACTCTGTGCCTGACAAGGTCATGGAGTAGATCCTCCTGGAAAGTCTGCTAAGGCACATGGAAAATGAAGAGTTGACTGATGACAGCCAACATGGCATCACTAAGGGCAAGTCATGCCTGACCAATCTGGTGGCCTTCTACAACAAGGCTACAGAGATGGTGGATGATGGCAGAGCTACTGAAGTCACCTACCTGAATGTGTGCAAGGTGTTTGACACTGTCCCACATGACATCCTGGTCTCTGAACTGACAAGGCATGGATTTGACAGAGGGACCACTTGGTGGGTAAGAGATTGGCCGGATGGCTGCACCCAGAGAGTTGTGGTCAATGGCTCAGTGTCCTAATGGAGGCAGCTGGCAAGTGGTGTCAGTATTGGGACCAGTGATGTTCAACATCTTTGTTGGAGACATGGACAGTGGGATTGAGTGTCTCCTCAGCAAGTTTGCTGATGATACCAAGCTGTGTGGTGAGGCTGATACCCAAGAGGGAAGGGATGCCATCCAGAGGGACCTTGACAGGCTGGAGAGTTGGGCCAGTGCCACCCTTGTCAAGTTCAACAAGGCCAAGTGCAGGGTCCTGCACCTGGGTCAGCACAACCCCAGGCACAAATACAGGCTGGGGGGAGAATGGCTGGAGAGCAGTTCTGAGGAGAAGGACTTGGGGTGGTAGTTGATGAGAAGCTCAACATGAGCCAGCAGTGTGTGCTAGAACCAAGAGAGCAACTGCATCCTGGGCTGCATCAAAAGAAGTGTGGCCAGCAGGGCCAGGGAGGTGATTCTGCCCCTCTACTCTGCTCTGGTGAGACTTCACCTGGAGCACTGTGTACAGTTCTGGTGCCCTCAGCATAAGAAGGATATAGACCTGTTGGAAAGGGTCCAGAGAAGGGCCACCAAGATGATCAAAGGCCTGGAGCACCTCTGCTATGAAGACAGGCTGAGAGAGTTGTGGCTGTTCAGCCTAGAGAAGAGAAGGCTCCAGGGAGACCTTATAGCACTTTCCAGTGCTTGAAGGGGCTACAGGAAAGCTGGGGAGGGGCTTTTCATCAGAGAAGATAGTGATAGGACAAGGGGTAATGGTTTTAAACTGACAGAGGGGAGATTTAGGTTCGATATTAGGAAGAAATTATTCACTATAAGGGTGGTGAGGAACTGGAACGGGTTGCCTGGGGGGGTTGTTGATGCCCCATCCCTGGAGGTTTTTAAGGCCAGGTTGGACGAGGTTCTGTATAACCTGATCTAGTGGTGGGATTCCCTGCTCATGGCAGGGGGATTAGAACTTTATCATCTTCAAGGTCCCTTCCAACCTTAATGATTCTATGATTCTATGAAATTCAGTTAATTCAGATCAGTATCAATTTTGCAAAGGTTCCTGTGCTTTTCCAGTATGCTGTTGCTGTTTTCTTTTCCATCTCGCCTTTTAAACTCTTACAGAGTGCTGATAAACATCTGTCCTTTCTAAACTCCTACAGATTGCTGATTCTGAGAAACAGGCTTAGAGTGGATGCATGCAGCACTTGGTGTTGGCAAGGCTGCTGTGTGTAATGGATGAGAAAAGGAAGATTTCCAGCCTTTGTTGGTTTCTGTCCATGCGTTCCAAGGCCAGGCTGCATTGTTCTTCCCTTTGATTTGTTAAAAAGCATTTTAGACATTGTGCAGAGATGTATGTTCAGCACCTGCTGAGACTTCTTTTGTATAAAATTATTATTTGGAAATCCATGTAGACTTAGCCATCAGTTTGAGAAGTCTTGCTACCTTGAGAGAACCAAATCTAAGTGCAGTCCCCCTGCTGGTGTGCAGCCCCTTTAAGTGGGGAAACACAGTGACTCATCTAAATGGAGTGGGCTAAAACTGGTTGATGCTTCTGCTTCAAGACTGGAAGAAAAGGTGTTTCTTTATTCTGGTGGGGGCAAGTAAATAATTTAATATCCTTCAGGATTTGTCAGATGAAGAAGAAAATAGAACAAAAAAAACTACAGATGGAGCACTGTTTGTTCCAGACATTGTGCTCTATTTTGTAGTAGCATTTCTAAGTATTTCAGTTTTCTAAGGTAATGGCCTTGGAAATGTGTGTGCCAGAAGCCATCGATCGAAGGCAGCAGTATGAAGTGCATTAGTGTATCAGATCACTAGCTTCCCAAACCCAGAGAATGCCACCTTTTCTACTCCTGTCTCTTCCCAATATCAAGTGGAAAGTTGAGTTTATTTAGGTCTTGGGGGGTTTTTGTTTGCTCAGATTGGTGTTTTTTGCTGTTTTATTTGGTGGTGTTTTGTTGTTTTTTGGTTGTTTTTTGTCTTTTTTAATACAATGTCTTAAACCCCCTAATTTTCTGGCAGTGTTTTGGCACTACTGGAAGTCACTCTGCCAAAACTACTGATTTGGGCAACCCAAGGCATCTCTGGAGGATGCAGCTCCGTACGGCGACAGGTGGCATTGTCTTACATATATTTTGGTGAAATGAAAAGAGCACCCTAAGAAAAGGCTGAAAATGAAGTTAATCTGAAATATAATGCTAATTAGGATAACTAATGAGGCAATGTGTTGCTTGTGCTTACTTCTGTCATTTGTATATGAACCAATAGGTTTCAGATTCAGAGTCTGTTTGGAGAATTGTCAATAGACCATACTGTGCTTGATAGTGGTGGAAAGTAGTCTATAAAAGACTATTCCAAAGAATTGGGTGGGTAACTACTTCATAGAAGACTGAAGTCTTAATACTTTTTCTTTTTGAATACAGCTTGGCAAGGATATCTTTAATTATGGTTTGTAACTATACTTCAGAGGAACATTTGTTGTCTTTGGAATTCCATTTGGTGCAATCTGTTATATGTTTTATTGAAGTGCTTTGCAGAAGAACAAGTCCCTTTGTATTTATTTTCAAGACATTTTTCATTCCTTCAAGATGCTTACTTGTACATTGTACTGAAGAATTTTTATTAGTCTATTCCACTCTTTCTTAATCTATTGTGAGAATTGTTTTTTCTGTTCCTATTAATCTTCAAAAGCAGTCGTAGCTTGAAAGGGTCTTTTTGTTCAACATGAAAGCAATAGTAAATGTAGGAGTTATTTGTGTTCTGCAGTACAGGTGTCCTTGTATTTTTATTTGATGTACTGATATTTTACCTACATGTGAGAGAAATGCAGAAGGCAGCAAGTACTCTTTCTCTGGTCTAGTTTTGACAATACAAGTAAGCAACATTACATAGCATCAATTACATAGAGCTAAAAAAGCTAAGAATCGTAGCATGTTTTGAGTTCGCAGGCACCTTAAAGACCATCTAGTTCCAACCTCCCTGCATGGGCAGGGACACCTCCCACTAGACCAGGTTGCTCAAAGCCCCATCCCACCTGGCCTGAAAAGTTCTAGGGATGGGGAATCCAAGACTTCCCTGGGCAATATGTTCTAATGTTTCGACACCCTCACAGTGAAGAATTTCCTCCAAGTATCTAACCTAAATCTACCCTCTTCTGGTTAAAAGCCATTACCCTTTGTCCTATCACTACATGCCGTTGTACAAAGTCCATCCTCAGGTTTCTTGTAGATCCCTTCAGGTACTGGAAGAGCACTATAAGGTCTCCCAAGAGCCTTCTCTTCTCATGGCTAAACCTGACCATACCGAGGGTGAAAAAGTAGGGTGTCTTTTAATGTACAAATTGCTGGGAGAAACTTACGTCTGGTAATGTCAGTCAAGACATTGTGAACTGACTGTTTTGGACTGAAACGTATCTTTTTCCTTGTTTTCACATCCTTTTACTATTTTTAAGTAGATTTGTTCTTCTAATACCCTTTTTATGAAAACCTGTATCACACTGAATGTGTAGTGCCACAAGTCATTGCATGAATACTAAATTGAAAAAACGTATTTGCTAAAAGGGGAGGGTACCACATACTAGGTGCATTCCATCTCTTGTTGGCTTGTTTATGTTTCAACATCAGCCCCTCTGCCTCCTCTCTGAGCTATGGTTTTACACAAGGAACTGGGTCTGCTGGTGATAGTATTTTGCATTTGGAGCTAGGTCTTCATCTCAATGTTTTTCTGCTACCACAGAGCAAACACAAATGCCATGCTTATTGCTAATGCACATTGCTTTCTTACCTTGACATTTTTCCTAGACAGCATTTAAAATACAAAGGGTCTTTTCATTCTGTATGAAGCAAAGCTGTAAATAAAATCATACTTTTAGAAGAGGAGATACCAGCATAATAAATTTGTTAACTGAGAAAAGAAAGAAGGAACATGCCAATTTCTTTCAAGAACAGGGCTTTATTGTTATTACTTGTATCAATCCCTCAGAACTTAGGTTGCCAGAAACTGTGTAAGAATTGCACCAGCCCCAGGTCTGTATTGACAAGGAAAGTTGGCATTCCT
>NW_009951947.1:879086-918277 GCF_000747805.2 Chaetura pelagica | reverse complement strand
TCAGTTAACTAAAATGGCATGTCCTTAGTCTGAAGAGATCCACAGAGGCAATTCAGGGTTTTAACTTCATTACAATAGACGAGAAATGGTTAGCATTGATACCACCATGTGGTAACTACAGGCAAGTACTTCAGAAAAAAGATTAATTAATTTTGAGTAACAGGAATGGGATTTGACTTATTTGATGAGTATACATTTGGACTTGTCTCTAAGCACAAAATGATTGCTATATAGTATGGTATGTGGTCTATGTTTTTGCAAAACTGCCTATAAATATTAGAAGCAAAGAGCCCTTGTCTTAAAGCATACTGTTCATCCATATGTGTATGGGAAGTTAAAGGGTTGCTTATCTGGCAGCTACCTTGTCTCTCAAGTGAATGTAACATATTGTTATTATTTGAACCAGAGACTGTTCCATCAGACTGAACAAACTAAACACTGTCAACATGTGCCATTACATTTGACAGCGGTCTTTCAAAAAAAAGGAGATGAGATAGAAACACTCCTGGGTCCACTCCCCCACTACCAAAAAAGCCATCAAAGCAGCACAAAAGTATTTTCCAAAATCCTACTGAAATAAGGGGAGGGAGATAATTCAGTATTTTATTTTTTTAAAAAAGTTATCTGACTCAAAGCAAGTGGGTTGCACTTACAGTATGAGGAAGTGATGGCATTCATTTAAGTGAATGGCTTGAGCAGTGAGTGCACTGCCTCCTACAGCAGTATAGCTATTCTGCTTTTCTCTAATTGGGGAATAAATATTCCCCAGGGTAAAGCATGCTATAAATCATACTATTAAGAAGAAATGGATCTGTTAAGGCTTCGTGTTGCATCTTCCTCTGCAGGATTATAAGGGTTTGGAAGAAATACTCTATCTCTGGAGGCTGCATTTGTAAGGGAATGAGCAAACGCCTTTCACTGCCTCCTGATGTTTAGAGTCAGTAGGGAAGAGTGAGGCTATTTTCTGACTTTTGAAGGCAGTGAAAGAGCAAGCAGCTTTGCCAAGAACTACATCAGCTTGCTGCTCCTTAGTTTGGGTTTTACTGAACTGGGGTCTTTGCTGCCTGAATTTTCTCTCCCTTCTTTTCAAGACATCAGGTTTTCATATTTACTGGTTAGGTGGACTTAATCTAGAGTCTGAGTAATTTCTCAGATTTGGTGTTGGCCAAGTACTTTTCTGGTTTTGTTTCCTGCTTTGATACTCTATATTTGGAAAGGGTTAGATTAAGTCATTCAGTGTTACCTAGAACACTAATTACAACAGAGCTCTTCTCCAATGCATTTAACATATTTTTGCAGACAGAAGAGGTAGAGGGATCTTAATATGAATTCACAGTTAGAGGAAGGGCTAAATATTCTGCTATTCTTGAAAGTAAGAAATTTATTTTTAGAATCACAAAATCACAGAATTTTTTGAGTTGGAAGGGACCTTAAAGACTATCAAGTTCCAACTCCCCTGCATGGGCAGGAACACCTTCCACTAGAACAGGGTGCTCAGAGCCCCATCCAACCTGCCCTTGAACACCTCCAGGAATGGAGCCCCCACAACATCTCTGGGCAGCCTGTTCCAGGTTTTCACCACCCTTACACTGAAGAATTTCCACCTGATCTCTAACCTAAATCTGTCTTCTTTCAGCTTAAAACCATTAACCCTTGTCCTCTTCACTGCAAGCCCCTGTAAAAAGACCCTCCCCAGCTTTCCTGCAGGCCCCTTCAGGTACTCAAAGGCCACTATGAGGTCCCCCCAGAGCCTTCTCTTCTTCAGACTGAACAACCCCAACTCCCTCAGCCTGTCCACATAAGAGAGGGGCTCCAGCCCTTGGATTATTTTCGTGGCCCTTCTCTGGACACGCTCCAACAGGTCCACATCTTTCTTGTGCTGGGGACACCAGAGCTGGATGCAGTGCTCCAGGTGAGGTCTCACCAGGGCAGAGTAGAGGGGCAGAATCACCTCTCTTGATCTGCTGGCCACACTTTTTTTGGTACAGCCCAGGATGGAGTTGACCCTCTGGGCTGCAGCTGCACATTGGTGGCTCTTGTCCACTATCTTTTATCAAACAGCTGTTGTAATAGATGGTTTAGAAACTTCAGTGTATGATAGGAAAAATTTTCTCCAGCTACTTACTAAGTTGACTTCTGCTGAGTTTATTTTCTCTTTTATATTACTAGGGGAGGATTGATAAAGATTACTTATTTTTTTAATATTTTAGTTTAGAAATGTCTAACTGCACAGTGCATTAGATTCCTTAAAAATTAAGGAGAGCCCAAATATTGGAATGGCAAAAGGAAATTGGGTGTTTACCATGCAGCTGCTTCCTATCTTGGGGGATGAGGAGTAGTGCTAAGTCAGTCCAGCTACACACTGCACGTGTTCTCCCTTTTCAATGTTGTGTAACTAGTGCAGGTAGGCTGTGGCTGTTTAGAGGCTGCTGTGATGATGGATGTTTCTTCAGATGACTCACCCACTTCCTCCTACTCTTCCTAGCCCTTGAGATACTTTGTTCTTTGTTTTCTTAAGATCTGAACATATTTGCTACAATCAGTCAGTAGTTAAATTCAACAAATAGGATAGGGAATCCCCAAAGAAAGTTCATATCCAGTATATCTGTCCATACATTGTTTGCTTGCTTTTTCTAATTCTTCTATTTCATCTGTTTGACTGAGTGAGTGGAGAAACTGTGAGTAGATTTATTTTGTTTCAGTTCCCTTAAAGTTGTCAAAGGCAGCTCCATATCAAAAACAAGGAAACAAACGATTTTCAGAATTCATGCTGTTGGCAAATCAACTGTCATCTGATAAAGAATTCAAAATGTTGTATCTAACAAGCAGTGGAAAATACAGTTGCAATCACCACTACTGGATAGTAGGAATAATGCATTTTTAATGTCAAAAGAATATTGGTATTTCAACATGTTGATCTCTAGACAAGCTTTGGTCTAAAAATGCACCATTTATTGATTTGGGCTGATAGTGCTTTCCTTATTTTAAAATGGAACTATTTAAAAAACAGCCTTTGTGCCCAGTGATGCTTTTAATTAAGCACAAAAGAGCCTCAAAGTTGCAGAGGGGAGGGAGAAGGCTAGAATGGAACGAGTTCAGTGAAGTGTTTGTTTGAACATTAGACACCTGCATGCAGTCTGTAGGACACACTGATGATTACCAGAAAGATGATATACAGCCTGTAGAGTTCTTAAAACACAATGGTTCACTTTTGATTTTAATTTTTTTAAGTAAAAATGAGCCATTGGAAATAACCCTGGTATAAAAAATGAGCTTTGCTTGTGCATAGTATTTTAACCCTTTTGAGATTTGAAGATTAACAATATTAATCTTCTGAGTTACCCTGACACTTGGACAAGGTTCAGGTTGTTGTTCTGCATGCAGATGTTCAAGTCCCAAAAGAAAAACTGGATCCCAACTGGCTGCTGGGGAATCTCTGCTCTGGCAGCTGGAGCACCTCCTCTTCCTCCTCCTTCACCAATGTGGTGTGTGCAGGGTTACTTCACATTTTCCTCACTCCTTCCCCCTTTCTTAAATATCTGCCACCAATATGTGCTCAGCTTTGGCCTGCAGTGGGTCTGTTTTGGAGCCAGGTGGAACCAGCATTGCCTGCAAAGGCACAGCCTCTGATTTGATCTCACAGAGGTGACCCCTGAAGACTCCCAACTGCGAAGACCTTGCCGTGTAAACCCAGTACAGATGCAGGGAGATTTTTGTGTGGGGAAGCTGAGTAAAGCTGAATCTGTTAGTGTTTGCTTGTTGTACTTAGTCATAAACTGTAGCTGTCACCTCTGTACCAGTAAGTTAGACCAACTGTTTGAGCTGCCCTATGAGAAGTGAGCAGGAAGAGTGGAGTGGCTGAGATGCTGAAGAGGCCACATGGAAGCGAAGAGCAATCCCAGGGCCCTGGTTGCACAATGTGTCCATGTCTGCTGTCAGCTCATAGTGGAAAGTAGAACAGAAACTGGTGAGTGCAGGTCAGACTGGTGATGCAGATGACAGTTGCAAACTGGGTCTGCCCGTCCTCTTCTTTTTCTTGGGTTCACATTTTCCGTACTTGAAAGTCTCCTTACAACAGTGTTTCCCATTGCAGCTCTGAGGACTGTTCGTTGGGTAGACCCAGCACAGAGGCAAGTGGATGATCTGAGCAAACTTGAGGAAGACAAAAAAACAATGAGAGGGTCAGAAGCATCAAGTATCTGCCACATTAAGAAGCCCTGGTGAAGAAGGGCACTCAGCTGTGACAGGGAGGACTTTGGGGGCAGAAGTGGGAAGTGCTTCAGTACCTCTCAATACATGAAAGCACAATCTGATCTTAAGGACTTTTCCTGAGATCAGGTGGTACTAAAAGTGGCTGCACTAAAATAAAAGAGCCATGTAGCATAGTACTTTTTCTCTGACAAATTCACACTGCTGTGAGGGCAGACATTATGCCATCAAGCATTTTGTGAATGTTGCTTGATATTTAATGAAATGTAAGTGATTGTCGCATCAGTGGTAATTAGATGTCTTCAGAAGCAGAGAAAGATGTGTTTGTTATTCAAGTGGATAGAAGTGGTATCCCTTTTAAAATAGTGTGGTCAAAAATGTTCTAGTAGCAGGGTTGATTTATTTTTTTTTTCCTTTAAGTATCTGTCCAGAAGAAGCAGACAAATTGGCTTTTACTGTCTGAAGGCAGGCTCGTTTAGGAGGTAGATTCAAGGAAGGAGTGGCAATAGTGGTGATCATCTGCCTTCCCTGTGCACAACAGCAATATTGCAGCACAGTTGGCAGTTGCTGTAGTGCAAGTCACCTATCTGCACTTGGAACTGGCTGACTGACAGAAGAATAAAATGGATGTGGACCCATAACTAAGAGTATCTCTGCAGGAGGTAAGTAGGTGTAAGGTGCAAGAACAATTAGCAGATGCAACTGCAAGAATAATTAGCAAATTACCAGGAAAGCTCATGAAGCCTGGACAGTCTTTTGAAGGGTATCACATCAGAGAAAGTCTGTTCCGATTGAATGTGGGAGAGGAAGGGTGCAAAGTAGAATGCAGAAATCACTTTTGGATAAAGGCCAGCAGAGGAGAACACTTGACAGGATTTGTAGTCACTGCCTGGAGGGATTGAACATGGCCTTTTTCAAAAGCTATCAGAGGCCGAGCATCTGCAGGCCAGGTGCAACTCTTCAGCAGTTCATGGGATCCCAGTGGGAAGCAAAATGCTAGCCAGCCTTATAGCAAGGCAATGTATCCACAAATAACCTAATTCTGTCAGAGCTTAGTCTCTGGTGGCCTGAGTAATGTTCCTGACCTCCTTCACTGGGCTGCAACCTGTAACCTTTATTTTGTTTTATTTTCCTAAAGTGCTTTTATTCCTGACACCTTTTTATTGATCTTTAAGTGAAGCTGGTAGCCAGGTTTTTTAAATCCCCCTTAATGCATCTCCATGTGATAGTGATTTCAGTGAGCTGGAGTACTTAATGATACAGGAGCTCTAGAGACTCTTGGCTGATTGTAGTGCATGAGTGTAGGGAAGAGTGAAGGGATCTGGAATGCCCAAACATATAAAACTGAAAGAACTTAGTAATTGCTCGTCTGGGGCCCTGGGAAAGAGGTTTTTCTGGAGTAGAGTGGAGTGCAGTAAGGGTTTGAAAGAATGGAGGAGCTTAAAATGGGAGGGATTGGGGTATGGGGGAGGCAGAAGAGAGCCTGGAGAGAGCAGAAGACCTGTAGATTGTTTATTGGAAAGATTGAGGTGGATGAGAGGATAAGGGGAGCCTGAGGGTTGAGTGGATGGAGCTTCAGCTAAGAAGTGTTGAGAAGGCATAACAATTTTGACCACATACAGGACTACAGTAGCAGATGAGGCCGGTGATTGTCCCCTATATTCAACAATTGTGAGACCACATCTGGAACACAGTTTCCAGTTTGGGGCTCCCCAGAACAGCAGAGGCATTGATATACTGGAGAATGTTCAATGGGGGGCTATGAAGATGATTAGAGGGCTGAAGCACATGACATATATGGAGGGGCAGAGAGAACTGACGTGATTGATGTCTTCAAGTCCTTAGTGTCATGGTATAGAAAGAATGGAGCCAGACTCCTTGCACAGCTACACAGTGAAAGAGGATGCAATGGGAACAAGTTGGATTGTGGGAGATTCTGTTGAGATATTAGGAAGGCATTTTGTGTTGTTTTAAAGAAAACAACATAAAATTAGTCAGATTCTGGAACAGGTGCCCAGAGATACTGTAGACTGTTTACTTGTAATTACTCTGTTAGCTCAAGATTCAGTAGGACACAGGCTCAATCCAGTCTGGTTGGCCTTTCTTTGGCTACGAGTTTAGAATAGGTGTATTCTCTTCCAGCCTAAATGTTTCTGTGGGTTGGGGTGGGATGAGTAGGAGTTAGGGGCTGTGGTGTGGGGGGGAAAGCTGTGGAGTTGAAGTCAGGAATCAAGGTATAAGGAGCTATTAGTGAGAGGTTTGGATTATGATAGGGTCCCTGGCTTGGGAAGGAAGGCATAGAAAAATGCCTCTCCTGTCGTACTTTTTAACTCTTTCTCTTCAAATTCCTTTTTTAGCTGTTGGAAATACAGCATCTACAAGACCCAACTCATGCACCATTGAAATTGCAGCCTTCAAAATTAAATTTTAAATGCAAATATTTTTATCCTTCAGATAAAGTGGCAGAACTGGTATTCTGCAAGTTGCATTGTTGAAACTGATATATATTCTCCTTTTAAAAAAAAAAAATAGTGGTGTCACAGCATAATGCCACTATCCATTTAGATGTTTTGGTTTGAGGGGTTTTTAGGCTTTGAATAGCTGGTGCAGAATTGCATATATGCTCCTAGCTAACTCTATGCTGACATGCTGTTAAATGCACAATAATCACAGAAAGATTTTCTTCTTCTTCTATGAATGCACAGGATATTCCCAGTTTTGAGCTGCTGTCAACCTGAGCTCAGCATGACTTCAATTATTGATGTGGAACAGGCAAAGATTGTTTACCAATTGTCCAGAACTACTCAGCTGTCTGCAGTTACTTTAACTGATCTACCACAAGATTTTCCTCTTGACTGCATGTCTGAGAGGTGGAGGATAGATTTTATTTTTAATTCTTTGTCATATGTGTAACAAAAAAATGCAGTGAATATAAAAAAATCCGTTTGTTTTGTACTTATTTGTGTCTTGTAGTTTTTAGCTCCACACCTTAATCTGTAAAAAATTTCTCACAGATTATTAAGTTGTTTCTCCAAATTAATAGATCTTCTTTTGTTACTTCTAGGAAATTGAAAAATGAGCTTCTGGAAGTGAGAAGGAAAGGTGGAAACCGTCATTGTCAACAGGACAACAGCAGGGTCTGTGTTCGCTGTCAGAAAAGCCTGGGCTTGATCTTTGACAGAGGGGACTTGTGCCAAACCTGCAAACTCCGAGTTTGCAACACGTGTCGCGATGTGGGAGCCGATGGGCAGTGGAAGTGCTCCCTGTGCGCCAAGATTGTGTAAGTTGTGCAGCTTCCATTAGCGCATTAGAGGTCACTGCTGTATGAGTAAACTTGTGCTGATGTTACTGTTCTCCATTCCCTTAGCACAAAAGCATATGCGTAGCAAGTACTCAAGGGAAGAGACTTATCTGGTGGTTTTGCTTGTCGTGCTATTTTGCAGTGTCTTTTTCCCAGTTTCACACCAGTTTCAACTAACTTGCTTTCTAAAGAAAGCTGCACGCACCACGGATCCTAAGCTGCTGGGGGAAAGTGCTCTGAACATGGCAGAGGAATCAGTTGCAAGCCAATGACAGTCTATGCACATTATGAAGACATAAGTGTAACAATCAAGTAATTCAGAATTAACAAAACAGAATTAAGAACAAGTGAGGTCTGCACGTTGTGAGTGACATGGTAGGTGGATTTGTAAAGACAGAGGTGTAAAAATTGTGAGTCCAACCACTTCAGTCCATGTTTCTGTCCTTGCATTTTTCCTGTGTTAATAGTAACTAAGTATCTCTGCCTTGAGAGGGAGGTCTGTATTTATAATACCTCTATTAGTGAGCCTTCGAAGTAAATTGTGCTATGGTGGGAGGGAAAACAAGAGGATAGATCAATTTTTTCTCACTGTTGGAATATTGAGCACAGGGAATGGAGAAAGAGGGTAGCAGATCATAATACTGAAAAGCACAGAATCAGTATTCTAACACAAGATATCAACTGAATATACAAAAAGACATGTTCAAAGGTATTTACTTCATGTATTGAATCATAGAATTACTATGGTGGGAAAAGACCTTTAGGTTCATCAATTCCAACCACAAACCTAGCACTGCAAAGTCTACCACTATACCATGTCCCGAAGCATGACTTCCACATGTCTTTTAAATACCTCCAGGGATGGTGACTCCATCACTTCCCTGGACAGCCTGTTCCAATGCTTGACAGTCCTTTCAGTGAATAAAATTTTCCTAATATCCAATCTAAACCTCCCCTAGCACAAAATGAGGCTGTTTAATCTTGTTCTATTGCTTGTTAGTTCAGAGAAGAGACCTACTCCACCTTGCTACAGCCTGAAAGGGTAAGGTAGTTGTAGAGAGTGAGAAGGTCTCCCTTCAGCCTTCTTTTCTCCAGGCTTAGCATGCCCAGTTCCCTTAGAGGCTCCTCATAAGACTTGTGCTCTAGACCCTTCATATACTTGGAAGAATAGTTCTTTTGATTGATATGGTAATGTGGGATTTTGTGACTTGACTCAGTAAAATCACCATGAAGAAAAGAAGTATATTGGGCTAAAATCTCAGTTATGCATCCTGATGTAAGAACTTGATGGTATAAGAAAATGACATGATAAAACAATCACGGTAAGGGAGAAAAGAATCAGAGCCATTTCAGAGAAGGGTTCTTGTTTTGTTTGGGTCGTTTTGTGTTGGTTTTGTTTTGTTGTTGGTTTATTGTTTTGTAATGTTTTTTAACAGATCATCAAACTCATGAGAACAGGAAGATAAGACTTTTTGTAAATCATATTGGAGAGGGAACCCAGCTTTCTAGTTATGTCAGACTTGGGCTACTTAATGAAAAATTAATAGGAATAGAACATGGAGTTTTAGGATTTGGGTCTTCTAACTTTAGAAGTTTTTACCTAGATGCCTTGACCTTCTCTTCAGCCAGTGGGGCACATTCAGAGGACAGTGTCTCCCCTCGTATGATGTAACGTGTTCAACTGCTTGATTTTGTGAAATTATTTCAAACTGGCAGGGGCTTGGCTGAGTGACTTGTAGTTTGTTTCAGACAGTTCCTGAGATGATCTCACTGCTCTGCCTGTCAGAAGTCATGGGGTGCAGATGAGATGTCAGAGTGGAAAGTGGCAAACACAAGACTACTCTTAAAAAATGACAAAAGGACCTTGTCAAGTTACCTTTAATTTCTCTAAAAATTCTGAAACAAAATACTTCCATGCTGTTTGAAAGCTGAGAGGAGATGACAGGATGATGAGTAAGAGCTGGCTCAAGAACAAATAATGTCAAAACCAATTAAATTTCCTTCTTTGATAGGGTGACAGACCTTGTGAACAGAGGAGGACGTTTGTTGATGTCTCATAGCTTGGCTTAGGTGAAACTTTTGATACTTTCCCTCATGCCATTCTAATAAGCTGATAAATAGGGGGAACTATGTCCTGGAATAAATTCTGTCAGTGTGATTGCAAATCCACCTGGAAAGTTGTAAAGCTCAGTTTTCAGAGCAGCTAAGGATATTTCGCAGTCAAAAAAACCCCAAACAAGCAAACAAACAGAAACCAAACAACAAAAAAACAAAACCAGCAGTGATACAGAGAACATTTCCTGGCTTTTTATTTTTGAGTATTTTAGTTAAGAACTTTGTTGCAGCCAATGAGTTTGCCAGTTACACATGCAGGTGACATAAAACTGAGAAGTGCTGCAGGCATGTGGAAGGACAGGATAAGGATTTATAGTGATGCTTACAATTTAGAGAAGTGGTTTGAAGGAAGAGCAAGTGATGGCTCTCTATGGGCATGTGGAAGTAATACATCTGGGCAAAAATGCAGCTGCAGAAATATAGAATGAGGATAAAAGCAGCTTACACATCTGCTCCTTAGGAAAGGATCTGAGTATTGTATGAATGAAGAGCTGAACATGACTCGACAGTATTTTCCACTGTAGAAAATTCCAGCATCACACAGGGATGTACAAGCAGAATTATGGCCTGTAAAATGCATGACACAAACCTGTTTCATTTAAAGTATTATGCCCGGTTTTTTGTAGCACACTTCATGTTCGCCAGCTGGAGAAAGTTCAGCAGAAAATAATGATCACAAGCCTTGCACACAGCCTGCCCCAAGTAATAGAAGGAGATGGAAATTTTTGGCCTAGGCAAGAGAAAACTGAAAATAACTGAATTTTAAATCAACAAAAGGCACCTGCATTGAGAAGGCATACAGGCTGTTCTATGTACTCTCTTTGGATAAGAAAAGTTATGTGATACTTAAAGGATTTAACTTAGGTTGTATGAATACTGATATAACTGGGAGAGGTTTTAGAATATTTTTTTAAAACAGGTTGGATAAACCTCTCTCAGGAATGAAGACATCAGTAAAAATGGTCCTGTTTTGGGGCTGAGAGATGGATGAGGTAATTTCTCAAAACATTTATCACCCCTGTTTCTTCTGATTGGGCTGCAATCCTGTACGCCAACCTGTGGTCCTAGCAATCATCTCAAACACAGGTTCCAGTTGAAGCCTACCCTAAGTTATTATAAACCCTGGTGTAATATGTTTGCAAAATGCTAAACTTTGCAAATACTTGACTTATGTCTGTGTTGGGCATCTTTATTAAATTGAAGTATTTCTCTGTCCTTTCTTTTTGTTCATATGCAGTGTTTTTGCAAGACTATGGTGACAGTGAATGATCTGTAAAATACATTTTACACTGCTAGAACTACACAGAGACATTATCTTCTATGTGGGTGGTATGGAGATGAAAGTTTGAGATAGCTATTTTGGTTAAATTATTGTGCACAATTTTAATTATTTCAGTTCTTCTTTCCTCTGTCTCACTTCAGTAAGAAATGCAGGGGGAAAAAATTAGCCTTTTAAAATTACATTTGAAGCAGACGTTGATTAGGTTAATGTGAATAGACTGTGTCAAGATGAAAAGGCTGATGACAAGGGAAAGAAAATTGGAATTCTGTGCTAAGAGACAGTTATGTGGTGATAGTAGCAAACAAGGCAGGAGGAGCGGAAAAAACTTCTAGCTTTGTAGGATGGATCTGCACACAGTGTGTCTGTAAAACTGGATTGTTTCACCATCTTGCAAAAGTGTTAGGAAACTAACTCCATCCTTTTCTTGTAGTAACTGTGGTAAATGAGACGAGGGTAATGTTGATACCTGTATCGACTCCCATTAGTTATACTGTTATTTTAATGAACACATATGCTGTCCTATATACTGTGAGACCCTTAAAAGGCATGGAGAAGGATTTGTGGCCTTTGTGAACTATTTCCAGTTTTGGTACTACACTGGTTCTTGGCTGTTGTGCTAAAAATCTCCTCAAGAATGTTTGCTAAGTGACCATTAAGGTGATGGTGATAGGTCTAAGCTGTAGAAGTTCTGTTACATAGTAACCAGTTATACCTGCAGAAATAAGTTCAGAAACAAGTTTTTCCAAACTGTTGGCAAGCCTACTGCATTACATCTGGTGTCAGTGAAGAAGGTCGGATAATAGGTGTTGGGTCTGTCAGTCTGATGTTGGGTGTGTCCAGTTCCTGGGCCCTGAGCATAAGGATATGGAGCTGTTGGAGAGAACCCAGAGGAGGGCCATGAAGATGATCAGAGGGCTGGAGCACCTGAAGACAGGCTGAGAGAATTGGGGTTGTTAAGCTTGGAGAAGGCTCCAGTGAGACCTCATAGCAGCCTTCTAGAACCTGAAGGGGCCCACAGGAAAGCTGGGGAGCGGCTTTTTACAAGGGCTTGTAGTGAGAGGACAAGAGGTAATAGTTTTAAACTGAAGGACGGTAGATTTAGGTTAGACATTAGGAAGAAATTCTGTCCTGTAAGGGTGGTGAGACACTACAACACGTTGCCCAGGGAAGCTGGGGCTGCCCCCTCCCTGGAAGTGTCCAAGGTCAGGTTGGATGGGGCTTTGAGCAACCTGGTCTAGTGGGAGGTGTCCCTACCCCTGCAGAGGGGCTGGACATAGAGGATCTTTCAGGTCACTTCCAGCCCAACTCATTCTGTGGTTCATTTAAGGAGAAGTTGACCAGTATTATAAAAATTACTGCATAAATCCCTTGAATTACACAAATAATCCAAAATGGTTGCTGAAACAAAGAATGTCTTGTGGCAATGAAAAAAATGTAAATAACTTCAGCTGGCTTCTACCTGTTGCTTCTTTGAACACATTACCACCTTTCCTTCCTTCTGAACACCTTGAGACATGCCTACCTACCCATAGTACAGGAGTTCAGGATACCTCTAGTACAGCAAAAGGACATTCTGTCACATAGTCTGAGATCAAATGCCCTGGTATCATCATTGCCTTAACATTTATGGTGGGTTTATGCTTACTTTGACTAACAGGTAATTTCAAGATGCTTAATATTTAAGTGTTTAAGGATATGGTAAACCACAGTGTTATTTTCTGACCATATTAAAAAAAATTCGTAGTAACATGCTGGCAGCTTTGGGGGTGAGATACCAATTTGTATAATGATACAATATAAATGTTCATCTGTTAACCAAACATATTTATTTGTTGACAAGTTAATCTAACTTCTCTACTCCAAAATAATTTTTAAAACATTTCATCTGTCATTTCTCTGAAGTCAGTTTTGCCTGAAAAACAATTTATGGTGATGGGGAAGCACATTACAACACATTAATTACATTCTAAAACACTTTCACAAACAGATTTAGTGAATTTGAGTAAAGACACTTGAATGTGAACAGTGTCAGATGTTCTTCAGTATTTTTAAGTTTAACAAACTGAGGTTTATATATAAGTTGTCTTACAATTTACAGTTACTGGAAAAGAATGTCCTTTGAATGTCTATAAAAAGAAAATTACTGTTTTTTTCCCCCTCATGGGAGTTATTACCAGCTAGAACAGAAAGTTGCAAAATAAAGCATTTGAAGGAAGTTTCGGAGTTCAGTCTTCTGCCATATTCTTAGTTCTGCAGTTACTGAGGGCAGAGAGCAAGACATTATTTATGTGATTGTGTGTTTGATGGCCACTTTGTAGTATTTATTGAGGTAAATCAAACCTGTATGTAGCAGCACACTTGTTGAACGGGGAAGCTTTTGGCTCCATTCACTGCATGCAATGAAGTAAGATCATCAGGAGCTCTCAAACCTAGTTGCTAATAGACAACCTTTCTATTAAGGACATCTTTTTCCCTGTATCTTCTTAAAATGTGCTGAGTTTGTGTTTTAAATTTGGCATTTAAATTGGTCAATAAGATGAGAGAGAGAAATATCTTCAAGCAGTCTGCTTGCAAGCTGATTTTATGTCTTGATGCTGTCTGTATTTCTTGTTACAAATGTGTCTAGATATCTTTGAAAAATGCCTGTATTTTTATTGAGTTCTTCAGCCAGACAAAGTTATTACAAGCAAGTCCAAGTTATTAGAACAGAAAAAAAGTACTAATGAGAAAATGTCCTTAATTTTTTAAATAATTAAGTTGTCTTAAAGTGTCATGAAAATTCATCATTATCTTAGTGACATTTATTCCAATTTAGACCCTGAAAATAGAGTAATTTCAAATGTCTTAGGATGCAAATGGTTTTCAGATCATTTATAATTTCTTTTTATTTTAATAACTTCCAAGCAAGTTTGCCATATTTAAGAGACTCGCAGCATATTAAAAACACTCTGGAATTAATTTATGCTATAGAAAATATTCTGTGTAATTTAAGACATACAAAGATGAGTGTATATGCTTTGGTATGCTCCTGTATAGAGTGCATTTTAGTCAGCCTTTGGCCTTGCCATTTTTTTCCAAATTGTACTTCCAAGGAAGAAGTAAAATAACTTGAGGAGAGGAACTGGAGAGGGACAAGAAGCTAGACTAATTTTCTGTCCTCTGCTGCGGATGGAAGTTAGGCTGGATGATCAAATGAATTGTTAAACTCTTTTACTAATGTGGGTTTTTTCCCAAATAAATTATTAAAAGTTACAATTTGGACTTTCCATCTTAAATGGATTTTTCATAACTGGGCATTTAACAATGAAGTGTCTTGCATAAGTTAGAGTGGAAAATAACAAGTCGAGTTTTTGGTGGGTTTAGGCCACATGCTGTATTCCAATTTTAATCTGAGCAGTATGTTAGTTAAATTAATCTGTTTAGTAGGAGATCATAGAGGGAGAAAGAAACTATAAGGTACTCCCTCTCATATGGTGAAATAAGTAGGTGGATCAGCAATTAATTTATAAGGACTTTAGCAGATGAGGTATTTGGTACTAAACCTACCTATTTAAACATGATTTTTCCTAGCCATTTTGAGTATAGGAAAGAGCAATCATGCAAAAATTAATGCTATTAAAATTTTAAACAGTGCTTTTCTTCTTTCTAAGACTATTTACTGGAACACTCGTTGCATGGCTTGGAAGGCAAGTCTTAACACTCTTTGGTAGAATAGATACATATTTTTTATTTTGTGTACTACCTGCTAACTGTGAAGTAATGAAAAGCCTGCACATACCATGATTTATAGTTAGTAAGAGCCTTGGACCCATTTAAAAGAACAAAACCAAACCTGCAAGCACTGATTAGATGTACTGTTGCATAAATGCCCTCATTTGTTTTCCCACTGAAACACTTACCTAAGTGGAAAGGACTCACTGAAGTCCTGTATCAGAAAAAGAAGAAAGATGTGCTACCAGTAGGAAGGAGAGTTCCCCTTTGTCTTAATTATAAATGCATGGAAATAACATTATTGCAAGACTGTTTAGGTCTTGCTCTTTGATTTTGATTCAAAATGTTAAATGCAATTATGAAATTCAAACCCTAATTTAGATACCTATGCCATCATTTAATCTGAATTCATTTCTATTTCTGCGTAGAATAAAAATTATTTTAATAGGTACTCCTGACATGTATGAATGACTAAGATAGCATGAACACTAGTCTTTTTGTGAAATTTAAAGTATACGTGAAAAATACATCCAATATTAGCATACTCAAAATTCTAAGCTGTAAAGCTTAATTTTTTTCCGTTTATTTCATTAGAGTGTGATACTTTCTTTAGAGATTGGGTAAGGACATTTTCACAAAAGGGCTGAAGTCAGGATCCCAAAACTGTGTAGCACTGACGATTATAAGGCTGAAGATCTGAAGGGATGGTTGAGGTCTCTAGATGCTCACAATGGCTGGCTATTGATGTCTGTTGCTTTTCCCCTTTCACCCATGGATAACAGCATTGACTAGAGAGGTGAAGTACTTGAGTAAAACAAGGCAGTACTCCCTTTATTTGCTGTGGTTTGTGCCTCAGTTGAGGGTGTCATCTATGCTTTACCTCAGACCCAGTTCTCTTGGCAAAGTCAGAGCAGAATGGGTGTAGGTCTTCTCAAAGTAGCCCTGCCAAGGCATTGGCACCTTACTTTTAAATGTGAATGTTATTATTGCTTAATAAGATCAGCCAGATGAAGAAGATGGGCAATTCAGTCTACTATCATTAGCTGAGCCAGCACACAATTCCACTCCATCAGTTCAGTTGCTGTCACACTTCCTTGGCTTGCTCAAGCCCATGGAAGGAATCGTTCTAACCTTCCTCTTCCCTTGGGGTCCAGTTTGTGTTTGCCAGAGCACACAGTGATGACCTCAAACTTCCTTGGCTAAGCAAGAGGGGACCAGCTGAGTAATTAGGGACTGTTTAATGGTGGCAGGTTATAGCCTGCAAAGGGAGATTACTAAGTAGATTGCTTATTTATTCTTTGTCAGAAGATGAATGGACCAACTGTTGTTGTCCAAACAGATTCACCTGTCTCTGCAAGGAAGATTAGTATGGGGTTCAGTAGTTATTATGATTAGTTATTAGTGTTCCTACTTCCTCCCCAGCCTGGTGCCAGCCCTTCCTCTCTTGCAGGCTGCTTCACTCCCTGAGTGTGGTGTAGTAAATGTTGGGATGACAGGGGGTGAGTGGGGACAGAGAGAGGGAGCCTGGTGGTGGCCTGAACCACAGTGGAGTGGAGGATGAGAGGAAGGCTTTCCTCCAGGGATGGATACTGAGGGAGAACCTCCTTGCTTCACCAGTGGCACCCCTGCTGATCCTTCCTTCCTCAGCCCAGCAACCCTCCATCCTCTTCCTTCTTGGCCTCCTTCCCTTGGCTGCAGCTCCTTCGTCCTCTCCAGCCACCATGAACCTCCTGATGCTGCAAAGCCAAATCTCCACATCAGATTATAAGACTTAATATATGATAAAACAAACAAACATGCCACTCTCAGTCACCATTCAACCCAAGCTGAAATCCCCTGGGCACTTGTGACACAGAAGGCATCAGAGATGTTTTCTTTCCCTCATCACTGTTCATCAATGTTCACATTATACAGGATTCTGTCACTATGAGTCTGCAACAAGATAAAGCAGTAATCTTTCTATGCTTGTGGGCACAGGTTTTGGATTTTGATTTTTTAATCAATTTTTTAAAATTATTTTTTAATGACTCGTGGGAAGGTGAATGATTCATTAATAGATTAAGAAGAACTGATGATACTAGAGTCTTTTTACAAATTGTAAGGTCCTATTCTGTAATTTTTAGTATTTTCCCACGTCAGACTCTCATTCAAACATGACTCAAAAGTGATTTAAAAGTGAAGATATTAATCAGTGCTCTAAATCTATCTGTAGTAATTTTCATGTCCAAGAGACTAGATTATTTCTTTTCTGGTATGGGTTTGAAAATAAAGGGGTTTTTGTTGAGCGTAAAGTAGACAGGAACATGTCTACAGTGAAATAAGTTTTTAACTTTTTTTTTTTTTTTAGTGTATTTGCTTTTTATTTTCAGTGTTCAAGATTAGTAGCTTTTTGCCATCAACTGTATGTAATGAGGCAGTAGAAATGGGGATGCTTTACCATAAGGACACTAATTCAAGAAAAGGCTAGCAATCAGCCTAAAAATATACCTGTGGGAAAGAACAGTGCCAGTACAGGATTTCTTTGTTACTACTATAGGTAAGAGAATTTGAAACTAGAAAAAGCAGCATTATGCAGAACACTAGCAAAGACTTCATTGCTTGGAGCCTTCAATGCAAAGCTAATTTGTAACAGCACTGTCCTGTGAAGAAACTGCAGATAGAGATGAAAAATAAAGAAGGGCTTGCAGCAACCTGGGTATAACCAGGGTTCATAAACTGCTGACTAGGCTGGTAGGAGATTTGTTGGGGGATTTTCTCCCTCAATCCACTCTTGATTCTACATCTCTTGTCATTTAGGAGATACTGAAAACTGTGAGTTTGAGTAGTTCATTATCAAAAGAACTAGAGAGATAGTAAGTTACATGTTTTCTATGGAGATCTGGTAAATGTGGTTGAAACACGTTTTTGCTGAGTAAATTTCCACGTACTGAAAATTACTTTTCATTCACAAAGCAAGATTATATTATTTTTCTGCTACATAGAATCATAGAAACATCAGGGTTGGAAAAGACCTTCAAGATCATCAAGTCCAACCATCAGCTCTGTACCCCCATGACCACTACACCATCTCCTGGAGTACCATGTCTACCTGTTTTTTTAACACCTTCAGGGATGGTGCCTCCACCATGCCCCAGGCCAGCCTGTTCCAGTGCCTCACCACTCTTTCAGTGAATAATTTTTTCCTACTATCCAATCTGAACCTCCCTTGGTGCAACTTGACCCTATTTCCTCTCATCCTATCACTAGTCCCTAGGGAGAAGAGGCAAACACCTACAACCTCCTTTCAGGTAGTTGTAGAGAGCAATGAAGTCTCCCCTCAGCCTCCTCTTCTCCAGGCTGAACAGCCCCACTCCCTCATCCTTTCCTCAGCAGACCTCTTCTCCAGACCCATTTACTGTCCCTGGCTTTGCAATCAATCATTTTATTTTGAAATGTGCAAATGTTGTTCAGAGTTTGAGCATGATGGTTGAATAACGACCCGAGGGCTTAAGCAATAGCTTTGGTTGGCCAAGTTTATTAATGTGCATATCTTTCTGGCATTTTACATTTTCCCCCTATAGACAGCTACGGATAGTGACAGGAGAATGGTTTTTTGAAGAGAGAGCAAAGCGCTTCAAACAATCAAATCTTGGAACCGATGTTGTCAGACAGTCTATCCTACACAAATTCCCAGGTAGGGACCACAAGAGAGAGATTTGCTTGTGCTTAATACATTCAAACCTTGTTTTCAGCATGTTTGACTTGTATTGTATTTTGTTCTTCAATGTTGAAGGTGTAATTATAATCAGTATTTGAATCTTCATTTCATATGTGGGTATTACTATGCAGTGATTAATGAATTATTATTAAGATATAGAAAAAGTAAGGTGTAGATGAATGAAGAAGTATCTCTGTGGAGATGGAGAGTTGCTTAAAATCTCACTGTCCAGATAGACATTATTATTAAGATATAGAAAAAGTAAGGTGTGGATGAATGAAGAAGTATCTCTGTGGAGTATTTTTCAGCTGCAAAGCCAGCAGCAGGGGCTCTAAAAGTTCATTCTCAGTTCCTGTCAGGAAATCAGGCTGCATGCAGAGATCTAAACCCAGCCCCTTTTTTTACTTTGTCTCTCTTATTTGTGGTGGTGATGTGTAAGAAGTATTTCAGTTTTCCTTTCCAACTCTGAGTACGAAAGATTCATGTCAGCTCCTGTGCTGTATGCTGGAGCATGGGCTACACCCAGACCACTTAGTGCTTCCCAGTTCTCATTTGACTTTCCTCTGGCCTGGGTATCTCCAGTTAGTTGCACCTGCACTTTTAGGTACCACAAACAGTCTGGGCATCTTGACCAGGCACAGCAAGTGTACCATGTTTGTGCACTGCTGGGGTACCTTGCATGGTACCACAGGACCACTGGATTAAGGAGCAGGAGTTTTTCCTGAAAGCTGATGCTTCTTTCTTCACTTACTTACTTAACTCAGCACACAGAAGCTGTTATTCAGGTAGTCTGTTTTCAAATGTAGGTGGCATTTACTGCTTTCAGTAGGAAGGTGATGGGTGTGGGCAGTTTGTAGGGAGAGGTGCCTTTGGAAAAATGCCCGTTGCAAATATACTGCTTGACATAATGCTGATCTTGCTGATATCACTGTGCTTCAGAAGCTGTCAAACTGGTAAGTGTCTAACATTCTTTGGGTTTTGATATTATGCTGCCTGTCAAATTGGGTGTTTTTTCATTTGTCACTTTGTTATTTGGTAGATACCTATTTAAGCCATTTCCCCCACATCTTGTTCCTAGTAGAGCAAACATTTTAATTAGGAAAACATTATTTCATTTAAGACAGAAAATACTGTACACCACAACATCATATTCCAAGTCCTTTGGTTATTGTCAGTGAAAATTTCAGAAGCACCATTCAAGATAACAGTTGACAAGAAGAAACATTTCAAAATACTTTAAAAAGCTTTATTTTATTTTATTGAAAGGAAAAATGAAAGAACACCCCCCCCAGGTTTTTTAAATTGTATTTTATCCTATGTTTTTATTTAATATTAAAAAATGGAAAATCTGTTTTTGTAGGTTGTTTAATATGTGCTGACTTTTTTTGTGCAAACATTCACTACTTTTGTTTTTCTTTCCCCCTCCACTGAAGATCCGGTTTCCAGTAAGGATGAAGGAAGAACAGTTAAAGATCAGCCCCAAGAGAATGAAGAAAAAAAGCCAGATGTATCTGTCTCCTGCACAACTGGGCATAAATCAGTCTTCAGCAAACCTAAAAAGATAGGGTAAAGCTTTCTCATTTGGAAACTGCTAAATTGCATGACAGCTGTATCTGACTGGATGGATTTTCTTTTGAGTGTTTCCACTGTTCCACCTCAGCCTTAAGCTTCCCAGGATTAGAAACAACCTTACTTTAAAAGCATTCTTACTATAATTAGGCTGCTGTTCCCTAGGAAATGCAGCAGTAAGTACTCTCCAGCTATAAAGTTAGCAGAAAAAAGGCACTTTTACTCCTGGATTTTTCTTTTTTATACTTGGAAGCAGCCATGTCCCTAAAGGCACATTTGCTTAAGAAGACAATGCAAAAATTAGTATTTGCAGGGCCTGTTTTTTTATGGATACTTGTCAATTCTGCTCACAAATTAAGTGTTTCTTTAGCTACCAGCTATGCAAATACAGTCTAACAATCCAGCAATGTCCCTTTTTTGTGTGTATGACAGTGAATAAACAGTGTGTTGCTGGTCATCTTGCAATTTCAGTGACATATGTGACCCCAGTTCAGCTATGCCCCTATGGACATGGACAGATGCATTGATCTGTGATGTGGCACTAGTGGTGTCTGGACATAACTTGAGGTTATTTGGTGAATGAAAAATCAGACAAACGTTCATAACATGGCTGGAGGTCCATGGGCTGGTAGCTGTAAAACTTTGCTTCTGTTGGAAGAAAGAAAACATTTCATTATGGATCTTAAATATAGGGTAGGTAGATAGCTTTCTACAACTTTTTTTTTTTTTACTTGAGGAGGGTGGAATTACTTGTTGCAATGACTCAAAAAAAAAACCACGAGTGGTTTGTCTCTCTTTAATATTGGGAAAAAGAGCACCAGAACCCCTCTAGTTTCTGAAATTAGGGTGACGAAAGAACCAGTGTAGAGACTCTGCTAAAACAGGACCTAGATGTTACTTGGTGAAGAACACTGTTCCTTTTCAAAACTTTATTTCATTTATCTCATTTCTATCTTATTAGGCCACACATTATAGGGTAGGGGGATGATGTTGTATTTTCAGAAAACATCATATTTGGGGCATGGATGCATATAATTGTAGAAATTGCAAAGAAATATTTAAGAGAAAATACATATATTTAGTTAAAAAAAAGCATTTCTGTGTATAAACTGTAAAAAAATAAAAAGAGAAGAATTTTCACAAAAGGTACTTCTGGTTCAGCATTTGATATCTCAGTCAGGCTGTTGTTTCCTGGGGGAAAAAAAAACAACAAACAATTTTAAAATTCTTTATTCCCTGTTTTGATCAGGAAGGTACTTAGGGGGGTTACCAAAGGAGAAATTACAAATGCAAAAGATGAAAATGAAAGGAACACAGTCACAGAAGCTGAAACCCAAAGTCTGCGCAGTGACAAGTCAACGCCATGTTCTGAGAGGTGAGCAGCAGAAATCTGGGACAGTTTATGCTGGGACTGACCTAGGGGTGTGTACCAGTCCACTGTGTTGCTTTTTGTCTTTGAATCCTCAGCATTAACACAATCTGAGAAGCAGAGCTTATGTTTTAGAAAAAAAAAAAGAAAAAAGAAAAAAGAAAAAAAAATAACATTCCCTCCATCCATCTTCCTTTTCCCTCCTTGTGTCCAGCTGATTATTGCTGTCAGTTTATTGGGTTTTTTATTTTCTAGCTTTTAATTAATGAGCTGTGTTCATATTACAGAACTGAGACTCCTTGTTCTAAAATTTTTATTTGGTAATGACAGGGTAATTGATTATAATTTATATTTTCTTCTTCAAAGGCTCTGTTTGCACTTCTCTTGTCATTTTATTTCTAATGCAATTCTGTTTATCATTCTTCTGGGCATGAGAGACCTCTGTTATTGCCTTTTTTGATAGCATTATAAAATGCCAGGTGCAAGATTCCTCTCATGTCCCACCACCAAAATGAAGCCAAAAAGAGTTCACTTTTTCAGTTGGATAGGCCATGCTGGATGTAGACCCAAAGTCTTTGCTCAGTTGCACACACCTGGAAATTTAACAGTCTGGATTGGAAAATAATAATGATTTCCTGCAAGATCTAATATAACTTTCTAGCTCTAAAGCAGTGTTCTTGGGAGACCCCAAGTAAGTATACAGGAACACTATCAGGCAGAAGGAACATAATGGAGTTTAATTCATAGAATCATAGAATGGTCTGGGTTGGAAGGGACCTTAAAGATCATTTAGATCCAACCCCCCTGCATGGGCAGGGACACCTCCTACCAGACCAGGTTGCTCTAAGCCCCATCCAACCTGGCCTTGAACACTGCTGGGGAGGGAGCCTTCATAACTTATCTGGGCAACATCTTCCAGTGTTGCAGCACTCTCATAAGAAATAATTTCTTCCAAATATCTAATCTAAATCTCCCCTCTTCCATTTTAAAGCCATTACTCTTGTGTTGTTGCTACATGCACTTGCAAAAAGTCCCTGCCCAGCTTTCCTGTGGGCCCCTTTCAGGTACTGAAAGGTCTTCTCTTCAACAGGCTTTTCCCTTAGATGAGTCATCTTGTTTAAGCAAAAACTTACTTCACTTTGTTACCTACAATTCAAAAACCCAGTTGCTGGATGTTTTGCAGCATACCTAAAGCTGATGGTGACAATCTTGAATATTTATAATTTCATTTTTTTTTTCACTGGATGGTGCAGCACTTACTAGTCAAATCAGTTTCAAAGCTACTTTTCTTCTTTAATCCATACACGGTTCACTAATTATTTTTTTTTCACTAAGCTAATTAGGCCTTCTCTGTCTAACCAGTTTCATACCTGACTTTGAGACCAGAAGTAGTATTTTTTGTTTTTTTCTGGATTTGTTTTGCTTTTCATTGAATAGAGGTCAGTGAAGGAACCTGGTGTTTGTGCTGTTGAACACTAAGTTTACACAATACTAAGTCACTTTCTCTGAGAGCCTTCCAGCACAAGGACAAAGGGATGCTTGTTAGCCATCAGTGCAGCAGTTTTGATGTGCCAGACTACAAGAAAATTATTTAACCATAAATGAAGAAAAATAATTTTGTTTGGGTGGTAGAATTCAGTACCTGGTATGCTCTGTGTGCAGGCTTAGAAGGATAAATTGAGTGAAGTACTCTATAAAAATAACCTTCATATTTTACTGCCTTGCTTGACTTTCATGTAAAGCATCAATTTCTGACTTTCACCCAGAGCCAGAGTGTAGGATTTATTAAATTAGGGGTGCTGAGTCATTATGGGAGTTTTCTTCTCTACCCATTGTCTCATCCTCACCTGGCCAAATCGATGTTCTCTGTCAAAGTACCTGGTAATCCAGCTGTACTTCCCAGAAGATGCTTTTGACAGGGGGAATGAATATTGTACTGTCTGTGGAAGATGTGGCACTTTCTGAATATTAGTTTATGGAAGGATTGAGGAGCAGCTCATATTTTGCAGCAGAGAGATAAAAATTCCTGGTTTGTACAAGTACAGTTAAATACTTAAATTAGATATTTGAAGATGTTTGATTTAGTTCATGTATTGTTAATTTATAGAACTGAGTAGTAATTATTAAAAAATAACAGCAGAGTTTCCCAGGCTACCTTCCATGACTGTTTTGGGTTTCTAATTAAAAGAATATAACAATATCTGATTGCTGTAGCTATCCTAGATTTTCCTGCATATCTCTGATTTTTGTAATTACCCTCAACTTTTTAGCTGCGTGGCCAAAATTGGTGGCATTTCACCTGCCAGCAGGGAAACTGGGAGAGAATTTTTATTCTTTCTAACTGCTTTGGTTTAAGAGAAGATGTACTGAGTTAGGAACAAGGAGTCCTGAGCCATGAGTTCATCTCTTTGACTGGTTTATTTCTGCTCCAGGGAATATGTTTACTGATTTTGCAGCTGAATGAACTGGAAGGCTGCATCAGGATACTTCAAGGAGAACTAGAATAGGAATTTCAGGCTCATCTACAGAGGCACACTACCCCATCATTCTGAGGTCTTCTCTACCACATGGAAATGCCTGGCATTGTTATAACCACATTTTTCTGTTGTTGTCTACTTAATATGTACATAAGATGTGTTGAGCTTCTCTCTAATGAGGGCAAAGTGTAGAAGAGGTCTCTGTAGCAGATGTTATGTACAAATGCTCAGCCTGACTGCTGAGTCCTGCAGAACCACTTGTAATGTGTTTTCAAATCTTTTATCCAGCCCATTGTTACTTCTGAACACTTACCTTGATTTACATTAGTTTACATAGTGAGGAAACATTTTTTTAACAACAATTTTTGTAACACAATGTCACACCAATCAATCAAAAGTGATGTGATATGCAATAAAACAGGTTTTTGGCATTTTGGCTAATTGCCATACACTGGCAGGTTTGGAAATTGTGTGCATCCAGCTCCAACAGCTTTGATAAAATACAGGTGACAGCCTTAATTGCCTCATTTTGCAGCACTAGAGACACATCTTTATGTAAATAGATAGGACTATAGTTCAACCAAAGCACATTTAGCAGGATTTGTTGATCACCTGCTCATCAAATTAAAAAGCAGCAGTGCAGGTACATGAAAGGAACACACGTAAGAGCATTTTTATTATTTATTATCTGCAGTTGCCAATATAGGAAATTGGAGAGTAATTGTTAGAAAGGTTACCATATGCTCACTAAAAGACACAAACATGGTTACGCAACATTAGTAGACAGTCCTGGTGTTGGGGGTTTTCCTCTGTATTCCGTGGGTTTAATAGCTCCACCAATGTGGATCCAGAGCCTGTGCTCACTGCTTAATGTAGTGGTGACACAGAAACTGTTGTTCCAGGGGATTATTTTCTCAGTTCAACAGTTGTTCTAATGAAAATTTCCATTCTGGTAGAGAAGAGTTTTATTACAGTTACTCTAAATATGATATGACAGCCTAAACCAAGCAAAGGTAAAATTTGGATATTGTCCACCACAACAAAGATGCTAGCAGATGTGAAATATTCATTGGGCAAGCTTCTTCTCAAAATGTACTGTGTTCTAAAAATTTTATCCAGAAAATTTGCTCTGCTATCCTCCTCTGACACTGTTTTCCATATGGAAAACTTGCAATTTCTATTTACCAGGGGTTTTTTTGTTTGTTTGTTTTTAAGTAGTAAGTAGGAGTATATGCAGAGCTGTTACTTTCCTGGGAGATTTCTCTCAATTATGAAGAAAAATTAAAAAGTTTGAGCCGACGTTTGTGAAGAATGAAGAGAAAGACTTTTTACTGCAAATACAATTTCAGCTGTTGTTAGGCAGCAGTTGGGTTCAGGTATGCTGAACTTGTCACTTTTAGTAACATGAAACCTGGCAAAGAGACTTGCCTAGCTTTCTGAGCTGGTTGAAATAATCAATCAGTTTGGGTCAGGAGTCATTATTGCAATACAAACAGGACCGTGAACAAGTTGTTGTTTTTATGAAGAGGATGGAGGAGCAGATAGCCAAGGATTTTAGACTTCTGGAGCTAGTTTTGGCATTAACATCAGCTGCTGAAGTGGCCAGAACAGTCATGTCACTGTAACTTTCCTTTATACCAAGAAGCAGCCTGGCAGGCAGTGTTACAGGAGTTGTTGCACCTGCTGTTGGGATGTGAATGCAGTTTGAAATGAACACGAATGCAGCTTCTACAGCCTGGAGAAGAGCCACTCATTTGGGCTATTTGCAGTTCTGGCAGAAGTGCTGAAAACAGGTGTATGTCTAAAGTAATTGCTCTTCACCCTCACCTCTGCTTTTCTTCCCAGGTGGCCATCTCCTTGCGGTGGATCACTCAGTTAGTTCATCCAGGACAAAGTTACTCTAGTTAACAGTTACCATGGCTGCTTTCTTGCAGTGCCTTGCTGAATGGGTTGCCTTGGTGTGCTCAAAGCAATAATGCTTTAATACTCTTCTCTCCACCCCAGGGGGAGCACCCTTTCACTGACCAGCAGCAATGTAGGGGCTGTGGGTCCTGTGAGCAGAGGCAATGTTTCCATACCTTCCCTGCCGAGGTCTCCAGCACTCAGCACACGCAGCATGACCACAGATTATAGCAGGGTAAGTACAGTCATGTGAAGCTGACACCAGACTGGGTGATTTGGCTGCCATGTTAGATTGATTTGTAGCCTAGAAAGGGCAAGCCTGACAGAGAGGTTTTGTTTTCCTTAATTCTGCTGAGACCAGTGAAGATCTCTACTAGAACACAGTTTGTCATGCTCCATCAGTGATGTTTGTGGTTTGGCAGACATTCTTCTTATGTCTAAAAATTGCTATTAATGTCCATCATGACATAATGAGTTACAGATTCTGAAGTGGGAAGTACCAGGGATGGAAGTAAATATTTTTGGAACTTCGGAGCCTTGAGTGAGTGCTGTGAATTAAAGATGTGACTTCCCAGCAGGCAAAAGTTGCCAGCTCAGCACTTGCAGAAAATCAGGCCATACTGTTTTTATTTTTTTCTGAACAATGGATTCTGCATAAATTATGGCATAACACAAAATGTGTGCTAGACACTTTATCAAAATGAAATGTGGGATTCCTCTTACCTGCTGTCAGGCTTCTTGGGATGTAGGTGGCCACATCTGAGCTAGCTGCCTTGACTGTTTTGTAATCAGTGGGAGGATGTGGCTCACCTAGCCAGAAGCAGACTGTCTCTTCTTTCCCATATAGCCTGCTTGTCAAGCAGCTTCTCCTGGCTGTGTACTTCTGACACCCATCCCAAATTCATGTCAGTCACCCCTCTTAAGAAATCAGGATTGTACGGGCAAGTTATTCTAAGTTACCATGACTCAAGTGTACAAAGAATACAAAATTTATAGTCAGAAGCAATGTCTTTTACCATTAATGTTTGGAAAAATGTAGATGAGCATTTGAGATCAGAGCCTTGTTGAATGCATCAGGTTTTTTCTAGCTTTCAGTGTATTGCCTTTTTCAATAAAAAATAAGTTAGCATATATGAAGGAAAGTTTTAGGAGCTGTAAATAGATTAATAGTTGTTTTATTTATATTCTTGCTGGCACACAGAGTGACTTGATTTCAAGTGCATTAGAATTTGTTGAAAAAGGCCAATGCATTCAATTTTGATGGACTTAAGTTAGCAATTCCTTTCTAGGGAGTCAAGAAGTCATAATAATATCAAGCATATTTGCTTTATTTAAGGGCTTATACTGGTATATTTTAATTAGATCAAGTCCATTTGCTTTTTCCCTGGCTGAAATAACTATGCTGGTATAAAAGTAATGTTTTGCCTTTTCTCTCTTTTCCCTTCCCCACCCCCCTTCTTTTAATTTACAAGCTAAGCGAACTTTTAATATATTTGAGTGATTCACTTCCCTCCTCTCTGCATCACTCTGATTCTTTAGCTTCGAACTCAGAATATTTGCATGAGTCCCATCTTTGAGCAAATATTATTAATAATCTATGCTAAGAAAAGCAGATTAGATTGTAATCTAAAGATATTCAGCAATAAACTGGAGGCTTAATGAGCTTTGGACTTCTGAGAGCTAGTAGAGGTGATGCTTCTGTAGACTGATAGTGAATAACTTGCATTTTTGCATTTATGGGATGTGCATTTTTCTTATCGAGCAGGACACTGGCTTAGAAAATGGCATGGTTATTCCAGCAAGTGAAAGTGTACCTGAAGATTTAGTAAAGAAACACTGTAGGAAGGCATCTGGAACGCCTTCCATTGCAGTTTCTAGGGTATCTTTGTCATCAGGTAAGTATTAAATCTTTTCTTTCTTTTTGACAGCCTTTATCATCAGAGCTTTATTCATATTCTTGTGACTCTGCACCTTTTTTTTTTTAAAGCACAATGAAAGATCAGATGTTTCATAAATTTATTCTTATTAATTCTGAAAATTCTTCCATTTCAGTAACCAAATTTATACCACTCTACAAGTTTTATATTTGAAATAAAATGATAATCCTAACCCCAGTAATATTGGTACAATTTTAGCATTAGATAAATTACATACTCTTAGAATTGTGACAAGATTTCATTCATAACTGCACATTGTTAAATCAGTCTCTGTGTAGTCAAGACTATAAAATGTTACCTACCTGCAATCTGTATAAAATAGTACTGTGCTGCTGCCATTACATTTCATACCCACTTTGCCTAGAAGCAAAGAAACAAAGAGCTATCAGAGAACAAGTCCCTTGCAGACTTCATGTAACTTCGTTTTTATATGTCTGCACAGAATCAGACAATTCAGCCGTAATTCACCTCATTTCATTTGAGGCTATTATGTAAATGGGACTTGCACAGGAAGGTGTTGTCAGAGCCACTTTGCAAGAGGGTTGAGATCCTCCTTTTCATACCTCGAATAGGAGGCAGGAGCACCCTGCACTCTTCTGTTTCTCCTAGGTTGGCTTCTTACAGGACCAACAGGGTGGGTTCAGATTTACATGTTTCTCTCTGAAACACAGCAGGGTTGACCTTATTCCAGCTGAGTTTAGCCCAAAGCAGACACCTAGTGGCATATCCCACAGAGCTGATCAAAGGAGATAATGTTCTTCACCGTAGATTTTTCTACTCAAACGTATCAGAGTTTCTTTGAGGATATTGTACAGGATATTGCAAATCCAGCCAGAGGTACTACAGACTGCTACTTTTTTGTGAAGTGAAAAACTCCTGTTTCTGCTACCATTTAAAATAAAGATTTTCCTAGTAGAAAATAACTTCCCTCATGTTACCAAAGCAGATGGATGCTGAGCAAAATTACAGGCAACCTGGGAACGGGCATCAGACCCTTCATTGTCTCCTGTCACATCAGCTATTGCCCAGGTAGAAGATGAACAGTAAATTACTTTGCAGATTCCTACCTGAAGGATCTCAAAGTATTCTCTTCCCCCTCTTTCTTTCTCAATATATTGAACAGTTCCTCAAAACATTTATATTGGGATGACTAAGAAAATCTTTCTCCAAGACATCTTACATGTCTTAGACCTCTAGAGTGGATGAGACACCTGTAGGAAAAAGAAACTTTTACAGGCCTTGAGGTTCATTTGCTTCCTCCTCCTTTTGGCACAGGGAACACCAGTCCATCAGTATCCCCAGTTGCTTAATTCTGAAGCAGATGGTAGGGGGAAGTTGGGTAGTGGTGGGAGATGTGATAATCACTGTGAACACTTGGACTGCAAGTTTTGCAATATTCCAGGCTGGTAAGCCCAAAGTCAAAGCTTGAGCTATAGTATCATCCCCAGGAGACAATTACAGCAGATAAATAGTACAGGAGGAAAAGTATTGGCCAGAAGGCTGAACAGCATCAGAAAATGTGTTTTTTCCATTTAACACACTGGTGTTCAGTTGTCATAGTTTGTGATAGATACCTGAAATACTGATTTGTAAAAAAACAATTGGGTATGAGACAACACTTACTAAAATGTGGAAGATGAAGCAGATTATTTTTTTTTAGGAATTACAGAAAAAAAAATAATTATTTTTATTTTCCAGATCGTAGCCGATCTGAGATAGATCTGAGTGAATCTTTCTCTGAAGAACATGAGGACACACTGAGCGTAAGAAGCAAATCTGTACCTAGTGCCTTAGATCAGGAACTGGTGAGTTATAAATAAGTAAATGTTTATATAGTAGGAACCCTGTTTTTTCAAACTTACAAAATGAGCTCTATATAGATATCTATCTGTATCAAATACAAGTAATACAGAACATTGTTTCTGGGTTATTTAATGAGTTTTTAGACAGCTTCATCTTCTGAATATATCAGCTATAGAATTATTCCAATGAATAGCCACTGTTGGAATTTGTTATTGATTTGCTATTTTTTCAGTTTATAGGTGAAAGAAACTGGCCTGAAAATAAATTTCAGGCACTGTATTGCACATGCTGCAATATTCTGTTAATCCATGCTTTCTTCGTTTTTCATTTTGACATGGAGAAATATACTTTCAAGGCTTTACCCTTTTCTGGTTCTGATTTTCTGCTTATATATTTTTTAGCAAATGAACTTTCTGCTCTGCCACTGTTGCTTGCCTCTTCTTCCTGCTCACTGTTTTCTCCCATACATCTCCATGCATTTTTCAGTGTCTTCTATGGGCTGCTTTTCCCAAAGTGATTCACAGCTTCCCCAAGATACACAAGTTGCAGATGTGCATCAATGCTATAAGAGTCTTTAAACTGCTAAATATGCATGAGATGAAAAAAAGAGTTATTTAAATAGTTATTCATCTAATCATAGTTTGTTCTGAATCTCCAAATGTGTGCTTGTAGCGTAAAAAACACTTAAACCTCTGTGTTATGGGTTATGTAATTTGTTTATTGTCATAGACCTTCCCTAACTCCTGCTCTTTTCAGAAAACCATTGGCTGTGGGAGATGTATCCCCTTCTTGTAGCATTTTATACTTGTGGCTTGGTGGAAAACAATATGTTTGGATTCCTATCCATTTCTTGGATTGGAAGCACTCAGAATTTGTCTGCAGTGTTGTTTTGTTTGGGTTAATCTTTAAGGAAATAAAGCAAGCTCCTTCTGTGCAACAGATTTCTGTGGAAGAAAAACTCCAAAAATAAGTGGTTTATTTCCACTTGTTCTTGATTAAGAAGTTAGAAAAGATTTCTGGTTTTATGGTTGTCTTCTGCAAATACAGGCTTTATATATCTTTATATTATTTTCCTCTTCTAATTGCAAGTGGGGTGGTAGTTATCACCTAGGAATTTCTCTGAGGTAGCTGCCAGAGATGCCAAGTCCAGAGGGTTTTCTGTTCTTTGGTTTTTGTCTTCCTCATATTCAGAGCTCTTTTTTTTTTTTTTCCCCTCCCCTCTCTCTTTCTTTTCTTGCTGACTCTGAAAGAAATTCAGATTGCTGCTCAGCAGCTCTCTAGCTTCTCTGCTAACACAGGGGACCTTTCTTGTGGCATAACCTTAATACTTAGTTGATCCAGGGTCTGTGAGAGTGCTTATTCCCCTCTTTAAACTTCATTCATAACAGCGTTTCAAGAACTTGGATTCTACCCATGTCCTTGCTTGCTCTGTCCTACGAAATCAATTGACTGCATTGATCAGCTGTAGTGTTACCATGTTTTTTAGTGTAGCTTGACTCACAGGAGTCCTTCAGAGTCTTGCCCTAGATTCATTATACGTGCAGTCTTTTGAGATAAAGGTTGTATTCCTGCTGGAGTTTAGCTCCTTTGCAGCTCAATATAATAGACAAAATTAAAGATATCTGATGAAAATAGCAACAGCTGCTGCAGCCTGAAAAATGTTGTACCTTCTTTTCCCCTGGCCAGCTGATGGAGCGTGCTGAGGGCCTTAATTCTCTTGTTTCTGGGTGATGGGAGGTGACAGCAGTGGTGTGGAACATGCCCCTTATCTAGAGAAGTGTGTGTTGAATTCCTAACCAAGAGATGTTAATTACATGCTCAGCAGTTTTATTAGAAGTAATAGGATAATGTGCATTTTATAACCCCCACTGGAGACCATGAGCTAGCTCTAACTTTAATAAGCTAATAACACCAATTATGTAGTTGCAGTTCTGGAACACCTCCTGAGGAACATAATCATTGTCGTACAAAATAAATTAAGGGCACAGGTTAAATGTAAACCATTTTTTTAGGTTCAGATATCTGCTTACAGGAAAAAATTGGTAGTCAGCTAGATGTTGTTTGGACTTTTTGTGAGCCCTTGTTAATATTTGAATATCTAAGCCTGAAACACCCCAATCTGAAGAAGTTTCATTACTTGTTTTTGTGGGTTTTTTACTATAATTCAGAAATAAAAATGTGGTATTGTTTATTTTAAAGTCCACAGGTACATGAAGAGTTTTGCATGTATTAACAGAATTGCTTCTTCCTATTGTATGGGCAGGAAGGTTGTGTATTTTTGGGCCAAGTTTTAAACTTGGGCACATCATCTGAATTCTGAAGTCAAAGAGGAAAACAGAAGTGAAGGGTGGGAGAGTTTTTTTGTTGTTTTTATTCTAGGGGTGTTTTTAATTTTACTTTTGAAGGATTCATCACCCTCTCTGTCTCCCTAAAGTAGTTAGCTCTGTGCCTGAGTCTCCATGGACTTATTCCTTAGAATATAAAATATTTGTGACTTCTTTTTTTCTGTGGAGTGGCAGCAGTGCCCTGGATAGATTAAAAAGCACAGAGACCAGCAGAGAAGGTTCATTGTGAGAACATGAAGCTGAGAAGCATTTTAGCTTTAGTATGTAAATTTGAGTCCCTGTAGTGATGGCTTGTCCTCATTTTCCTCTGTTTAATATTAAACATGCAGTTACAATCGGAAAATAGTAATAGAAAATTTTGCATTACTTTCAGCTGATTTTACTTCAGCCACTGTAGCAAAGATGGGGAGAAGTAACAGCTAGTTTTATGCATGCTAATGACAAATGCTCTTCAGACCTTTATACAAACTGTGATAGCTCAACACTCGAGCAGCATTTCTTCTCTGCTCTGTTTTTTCCTGATTAGCATAGAAGTCTTTGAGATGGCTGAGTTTAAATACAGCTCTTTGTTTAGTTTAGGGGAGTGAGAGCAACTAAACCATAGAGAGTGAGGTAGGTCACTATATGAGATTTTTTTATAGCTTTTTGAAATACCTTTTCTTTTTATGGTAGGTCACTATATGAGATTTTTTTATAGCTGTGAAGCAGGTATAAGGAAGTTGAATATTTTACTTCCATTAAAACTAAAAGCAGAGTCTTTTGAAATACCTTCCATGAGGTTTAGTGTTTTAACACTTGACATTTCCAAGCTACACTTGATAGCAAGATAGCGATCCTATAGAGACCTGCAACTTGTGGAGTCCCTCAGGGATCACTGCTGGGTCCAGTCCTCTTTATCAATGACCTTAATGACAGGACAGAGTGTCTCCTCAGCAAGTTAGCTGATGACACGAAGCTGGGAGGATTGGCTGATTCACTGGAAGGCTGTGCAGCTGTTCAGCAAGATTTGGACAGGCTGGAGTGTTGGGCAAAGAGGAACCTAATGAGGTTCAACAAGAGCAAGTGCACAGTCCTGCAACTGGGAAGGAACAACAAAATGCACCAGTTCAGGTTAGGAGGTGATCTGCTAGAAAGCAGCTCTGTGGAGAAGAACATGGTAGACAACAAGTTATCCATGGGACAACAACGTGCCCTTGTGGCCAGGAAGGCCAATGGTACCCTGGGGTGCATTATGAGGAGTATCTCCAGCAGATCAAGGGAGATTCTCCTCCCCCTCTACTTGGCTCTAGTGAGACCTCACTTGGAGTGTCCCGTTCTGGGCTCCCCAGTTAAAGAGGGACAGGGATCTACTTGTGAGAGTCCAACGGAGGCTACGAGGATGATTGGGGAACCGGAACACCTGTCTTATGAGGGAAGGCTGAGAGACCTGGGGCTTTTCAGTCTAAAGAGGAGAAGACTGAGAGGAGATCTAATTAATGTCTATAAATACATGAGGGCTGAGCATCAGGAAGGCAGGGACACACCCTCTTTTCTCTTGTGCCATGTGGTAGGACGAGGGGCAATGGACTCAAATTTAAGCACAGGAAGTTCCACCTCAACATGAGGAAGAACTTCTTTACTGTGAGGGTTACAGAGCACTGAACAGGATCCCCAGAGAGGTTGTGGAGTCTCCTTCTCTGGAGACTTTCAAGACCTGTCTGTGTGCCTTTCTGAGTGATCTGCCCTAGTTGTTTTTTTGTTTTGTTTTTATTTTTTCCTGCTCTGGCAGGGTGGTTGGACTTGAACTTCAGACGTCCCTTCCAACCTCTAATATTCTGTGATTCTGTGATGTTTGTTGGTTTGTTGTTTGGTTTTTTTTTCCCTGAAACTTTAAGTAAAAGTTATCTGTCATATTAGTAACATTAACCAGATTTAAAGTTTTTATTTAGGTTTTACTTTATTGCTTCTGTTTGAAAATGAGGGGTTTATTTCTGTATATGAGCTAAAAATATTACAGTGCAGTCTTGCTTATTAAAAGTCAGGCACATATATGAAGCTGTGCAATTGTTGATCTTTCCTCCAATTTTAATTTTTAAAAATAATACAGGAATTTAATTATTTTTAAAACATACACATCAACTGGATTTTTTGTTTACCCCTCAAATATATTCAGTGTATATGATGGCAGGGCAAGTTTGTTCCCATGTGGTTTGAATAACCTGGGGCTTTCAGCATTGCCTGGTAGAAAGTGGATCTGTGTTAATGATCACTCATTTCTTTTGTTAAGAATTTGAAAAATGCGTAAGATTTCTCAAGCTGAATTCCTGAATGCAAATAGTAGTAACTAGAATAAGGTAATTCACATGGGATTATTAGTGGGAATGGAAGTGGATTTTATTTATGTGCACAGTTGTTGGCCATGTGAAGGTTTACACCTCCAGAATAAGATACACAGTATGTGTGTCAAGCAATTGAACCCTGAAACCATAAGAGTGTCTTTTCCACTTGTGCTGTGTGCCTGTGCAAAGATGTGGAAAATGTAAATCAAAATTCCTCTAGAGATTAGAATTTTGAATGCATCCTGCATCATCTGCTTAAAGTGAAAAATATATGAAACAAAACTAAGCAACAGAGGGTGACCAAAGACAGAGCAGAACATGGCAACTAAAATGCCTGCTTGTCGTTTAGGATTATCAGGATGAAACAGAAGAAGATATTGATGATATAGTGACCTCTCATTATTCAAGGCAACATGGACATTTGACAAGTGGATTATCAACAGCAAGATCTTCAATAGAAAACATATGCTTTTTCTTCCACAAAAGATCATTGTTTCTGGAAAAAAAATGAAAAAAAGAGTTCATACCCTTTGGCAGATGGTCTTTCATCCTGCACTTGAGAAACATCCTTTAACATTTGCATAGTTTTTCCATTATATTTTTGATGCTGTTCAAAGCTAAAATGCTGATCTCTGCAGCACACAGAAAGATAAAACCATTTTGCATACTCATCAGTAGATTTCCTCACATGCTCGGGTTACTCCCAAGCTGTCATGTGGAGAAAGCAAACCATAGGTGTTTGCAGTACATGACTGCTCAGCATTGCAGAGAAGAACTTAATCTACTTGCAATGAAGAGTACAAGGCTATGGTAGGATCTTCCATCTCAAACCATTTTCTGATTGTTCATCTTCTTGGGCCACAAATACTCATGTGTGTGTTTGCATATGTGTTACTTCTGTAGCATCACTGTCTGTCCCACAACCCAGCTTCTCCTCTTCTTGAGGACATGATTGCTATGCCACCCACATCTGAAAAGTATTTCTCTTCACAGTGAGGACAGGGATTATTTTGGTGGTGAAAACTTTTCCACTTTTTGCAAATATTGTAGTATATTTCTGTTAAACCCTTTTGTTTGTTGCTGTACCCACCAACTATATACTGTGTATCAGACGTTTGAGTCTTGTGGTTGTCTAACTGTTGCAACTTAATGTTGTTTTTAAAAGGATACCTGCCTTTTCAGGTTGTAACAGGTGCTTAAGATGCAACAAAATTGGTATAGAATGCCTAATGCATTCCTTATGCAGTCTGATATTCACTGGAAAAGAAAATGATGATAAAATCAGCCCTTAACATGTCTAGTTTATGACTACCTGTTGTGTACTTAATTTTTGGGATCTGACACTTAGGATGCGGGCAACTGATAGCATCTTCAGAAAAGTCATAGAGCCCACTCTGCTCCGCTTATGCTCCTTCATAACTTGTGTCTAAGAATAGCTCTGATCAGCATATAGAGTACCAAGAAAACTGCAACAAACTCCAGGTAGAAGATGGGAGAGCTGAAGAGGATGAAGGGATGAATCTGTAATGCTAAAATGGAATAGAAAATTTAGTTCATGTCAGTAATCAATGAGCTGTCCTTTCTACACTGCATTCCCATTATTCCCTATGCAAGTAGGACTCAGGGAATGTCCACTTAAGTTCTTGATCCCAAAGAGATGGAGTCAGCTGAATCCAAGCCTGGCTTACCTGGGGAGGAGAAAGGGCTGAGAAAATTGACATCAGAGCATTTTGGTATCTTAGATGGGGTCATGTCCAGACCCTTTTCCCTTCTAACTGGTGTAGTTCACAGAAACAAACACAACAGAGATCTGTGACACTTCATACCAAATCAGATGAGCAGATGTAGCCTGTTAGCATTGGTCTAATTAGAGCCACTTACCCAAGGTTGACTAAGCTCATTGTGTCCAATGCTTGCTGGATTTTACAGACAGAATTAGTTTTATTTCCTCTGAATATTGATATGAGGATTGCAGATGCTTAAGTTCTTTCTCTGTTTAGGCGTCTAATTGAGGAACCACATATAGAGAGCCTTCTCTCTACAGAATGCTGCTACAGGCAGCATTATGTCTGTGCATTGGCTTTTGTCCTTTGGTGTAGATTTCCTTAAGCAGAGGTAGCTTTTCCACTGCTGTGGGTTTCAGATAACCTCACATCTCAATGCTCTTGTTTCTCTCTATTCACTATGACATGATTTTTAATGTCACTGCAATTTGATGGTAATGGCAAAGCTGTGAATGGCAAGCTGCGTCACCCTGCAAGAGAAGGACAATTTAACCTGTTCTTTGCTTATTCCCCTTTAGTGTGTGTTACTACTTACTAACATTCCACCCTCTCTCGATTTTGCCTTTACTCTGCTTCTTGCAAGCTTTTGAGCCTTCTACACTTTTCAGATTTTTTCACATATTTATCTGTCAAATACCTGTGTGCTATTAAGTCACGTTGAAATTAATGAACAGGAGGCTCTACATGCGTTTTTTTCTGTTTTCTTTCCTTTTTCAAATAATGAGAGTTTAAAGTACAGTGTGGCTACTCTGACAATAAGCATTTGGGCTAAGGGAAGAAAAACCTCAGAGAGTTAAAGATGCTTGAAATCTACCTGTAACATGAATGAGCTAAATGGAAATGGAAAGTGACATTGAGCAGGAGCTATATCTCAGCATTAGGGTATTTTTCTTCTTGTTTTTCCCAAAGCTAGTGCATGAGCTGTGTATTTCTTTTCCCCTGCATCCTTCACCTATTCCTCTCCTAAACACATTAATGTGGTGTTGTCAAGACCCATCACATCAGTAAGACTGAGCTGTTCCAGTGCCTTACTGCAGCAATAAGATACGATGCAAAACAAATATAAATCTCATTGAGGTACTAATACAAGGCTCTTCATCATCCATATGTGGTGGTTGTGTACTACTTACAAAACAGAAAAATTAGTAGATTTCCTAAGAACACTACATTCAGCATATGTGATAACCAGCGTAAATGCCACTGAACAGAAAATTAGGGGGAAAATGTCAAGTACATCAAGTTCTACTAAATCTGTATTATTTTGTTTGTGGTTTGTAAGCACTTCAGAAATTGTGTCTCCATAAGTTCTAGGATCAGATGTAATCTGTTTTTAAAAAAAAATTCTGTTGGGTTTTTTCCCCCATCATTTATCTCTCGCTGCCTACTTACCTAATGATCCTTTGCCTTTGCCTCCCCTTCCCTCTTTCCTCTTTCCAATACAAACTTCCTTTACCTAACTGTATAGTTAAAGATTTATCACCGCACTTATTCTTTCTTATAGTATCTATCTGACATTCTTTTCTCTTAATCTTTTGCACTGCCTCTTTAAAGAACTCCTCAGAAGGCTCCAACAGAAAATGGACATATTTAAATGTTCCTGAAACAGACGGTGATACTGTGAGTTCTCCTGAATCCTCTGCTTAGCTTACTTTTAAAGTTTCTCTCTCTTTTCTCCCTTTTTCTTGAAGACTGTACCTGTGTGTTTTGCACAGTTCCTCTGTGTTAGGTTTGCTCAACAGCTCAAAAGGAAATGTGTGCCAGCTTACTTGAATGCCTCTGGTTCTGGCAGTTTGCAAACTGCTCTGGTTTTCTTTAAAAATATTTAGTTATTTCCTAATTGTAATCTTTTGGAAGAGGAAGTCCTCATAGCAAAACTCTGCATGGCATGAATGAAAAAGAAAAAAGAAAGAGTGAGGGGTGATAAATTACATTACAGTGGAAAATTTTGTAGAATTATTGCTAAACATTTTTTGCTTCAGGAAGATTGCAGAAATGGTGAGTAGTGGATTTTGCTCATTGTTTTTGAATTGCTAATGAGAGCTGCCACTTTAAACAAACATGGATTTATACCACCTCCATTATGGGAAGCATCCTTACAACTTTTTCCAGTGGTTCTGTCAGCAGTTGTTTTATGAGACTCAGTAAAAATGAGGGGGACAGCTGAGCCACAGCAATGTTTGGTTTTTTGGTTTTTTTTTACTGCTGGGAACTCACATGAATTTACAATTTATGTAGCCTGTATGCTCTTCAGTTCATGCATGAATTCAATGGTAGTAATTTAGATGTAGTCATGTTTATAAATAGGTTTAAGTCCTGCATGGAAAAACATTAAGTGTCTAGACATTTTAGCTACTATAATAGTATAAAAAGTATAGTTCTTATTCCCTTTTACATCTTTACAAGTGTGACAATATTGCAAGGCAGTAGCTGTGTGAAAATAGCAGACTCTGGAGAAGAGTCATTGTTTAAAACCTCTAAGACCTTTTTTTTTTTTTTTCTCCCTGTCCAGACTAGCATTAACAGCATGTTGAGTGTATATAGTGAAACTGGTGACTATGGCAACGTGAAGGTCAGTGGTGAAATCCTTCTCAACATCAACTACAGCTACAAAACAGGTGCCCTCAACATCCTTGTGAAAAGTTGCCGAAACCTGGCCATTGCAGATGAGAAGAAGCAAAGGACCGATCCGTAAGCACAGAGAAGAATTTCCTTTTAAACTCTGCTAGGGGTGTCCTCCACCATGTCACCAACTGTAGCCAGTAGGGCTGTGATATGAGCCTGAGTACTCACAGAATCCTGTTGCTATGAGCCAGCATTCTGATGATGGTTTATTTTGGATTCCCTGTGAAAAATGCATTTTTTATATGTTTATTAGGGCAAGGTATGCCTGTTCTGGTGAAGCAGTAAGATTACTTAAATTACCAACCTCTTTGATAGTAAAAGGCAACAAATATGAAGGAATAGGGAAGCTGAATTGATTTCTTACTCCTAGAATCAAAACTAAATTATACCAGGGGAGTGGTGTTTTGGAAGGAGGGATGGAGCTAAATTCAGTTTCACGCATCTATAGATTCACTTTGTAAGGACCATGTTTTCTGAGCTTCTCATCATAATTTTTAGTATAATATGTACATTCTCTCATCAGGAAGTAGTAATTAGTGTCTCCAATCATGTTTAAGCCTATTGTATGTGAGGTATGTAGTTTTTAATTCTCTCATATTTTCAGTTTATGTATTGTCATATGTAACCTTTAAGTAACTATATATTTAAAATGGAAAAGCACTCTGCCTTTCTGACAATGAGTAAATTAATTTAGGTTTGCCTTTTCTTATTCTAATCCTATCTGACTAACATTGCTGTGTTTGTAGGGAA
>NW_009951947.1:850454-879018 GCF_000747805.2 Chaetura pelagica | reverse complement strand
AGGGAAAGACCCTACCTTTCCATGTTTCAGATATTCTGTATTACATGTGTACATTATTTAGACTGCAAAAATGAATTTGCTCACATGTGTTGCGGATGCAGCAATGTCAGGTACATGCTCAAACTGGTCATTTTTATTCCTTGCTAATAATTTACTATTTGACCTGCAGATATGTCAAAGCATACCTTCTGCCTGATAAATCCCGCCAAAGTAAACGCAAGACCAAAATTAAAAGTAACAGCACCCATCCAGAATTTAATGAAACGCTGAAGGTGAGAACACTGTCTCTCTCTTAGGCTGCAATGAATGTTTCACTTGTGCTCACATGGGTTTTCTGTATGTGTTCCAGTATGGGGATTAGAATTTGAAAGCAATGTCTTAAAAGGGAAGGTATTTAAGCAGAAACATTTAATAATCCTGAGTTGTAGTTTCTGGCTTTCAGCATTGACTAAGTGTTTTTTGTTTGGTTTTCTCTTTTACAGGTAAAATTTCTATTAGTTTCCATGGATCTCTTTCAAAACTCTCGATGTTCCCATCTAACCTGAGTTCAGAGTTTTTAAAAGCACCTTTAAGGTTTCCTACACCCTAAGTTAGCAATTGATGCTGAAGTAGATCTAGCTTAAAGCTTCCCATCTAAATGATTTTCAAAGAGATTTTGCAGATCTGAATTTCTCTGGAGGCTTTAATTTTATTTTTTTTTTGAAGCAGAACTGACTTTGGTAAGAAAATGCCAACACTACCTACCTTCCTAGAGAGCTCTGGTGAAGTTCATTTTCTATTGCAAAAGACAATGGCAGAATACTTTCCTAAGGACCGGTGGAGAACACGGCCTTGGCTTCTTTGCCTTTTACCTGCATCCACTACAGAGGCTGAACTATTTTGAGCTCCTCACAAGCGGTTTATTCACTTCCTTTGCCCTGTGCTGCAGGTGGGAATGGCAGAGTTTCTGCCCAGTTCACTGCCTGTCTGGCACCTGGACCTCAAGGTTTCTGGTGATTCCCCTTCCTGTCAGCTGGTGAGAGCTATCCCAGCTGGCTGCCATGAGGCCAGAAACTCTTTTTAGTTTCTCCTGAACTTTTTTTTAATTATTATTTTAAATGTCAGTGATTTTTAAATATGTTTCTTATAATAGAGGCTAATATATATTCCCTGGCCAGTAAACTTGGCTTAACCTGGCTACAAAACCATTTTGCAGATGTACGCATGCTTGGTCTGGCCAGACAGCTTGGCAAGGGAGAATCTCTTGTACAGCCTCATTTTGAAATGGTTTATAGTAGAGTTAATACTTTCCTGAACTGGAAAAACAAAACGGTGTTAGACTCTATTTAGCAAGTAATGTAGCACTAAACAGTTTTCAGGTAGGGAACTCAGTGAGGCTTGGATCTAAGCAGCTTGATAAAAATGCAAATTGTAACAAAGAGATTTGAATTGTGGGTAGGTGAGCAAGAGCTACATCTGTTCATCCTAACTGTAACTACTGTTATAAAAGGAAAATAAAAATAACTGAATCCATCTGTAGATTCCCTGTTGGATTTTAATTCCGTTGTTGCTAAGTATGAAAACTCTCAACGTGGAACTGTTGGCATCTACAATTAAGCATGGTAGAAGTAGCTTTACATTAGTAACCTACTTATGTGTCTTGCCAACTGACTTGGCTGTTTCAGCTTTTGGGTTATGTGTGTATGTGTCCAGACATTGTTTCTGATGCAAAAAGGAGGACATATGGGGCTCTTCAGCTAACATCAGGAGGAGAGTGAATTTCAGGGATTTAATTGGCCTTTTCCTAAAAGCAGAGTGTGCAGAGTTAGAATTCCAGATGTTTCTAATTTTATGTGTATTTGCTAGAATCTGGTGTTTCTTCAGAGGAATTTTTAATATCTTTCAAAACCAACAATGGTTACTAAAACTGGTACACTTGGTGCATGCTTTGCAGATGCAATTTTACTTGCTTTCAGAACAATTTTTGTCTAAGTTACAAAGACTCAGTTGAAAAGAAGTCACTATTTCTAGAATAGTAGTGTACACCAGACTCTTTAGGGATGAAAGAACTAGGGGGGGTTTCTTCTTGAGAACTAAACTTTGATGTTGATCTGCTTCTTTCACGTAAACTTGTAAGGAATTAACACGTTCATAGTTTTAAACATCATCATTTACTTTAAAGTAATAAATACCCAGTAAATGATACAGAAAAACCCACAGTTGTGATAGTAGCATTAATTACCATTGGATACATACAGCAAAGAGATTTAACATTAACATTATGAGTTTTTTTGGCTAGATCTGTCTTATTTGCAAAGAAAATAACTCTCTTTCATGCTACATCTGTTAGCTACTGTGAACTTTGTGCAGTTGAGCTAGAGCTATTAAAGGCTCTGTGGAAAGTATTATTTCTGCTCCTTCTGAGAGTTTCTTTTTCTCATTTTTTCTTGGTTGATAGTATGTCATCAGTCACACACAGCTAGAAACCAGGACCCTGCAGCTTTCTGTTTGGCACTATGACAGATTTGGACGCAACAGCTTCCTTGGGGAGGTGGAAATTCCGTTTGATTCCTGGAACTTTGAAAATCAGGGTGATGAGTGGTTTGTGCTCCAGCCCAAGGTAAGGGTTTCCAGGGGCCGGTGAAAGTGCTGCAAAGCAAATTTAGCAAAGCTTAGTTATTTTTCCTTTGGAATATGGTTATAAAATAAGTCTTTATGAGTGTCTAATATGGCAATAAAAATAGTATATTCTTTATTCAATCAAAACATACCGGTTTTTAAAGTTCTCATGAAAACTTTACACATGATTGACTACTTAAAAATAAGCAAAAAAAACCCCTACCTTTTAAATAAACTATAAGTTCATCTTGTAATAAACCACAGTGGAGAAATGACCTAGTAAATAAATTATTTTTTAAAAATAGCACATAAAACGAAGGACTTTTCTACCACTCCCCTCCACACAACCCTTAACATTTTGTTAAAGAAATAGACCCTTTTTTCCTTCAGTTCGAAGTGCTTTACACCTTTCAGCTGTGACAAAATGGCTCTCACTCACCTTAACTAGGAAGGTGTAAGATAAGGTTTCTCAGCAGGCAAATCAATTGGTCTCTGTGACATGACTTGCGTTGTACTTAGCCAAGGATAGGATGTCTACTGTCTGTAGGGCATCCCCTGCTTTTGCCAAAGGTGTTTATTTCTGCAAGAGATTGAACAAGCTACTGTAAACAAGAGGATTGAAGTCTTCTGCCTTGCTTGCTCCTGAAGCAGCCAGAATCCCAAGGAATTCCAGCCTGTTTAGATTGCCATTTCAGAAAGTGTATTCTTCTTTCTTGTGGAAAAAAATCTGAGGTTGTAGTACAAGTGAAGTGGAGATTGACTCAGGTGATTTATTTGCTCTGTGTTAATTATATCTAAGGAAATAGCATTACATCTGGGGTTTCAGGAGGTTGTGTTTTGTTTGTACCTTTTTTCTCAGGTGGGAGATGGATCTGATTGCTGTGTAATTGATTTCTAGTTATAGCCCTTTGTGCAGCTTACATCTAAACTGTCACAAACTGATATTTTATTAAATTGTTTGCCAGAAGATAGATAAGGACATTGGTGTCCTCTTTGAATGCTTACACACCTCAGACTTTATCAGTGGCAAGTAAGATCATTCCCAGTTTCTTAGTTCAACTTTTTTAATAAGGGTGAAGACCAGCTCTTCCTTCATGGTCCAGACCATGTGAGACCAGGAAGAGAAAGTGGCTAATGATGGTAAAGATGTTTCACTCAGCACTGTGGCCAGGCCAGGATTATACTCTTCTCCTTACAAGCATGCTTCATGTAAATTAATTTTGTTGGGTCTGCTCTTGAAATAGAAAAATGTCTACTACAGCTCTGTCACAGCTCTGGCTGGTGTCGGAAATTGCTCTTAAGTACCTTCTAGTCCACAGCAGTAAGATACACATCTGGTATTTGTTTTGCTTGCAGTTTGTATGCAATGTTGGTCTGAAATTGATCATCTTATTGCGCAGTGGTCTCATCTCATTTCAAGCTTTGTTGATTCATGTGTGTATGGGTGGTTTCTTTTAATCCTAACTGGGGCAAAAATACAGTCATGAGGCTTTCCAGCTCACAAAAAAAGTAATGTGGTGTTAAGCATTTCAACCATTCCAGCTGGAAGGTGTCTGATTATTTCCAAACCCATTAGAAGGATTTTTAAATCAGTTCTTTTTGCGAAAGAAAGCAAACACAAAATGGGTCTTGTCTGCCTCCTAAGTTGTTATAAATATGTTTCTAAACTTAGAATGCTGCTAGGATTTATGATCACCCAAGATAATTTTTAAAAAATATTAATTACTGTGTTTTGAATTTAAAAAGAAAGCACAGGTTAATATACATGCAAATTACATGCTGTTCTCCTATGTGTACTGTCTGATAGAGCCAGGAATGGCAGTGAAACATTTCCCAGGTTTTATTATAGTGCTTTATTTGTTCTATCATGATTCATTTAGCTGCTTTAGTGAAAAGTTTGGAGACACTAAGACCTTTTTTTTCTTCTGTGAGCATTTACTCTTCTGTTTTCAAGAGGCTTGTGGTAAAATCAGAAAAAGAAAAGAAAATGGTTTTGTGGTTAAAGAGGGGGCAGAGTCTAGAGCCATGTTATACATGGGTTTTGGGGGTAGGTTGACCAGTTGTGCCTGATCTGGGACCTTATGCCATTACTTATCCACCAGTAAAAATGAAAAAAATAATCCTTGTAGCCTCTATGGGAAACTTGATCCTAAAGTTGCATAATTTAGACAGTAAGTGAGCTGCCTGACTGGCAAGATTTACATATTGTTTAAATTATTCCACAGCCATTTACTACAGGTTTTCTTTTGTCCTCTCTTGTAGCAAATGACATCACTGGTGGAGACAGGACTGTCTGATACCTGAGTTCTTCATAAATTTGATCTCTAATGTGAATGTACAAGACTTCTTTCTTCACTGCACCATCTTTTTCTAGAAATCAGTTTAAAATGGCATAACGTGTTCTCTCTGTGTTGCATCTATGGTTCTTAAAATGTTGTTTCCAACTTCTTACAATGGAAGTGAATGGAAGTTCAGCACATGTTAGTGAAAACCTAACGTCCTTTTAACAAGGATGCTCTGAAGAGCACTAAATGCATTATTGCTGGGCAGGATTCAAATATTTCTAAAGCAAAAAAAGATGCAGAATTAGTAACTGTGTAGAAAAGAAAAAAGAAGCTGGGATTAAGAGCTTTCAAGAAGTTTTTATGTGTTGGAGCTGCACTCTGCTGTCTCCCCTTGCCTTTGTTCCCCGCAGCTCTATTCCAAGAGTGACTCAGCAGTGACTCCTCTAAAATTCATTAAACCAGCTACCATTTAAAATCCTGATTGAAAGAAATAAGGGCTGAATGTCAGCTTAAATTAGCTACAGTTTTTATGTCCAGAAATAAATTTGAGGGTTTTTTTCTGTTTGCTTGCTTCACTAATGCATGATAGATTTCTCTGTCTTCTGAATGTTCACTGAGCAGTGCCTAATGCCACATGGCTTTATTCTTCTGAGAGTTTGCACTCCCTAGCTCACAAAGTTTTCTAAAATGTGATTGCTTTCAATCTGGAATCCAGATAAATCCGAAAGTGGGCTGGTATGTCTTGATATGTTTCAAAAATGTTTCAAACACTATATTGGTACAACAAAATTAAAATCAAAAGGAGAAAATCAGTGATTAAGCATATCTGGACTTCAGGATTTTTTTGTTTGTTTGTTTGTTTTCAGGTGGAGGTTGTGACAGACGTTGGGCTTCAATATAAAGGAGAACTGACAGTTGTTTTACGTTACATTCCCCCAGACAGAAACCTAATGCTTCCTCTAGGGCAGTTCCAAGGTAAAAAAAACAAACATTAATGGCAGTGTATGGTGACATTCCTCTGACTATTAAAAATACTCACCTAGAGTGGAGCAACAGTATTAGTGAAGATTAAAGTTATACTTAAATATGGCACTTGTCTCTATCTGTGAAAATTTTGAACCATGAGTATGTTTCTCCTGCTCGTTCCTCTTCTCTTACATTGAACTTAGGGAGAGAGAAGGGAAGAGGAGTGTGCAGCCAAGTGTTGATGCATGACTAATTAAGAAACAAATTCAGACACAAGGTAATATGATCACGGGCAGCCATGTAAAAATAAATTATTTGCATCATAATTTGTGGGTTCAGCTAGTTATCTACAGTGTATAGCTGATCAAAATTATAGATCTAGTTCTTCATGCTTGATTTTCCTGATGCTTACCTATCTCCTCATTTTCACACTTTTTTCACACTGCTTTAGCTCTGTTCAGTTTTACTGTATTACTGGAATACAGTCCTGGAAAGTGTTCTTTGAATTCTTTAGTGTAAGTCATTATTTTCTTCATCAATGAACAGGGGAAAATATTTACTAACTCTTTGCATGGTAGCAGCATGAAGAACAGCATTCATCTGTGAAAGCAATAATGGGGTAGCACCTGAGCGTACGTGGATGTACCAGACATGGGCAAATCACTATCTTAGTGAAGTATTGCTTTTTAGCATTAGGATTTGATTACTATATTTAATAGACTTCTTTCTTTGGTGCTTTTGGTTTGGTTTGGGGTTTTTTTTCAGATGACATTCCCTCTGCCAGCAGTAATTCCAAGGTTTTCTCTCTTAAAAGATAATTGTTAGTTTCGCTAGCCCTAGAAAATCAGAATGTCCTCACAAGGAATACTTTAATCCCATTGCAGTAAATTATTTTTTAAAAAATCTAGCCAAGACAATTTACATTTCCAAATCAGTTTTGAAGTATACATATATAAATTCTGATGATGATGTTGCAACTCTGTTCTATGTATAGGAAAGAAGAGCTTTAAAAAGGGGAAAAAGGGAAGCTCTCACATGCCATCTGGAGGTATATTAGAAGTCCTCATCAAAGAAGCAAAGAATTTGACAGCAGTGAAATCAGGAGGCACATCTGACACTTTTGTGAAAGGGTCTGTGTTTTTTTTTCTCTCTTTTAATAACTGCACTGAAACGTATTTTGGCTGTATCTGTGTACGTGTGGGTATGGAGTGTCAGTCCTCAAAACCAACTGGCACCTTGGAGGTGCTGAAGAGAAGGATGTTGTGAAATAAGGGCATTTAACTTCCATTAGTTAAATACAATTGTATTTGAATACCACCCAGACAAGAAATAGAATTGTTTGTACATAAACATCCAGTGTGCTAATGTGTATGATGTTATAGAATATAACTTTTGGTAAAAGAAAATGCCTCCACTGAGTCAGCAGAGAGAGGCAGGTGTAATATTCATCGCTCCTGGAGGTAAGAAGTTGTAAATTAGGGCTCTCACACTGGAGATGATACTTGATCTGATGGTGACATTTACATTTTCAGGAAACTAAAATGGTACATACATTTTTTACTAAGAGGCTTAGCCAGATTACATCCTGAATAAGAAACTTGTTTTCAGGAAGATACAAGTCTGTTTGGATTCCTTGTAAAACTGCAAATAGCACCTATAAAAAGCTGACATGCTCCATCAAGATGAGATGGATGTGACCTGAAACATGCAGAAAGAGAAAATTCATTATGGGTGTGAGAAAATTCTGTTTTGATTGAAGTAAATCTGCTAAACAAGAAAAGATTTTTCTCTCTTATACTATAAATATGTTGGATTTTCTTCTAGCACTTAATTGGAAAGCTCTTTGCATGTAGTACAGTGTCAAGGAGCACATTTAAACCCGGAGGGTTTCCAGGAAGTCTGTCACTGACTTCAAATGTAGTGTCTTAACTCAAATTTTGCCTTGTTAACTGTTAATGTTTTTTGGTGGAAGATGCTTAAAAATTCTGCTCTGGTGAATTTCAGGTTTGATTTTAACAATGCATAGTTATGAAAAATTTAAGGTTTGTGTCACTTATGTTCCTGTATGCATATGGGTACATAAAGATATACATAGTATGACATACATGCACCTTTTTATTAGATAAGCAGTACTTTGTGCTGGACAGTTGAAATCCAAACTATGCAGAAAATGCTACATTTAGGATATACTGTGTTTGAATAAAATTAACATAATCCTGCATGCCTTGTTATAATGTATTTCTCATTAATATAAGCCGTGCAATTGAGATTTTTTGTTATAGTTAGGAAAAAATTATCACTTATAACATTTTTCTCTGCCAGTTTTTGCCCTCACTGCTAGCTTTCAGAATTGCTGGTTTTCAGATGTGCTCTAGGACATTTGTAATGGTTTGCGTATTGTTACTAAATGGCAACCATAGAAAACATCCTGGCTTTTATTCCTTGGTGTAGCTGAGAATTTATCTCCATCTTGTTGTGAGCTTCAAGCTATCACTGAGTTCACTCAACGTAGGAAAGAGTTTGGGCTGCTCCTCCTGTGTATTTGTTCTCCCGTGCCATCTCTCTTTTCCTGATACACGTGAAGTCATTTGCTTTTACTGAAAATAGACTGTCTGATCTCACTATGACTTGTTCCCACTTGGAGCTTGCAAGAGACTTCAGGGAGAAAGTGTTGTCAAAACCTATTTACCTTAGCAGTAGCAACGAGTGGCCAACGATTCTCCAGACTATCCTTAGTCAGTGGTGTCTGCTGTTGCTGACACGGATTATTCCATGCAGTGGAACAGTAGTGCATTTTCCTTGGATTATTGGTCTGTCATGTGTCATGGCCAAAAGCATAATCAAGTTGCCATGAAGCAGCTGAGGTTCTGCAGTGGTCTAATCTGCACTGTTAATTTGAGGCTATTTTGCCTAGTTAGCCCACAGTTAGCCCACTGCAGTTAACTAATTCCTGTTTATTCTGACATTGTAACTATGAGAACAAAAGGAGCACAAATGCAAAATACACTCTTCAGAGTGATGTTTAATTTAATAACAGTGGGGAGATGGGATCCTCATCCCAGTCAAGTCTCTACATGGTTTAAGTCTTTGTGAATATTATGTGACGACCTATCTACATATTCAATTTTCCTTTTCTGTATTTCCCAGATACCTGCTCCCAGATGACAGCAAAGCTACAAAACACAAAACGCCCATAATAAAAAAGAGTGTGAACCCCCAGTGGAATCATACCTTTGCTTTCAGTGGCTTGAGTTCAAGGGATATACATAATGTCTGCTTAGAGTTGACTGTGTGGGACAAGGAGTCACTCTCCAGTAATATTTTTTTGGGAGGTGTTCGTCTGAGCACTGGAAATGGTAAGGTTCCATCTGACTCATCATTGCTTTTCTTATTCTGCTCTCCTTCTTCCTTCCCCATGTGATTCATGTATATAAAGGGCAGAAATGTTGCTGAGTGGATGGAAAGCATATGGGAACTTAGGGAAATTTAAAAGGGAAGGCAACGTGCAACCTGTAAATGATGTAGCTCTTTCCTCTGTTGAGTGAGACACAACAATTTGGTGTCAAGTTGTACTTCTGAGCAGTCTAGAAGAACTGGGAATACTTGGAAGCATTTCTTAGCATCCTGGTGAGCAGGAGGGGATTACTTTTGTCCAGCAGTAGCCTTTCTGCTGGCGATGGTGTGATCTGGAAGAGGTGTGAATCCATTCCTCCTCAGTAAGGATAAATGCAGAGTGGGGAGGTTTAGGTACCTCTGTTCATGTGCCACAAAGGAGTATAATGACAAACTTGTGCTCTCCAGGAGCTACCTGTTTTCTGCATGTCTCCTTGTACAGGTGGTAGTGTAAAGTGCTTGTCATCTTTCTTATACACTGTTGGAGGGAACGAGGGAGGATATAATAGGGCAACGGGTACAAGTTGGAACATAGGAAGTTCCTTTTAAATATGAGGGAAAACTTCTTTGCAGTGAGGGTGACAGAGCACTGGAATAGGCTGCCCATGGAGGCTGTGGAGTCTCCATTTCTGGAGATACTCAAAATCTGCCTGGATACAGTCCTGTGTAAAGTGCTCTAGGTTATCCTAGAGCAGTGGGAGAGTTGGACTACATGATCTCTCGAGGTCCCTTCCAACTCCAGCAATTCTGTGATTAAGTAACTGCTTGCTAATATGGCAAAATGTCTCCTGCTATTTTAATTGCCAGGTGTCAGTAATGGCAAGGAGGTTGACTGGATGGACTCTCAAGGGGAAGAACAGCGTCTCTGGCAGAAGATGATTGACAGTCCAGGAGCTCCTGTGGAGGGAATACTAATGCTGAGATCCAGCATGGGAAAACGCAGACTCTGAAAGACTTTTCTGAGGAGTCCCATAGGTACTCCTGACTTCACTGGTGTTTAAGCTCTTGTCACTTTACCCGTATGGGGAAGAGTTGTGCTCTTTGCCTTGGATAGTAAGACTCTGAATGAGGTTTTAAAGCATTCTGCACTTTCACACACACATTTTTAACCCAGGTTTCTTGTATGGGTTATATTTCTCCTGAAGCCACTGAGAATTTGACCTTGTACAGAGATGGGATTGGCTTTCTCTGTCCCTTCTGGTGACTAGTGGACACTAGTGGGGTGCATGTGCAATGGGAGAGCAAATTCTCTAGTGAGTAATTTATTAAGTAATGTCTGGTTTACATATCTCCTTCTGGGTCCAAGATGGCCTAGAAGACAGCAGTGATACAGTACAAGCAGATTCAGAGTGAGTCTGTGTTGTGGTAGTTGAAAGAAAAGAAGCCATAATGTCTGAAGGATAACAATGTTTCTTCTTCGTGTTTGCTTATTGGGCTGTGCAGTGGGCAGGATGGCAGGCTTGGGACCAAGAAGCCCGCCAAACAAAGGCCAATGCCCTGTGTCTCCCACTAGAAACAAGCAGCAGGTGAGCTGGTGTACAGTGCCAGTGTTCTGGCATTCTCTGGGTTATTTTAATGCACTGTATAAATGACGGACTTGGTTGAACATAATCAAAGAGCCTCTAATGAAAATAAATTGCAACCAGTCCCTAGTTTCCAGAACTACGTAGAGTTACTGTGTTCTTCATTCAGCCAACAGCTCTAGCCAGTATCTTCCAGCTGAGCAGAGGGAATGAGTTCACATGCCTGATCTCCTCTGACCAGTCGCTGAGATGAGACACGTGCTGAGTTTGAGCTTCATTAGCTGAGACACAGATCTAATAGTGAAGTGATGTGATTAAAACACATGCTGAAATGATTTGCACAACTGTGGAATTTTCTCTGAATGGGCAGGGATCCCATTCTGATGTGCCCATGCATGTTAATTAGTCACCAGAGTAGGACTTTGTTTTCTCCTAAACATCCCACTCTGAGTTAACAGTGGATTTAATAGTAAGAGTCAGTTTTGGCCAATTCAATCATTAACCTCATTAACCATGACTGTTGTTCAACAGTGATTTTGCTATTTGTTTTCCTAAAGCAATTTTACACCTACTTTGATCGTACATCCTTTGGGGATTTACACAGGTTATATGTGAAGAAGGTGCTGGTTTGAATGGTTGTTGTGGGCTACTCCTACCATAATGAGATAGGATTGTGATTTTTTTTCAAGGACAGTACATGTCTCCTTGCAAGACTGGATAATGATGAAATTGTGTAGCATGTGATCGCTCAGCTTATAAGACTAAGGAAGATCAGTAAACTGAGTCAACAATATTTCTTCTGAATTTTCCAGAATTAGAATAGTTTCCTATTTGAACTGGTAAATTAATCTATAACTATTATTTTTTTATTATTTTATTTTGTACCCCAAATGTTTTATTTTTTGGAAGCTATGTAGTATTAGTACTAAGGAAACAAACTGGAATATATGGAAACAATTCTTACGTAAATTACTAGAAAAAAGACTACTGGGAAAAAACCCAAACTTTCAAAGACTGTATCATCAAAACACCAGTATTCAAAGATTTCTGCGAAGAATAAAGACCACAAAATCTAACTACTTGGACAGATACAGATGTTGTTCTTCACAATTCAGAAACTGCAAGAAATCTAGATTGAACAACAGAATACAAACTGATAACTAAGTAGCTACAGCTGGAAATTTTGACATCTGTAGCTGTCCTAGTGTACAATTATGTACATGTATTTGGAGTTGAATCCAAAACCTTAAAATTTAATGCCCATTCCTTTTTTCATTCTTTCCTCCCTCCCTGCTTCCCCCAAGATTTTTTTATACTGGTTGTGGTTTGAGTGGCTTGAAACTGTGGGGAAGTTTACAAGCAGGCTTTTAAAATCCTAATATTATTGGATTAAAAAAAGTTTTATTTAAAAATGGTATCTTAGTTTTAATAAAACAATTTGTTTCATTATGAATATTATTAATATTTTCTTTTTAAATTCTGGTATTACTGTAAAAAGTCACTGGAGGCAGTGCTTGCCCAGTTTTTGAGAACCACAAGTTTCAGAAATTACAAATTCATCTTTGAAAATAAACTTCCCTTAGAGAATCTCAGTTTAGAAACCAAAAGCCAGTAGTTGCTCAAGAAAACTTAATTTTCTTTCTGTATCTCTTTTTCATTTTCTTCTTCAGTTGTGTTCGAATTAGGCAGTGAAGCAAGTCTAGTCTAGTTTATGCTGGCTTTTCCTCTTATGCCACAGATGCTGTGAGCTAATACATTAGAGCACAACTATCAAGCACATATATTTTATAACCTTTTTCTTGTTGTAGTAAGAAAATATTACACTTTAAGATAATACTTTAAGTATTAGATTTATTTTTTTGTATCAGCATCCCCCAAACTGAAACTATCCTAAATTTTGCCACCTAAACTATCTCTCTGTTCAACAGAATTGGTCTGTCTTAGCTGTTTGTACTGCAAACCTGCATACATTTGGGAATAATAATATTATATTGTCATGGAGGCAGAAGCTTGATATTTTTCATTTTCTAGAACTTGATTCAAAGGGATAAAGCTTATATCTGAAGAAAACAGTTCTTCAGGGTAAAATTCCAGCTAGAGTTGTAAAGGAACACTGGGCAGTCGGATGTTTTGATTTTGTTTCCTATTGATGGTAAGACTGGGAAAAGAAAGCAAAAATACCTCCAGGTTGGACCTCAAAATGGAAACCCTTTTTTCTTGCCAGAGTGAAAAGCTTAAAATGTTTTAGAATTGAACTAAACCTTTTTTTACTTTCATATGGAGTGAAGGAGGTTTTTGCAATTTTTGAACAGTGTTTTCTCTCCTTCTAAACATTTCCCTTTTTGCTGAATCAAGTCTTGTTTTGAAAGGAAAAAGTCCATGCTTTACCACTTCAGCTTCTGTCCATTTTGTCCTGTGGTAGAATTTGTGATGAATGGACTCATCTGGAAATGTCACCCAGCTCATACACAGGCTTTAAGTTCTGCTTTTTCCTTCCAAAGTGCCAAAGCTCCAGTCTGTGCCTGTACATGAAATTATAGACCAGGCAATGAATAGACTGTAGGTTTCAACTGCAGTTCAACATATGAAAGGAACAATTTCACCTGGGAAGTAATTTTGACCAAGGTGGTGCTGTTTGCCATTGATCGGATTTGGATTAATACAGTCAAATTACCTCCTAGGTTAGCAGTGACAATTCTGCACTGGGGTAGCATGTAATAGGTATCACACTCTGCCTCAAATGAGCTTCTGAGAGATGATGAGCATCATATAAACACTAGAGCAATTTGGAACGCTTTGCTGTTCTATGATGTTGTTGACGTATTAGTAGGAAGTATTTGATTTGTGGAAAATGTCACATTTAATGATATCTCTCATATCTTTGTGCTCTTGCTTTACAAAATTATTTCTGGTTTGGAAAAAGCACAAGATGATTAACTGCAGATGTGATTTCTTGTTTCCCGGATATTTGAATTAATTTCCTATAATTGTGCATCGTCACATACTGTGTGATACCAGGCTGAACAAAAAGCCAGAAATCCAGGAATTAGGCAAAAGCTTTCCTTTTGCATGTATCTTTATAGTACTGAAGGTGCATTAATGGTTTACTCAAGGCTAATTTTTAGTAGAAAATACCCACATTTTTAACATTGATTCATAAACTCCTGCCCTGAGTAATTAGACACAGCAGAGCTGATGTTTTTGAAGCATTCATCCCCACAGATCTGAATAACTGAAGATGCCTCAGGGGAGAAGAAATCTTCCCTACAGTGTTTTTTTGAAAATGTGTTACACAATGCATTTAAATCTGAAATGTATTTTTCTAGCAAGATAACTACAGGGCTTTCATCACTATCTCTTTCTCCCTTGTGATTAGATTTCAAAGGTTTAGACCTATTGAAGAAGAATAGAAGTGCAACTTTCACTGTAAAATGTCAAATGGCAACAGTAAACACAACTTTAGACAGTATGGTTATTGCTAGTATCCATACCAAGATCTGATTCTGCCCTGCCATCAGACTTTGGCATCTTGACCAGTTATCTGGAAGTATCTCTGCCCAGTCTACCAGCTATTTGGGAACTTCAGTCTTCTACATGTTGATATTTTTCCTTGCATGTTTAGATGCCAAAAGCTGTCTAAACGAGGTTTGAAATGGCCTCCTCATCTTCACTGCCATTATGCTACATTTGAGCAAGGGTGGAAGGAAAGCTGCAAAGACTCAAAGGGGCACTACTGCAATGTTCCTGTGCTATCCCAGTGCCATTGCCCTCCTGGATTGCCTTTTAGGTGCCACAATTTGATCTTTCTTTCCCAGCTGGATGCTTTAGCAGATGGTTTAAAAGACAAGGCTTAAAGAGGTTTAAAGACAAGGCTTTAAAAGACAAGACTGGGATGCTATGTTTTGGTCATGGTGCATCAGACTGGAAGTTTATTCTTCCTTTGCCTCTTCCAATGCAGATTATGCTAACATAGCACAAAATAAGCATTTTTATGCATTATTTAAAAATTTTCTTGCCCTTTCTGGCTAGGCTCTGCAATTATTTTAGGTTGTATTCTGCAAAGCACCAACTGAAGTCTAACAGCAGAGCATCTATCGAACATCTGCTGTTGCTAATTGGTAAGGAGAGGGAACAGGAGGGTTGCATTTAGACTGGCATCATTTTAGGCTTCTCGAGGGCTCTGCATATTGTGAGGCTCCAAGCACGTAAAGTTTGCAGTTTGCCCTATAGAGTCAGGGAAGAAAAGGGCTGCTTGGTTCTCCTACACCTTTGAAAAAGAGCTGAGAGTCCTACAACTGTCTAGTGTGTGGATTTACACAAGATAGGAAGGGTCGTATCTAAATGGTTGCAAGGATCTTTCTTCCCTTCAGTTCCGCAACCCCCACCAGAGCAGTTCACCTGAACATTAAATTAACCTCCAGCCTCTGGAAGGAGGGAGCACTTAAGTGCCCCACTTATTTTTATCCATACAAGGTAACAACTGAAAATCTGCTTTGCTAACATACAGTATTGATTTTCAGCACTTTGCAACAATGACAGAAATAACCATCTCCGAGAGCTGGTCCATGCACTTTGTAAACCCCCCTTTTTTTAATAGCTATTTTTTTTAAAGTTTGTTATTTATTTATTTTTACACAGAGAAATAACGACATTTGAGAACCCTACAGAAATGGTGGTAAGAATGAGTGATGAATCCAAAATCGGGTGCAGACTTATTAACTTGCAGTAATGTCTTTCACTATCCCTCAGCAGGAGACACTGACGAGCACGACAGCAGAACCTTACCACTGTGTCCCATGACTTTCCTGCCTGGTGATTTCATGTTTGCAAATGCTGTTTATAAATGGTGGTAAGGCAGTGTTAATTATACTGTGTATATTGACACTGGCACTGAAAAGGTAATCTCTGCTTACTTTTTAGGTGTTTTTTAGGTTGCTTTTGAAACTCACATTTGCTGCAACTTGGCTCTTTATTTAGATGGGTTATTTCAACCGTTCTACCTTGTGGCAATAGCATCTATATGGCTGTGTGCTACTGCTCCTGTGTGTATATTTTTTACTATAGAACTAATTGTTGAGGTTTGCCTGAAGCCAAATGTCATTATTTGTAGCAGCAATGAGAGAATGTCACGTGTCCTTCGTTCTGCCTTTGTTCTGGTTAAAATCCGTTGCTATTTGTGTAATTATTATGCTGGACGTGAACATTAGCAGCAGTAAATGGCACTGCAGTATGTGAAGTTCTCCACTAATTTAGATAAAGCAAAATGTTTCCTGCCCAGAGCATTTTTGTACTGTGCACTGTATGTTCAGTTTTTTGTGGACAAAGGTGGCTGCTAATATATTGGCAGCTGTTGTCAAGATTACTGTCCTATCTTTTAAATTAAAAGACTGAAACGTTGCTGTGTCCTTGTCTCTCCTAAAATGCATTATCTTATTGAGGTAACGACATCAGTTACGTGATCAGTAACCCAAGAGGACTGGCATGTTGTCCAAGGCAGGACTTCATCGACAGTCTTACTCTGCTAGGTTTTTTTTTGTCTTAATATCTACACTTCGAGTGTTTTAAAGCTAAGTTTTATTTCATAAGCATTAACTCTATTTTCTTTTAAATATGCAATTCTAAGAATAAGGGAAAAGCAGTGTTCTCTTCCCCCTTGCTAGAGAATTATTTTACATGTGCCTTAACCCTGCACGTTCAGCATGTTCTCTCCTCCATCTCTGAACATCCTACCTCTTCTTACATTCAGGGTCCTGCCCACCTGAAAATCCAGGTATGTTCAAAATGCAGCTTTCTGTAACTACCAGTCTTAATGAGTTTTTTTAAACAAACAAACAAACAAACCACTCAATTTATAATTTCAGCTAAGACATGTTCACTTCAACTTACCTCTCAGAGTTGAAGGCTCTCCTGCATAAGGGAAAAGCAACTGATGCCATCTACCTAGACTTGTACAAAACATTTGACACTGTCCCTCACACTATACTTGTCTCTAAGTTGGAGAGATGTGGACTTGATGGATGAACCACTCAGTGGGTAAGGAACTAGCTGGATGGTTGCACTCAAAGAGTTGCTGCCAACAGCTTGATGTCCAAGTGGACACCAGTGATGAGTGGTGCTCCTCATGGGTCTGTATCGGAACTGGTTTTGTTCAATGTCTTTGTTGGCAACACAGACAGTGGGACCAAGTGCACACTCAGCAAGTTTGCCAATGACACCAAGATAAGTGGTAAGGTCAACACACTGTAGGGAAGAGGTGCCATCCAGAGGGACCTTGACAGGCTTGAGAGGTGGGCCTGTGCCAATCAAATGAAGTTCAACAAGGCCACATGCAAGGTGAGATCAATCCTGTAGCAAAAATACAGGTTGGTTGGAAAATGGATTTAGGACAGCCTTGAGAAGAACTTGGGAGTGTTGGTTAATGAGAAACTCCACATGAGCTGGCAATGTGTGCTTGCAGCCCAGAAAGCCAACCGTGTCCTGGGCTGCATCAAAAGAAGGATGGCCATCAGGTCAAGGGAGGTCATTCTCTGCTCTGATCTCATGAGACCCCACCTGGAGTTCTGTGTCTAGTTCTATAGTCCCCAACATAAGAAGGACATGGAGCTCTTGGAGCAAACCCGGAGGAGGGCCACAAGGATGATCAGGGGGCTGGAGCACCTCTCTTATGAAGACAGGCTGAGAGAGTTGGGGTTGTGCAGCCTGGGGAAGAGAAGACTCTAGGGACACTGTAGAACAGCCTTCCAGTATCTGAAGGGACCTACAGGAAAGTGGGGGAGGGACTTTTTACTAGGGCATGTAGTGAAAGGATGAAGGTTAACAGCTTTATGCTGGAAGAGGGGAGATTTAGGTCAGACATTAAGAAGAAATCCTTCCTTATGAGGATGGTGAGACACTTAGAGAGGTTGCCCAGAGAAGCTGGGGCCAGGTTGGATGGGGCTTTGAGCAACCTGGTCTAGTGGAAGGAGGGGTCTAGTGGAGGGGGGTCGGGGCTAGATGAGCTTTTGGGTCCCTTCTGACCTAACCATTCTATGACTCCACTATCTTCTCTTGGTTTTTCCAGTTCCTCAGTTTTTTGTGTCTTGCTGTCTCTTCCTGATTGTCTGAGAAACAAGGAGGCAAATAATGTTTCTGGGTTCAAGGCCTGTGCTTGTCTTTGCTCACTTTGCAGTAGTCTCAAAGTCAGTGCATTGGGTTCCTGCACCCACGTGAGGAGGAGACCACCTCAGCGGGCTTCACTGGTCTTTTGGTTTGGTGTGGACACAGGTACCTACCTCTTTTGCCATCACACTGCTCCTGTCTAGCTTGTCTCCATGCTGGTTCTGGCCTTTGTGGGGGTGGGAGGTCAAACACATTAACTGGGAGGCACTTGTGAGTGGGGAAGAGCCCTTCTGCCATTTCTCTGCTCCATGTACCTGTCTTTGGGCCTGTACTTACACAGTTGCTTGGCAATCTGGAAGACACCTCTCTAACTTCAGTGCAATTGTACTGCAATCTCTCCTCCCCTTCTCTTTGTGATGAGAGATGCCAAGTTCTCCTTGTAAATGTGAAGTATGGGCCAACCTAACAACTGAAATTCAGGTCTTAATTACTTCCTGGATGCATGGGTGGCAATGAGCGACATGGCAGTAACTAGATCTGCACTAGCAGGTTCTGCATGGACACAGGCTTTCCCACCTGTTTCCCTTGTGTTTCACAGAGCATGTGGCAGCTGGAGCACCCTTTGAAAGAGGCCAGAGAAATGCTTATGCTATCCACAACTGCTGAGGTCCTCACTGGCTCCTCCAGCCCAGGCAGTATCTGCCTTCCAGTATCTGCAAGTGCTTTCTCACTCTTCCCTTCCCTGAGCTGCCAGTGTCTGCCAGCCACAGACAGGGAGAGAGAAACGGGCAGCAGCTTCATGGCCAAGAGGAGCTGTGCCATCTCCTGATGGTGTGAAGCACTTTCTCCCTTTTCCCTGTGGATGTAACAGCACTGACAGAGACTGAGGTGAGTGGTTGGAAGTGATCTAGTGCTGAGATTGCCCAGCCTAAGCTTCATTATTTCACCACCTCAATTTCGAAAGTGGGTGGTGGTTGTTAAGAGTGTTCAAATGTACTTCAGGTTACTTTTTAGCCTTTGTGCTTTCATTAATTATGTTAGACAGTCTGACTCATGCTCTTGAGTAAGTACTGAGCTGTAATGAAGCTGTGTATTGTAGTAATTTGTTGCAGAGCTGCAGCTCTGAGTTGTAAGGGTCATGGTGTTTTCATTAAAACATAACACTTTCTGTCCCAGAGGGGATGGTTTGAACTTCAAGAACAGAGAGATGCAACTTGTAATGTTGCCTCTCCTCTGCAGGCACAGAGGAGGTGTGTGATGGCAGGGGTTGTTCTCATAAAATTATGTGAATTCTTGGGAAGGATCTGAGGAAAATGAGGCCATTTACAAAATTGTTTTGTGCTAACGAGAAAGTGCTGCTTCCCAGTTTTTCCCCAGTAGTTTTGTTTGAAAAAGATGTACATGACAGAAACATGAATTCTTTTCTGGTATAAAATGATTGAAGTCTTTTGGTTCATATTCAAAACTGAAAAGTAGCTCTGCATTGATGTAAGAACCTCCAGCCCATGGCTGTATCCACACTTGTGATCTGTCACATCTCCTGCAACGAATGGCCTGGAGGTGGGAGTAAAAAGGACAAGACTCAGGGCAGGCCTTGCTTCTTGGAAACAATCTTTAATCCTCCCAACTAAAATTCATGTTTGAAACAGGATTTGCATTTTGACAACAGTGGCAGGATTAGAGCTATGGTGGTACAACAAGGGCTCTACCCTGCATGTTTTTGAGGGAGCTGGATTTTCTGTTAAAATTTAAAAAAAAATTTAAAATGCACTAGTGTAGATACTGCCCGTTGTTAACACAGTGTTGTTTTTCTGGGACCGAAAGTCTGCAGGATGAATACTGGAATATATTTGAATATTTGGAGTTTATTTGAATAAATAAATGCCAGGCTAAAGCCAGAAATACTCTTATTCAAACACTCCTTTCCCAAAAGGCTAATCTGCCACATCCCTGCATACTGTACACGCAGGCTGATTTGACTCCAAGAGAGATGGCACATGATGTTTTTCACTGTTTTGTTCCTCCCCACAAAAATGTGCAACAGAAAATGCCAGAAACCTTATATTACTAATCAAAACCAGATTTCCTTAATCACAAGATTTTAATAGATGTTCTGAGTAGAACTATAACTAGTAATCCAATCACTCATGCACCCTCTTTCACTTAATTCAATTTCCTGTAACAGCCTAGTTAGTGATTGCAATCACTTTTCCTGATTGTAGCAATTGTAAAGCCCCACTCCTGTTCAGCCAGTCATGAAAGATGGCTGGATGCACTGATTCTGTTCCTAAATCAAAACGGAGCAGCTGCAGATTGGCATTGCAGCAATACAGTGGCAAAATCAGACCCAGTAAATTTAAATTTAAAATAACTGGAAATCAGTTGTGGTTTTTGAATGAGGAAAGTGAGGGCGGAAAAAAACCCCAGCTGTCCACCTGTGCATTCATGCTATAAGCACATGCACGTTGAAGCACCTAAGCCAGAGAACTGTATCCAAGGCAGTTTGTGTATGGATGTGTTCTCAGGCTGGCTCTGTTCCACTCGTGACACTTAAGGCATAAAGCAAGTTGGTGTGTGCAGCCATCTCTTCTTTTCTTAACCAGCAGTTTTGGGCAGGCAGCAGAGGAAAGGCAAGTTAGGATTCAGCTGTGTCCATCAGTATGCTGGCTCTTATCCTCCCTGCTCCTCCGCAGTGGGTCCAGGACTTACTTTTTTGGTTTGGCCATGTCTGGAACAAAAATGTTCTGTCACCAATCCTGTCCTTGCATCTTATTCCTAGTTGAAGAGGTCAGTCAGGGCTTCCTTGCTCTCCAGTTGCTCATCCTTGCAGACTTGGCGCCACCACTTGCAGAGTTCACAGTGTATCCAGATCTTGCTTTTGGCAGCAGCACAGCAGTCATCACCAGGGCTGTGCCATGCTTTTGTGCCTACTCTTGGGTGTTTAGTATAAGCCTTGTAATACTCCCAGAAGTAGACCATCCCATCCAGAAGATACCCTTCCACCACATCCCCCACCCCTTGGTGCTGTCACACTTCAGTCCACAAAGTAGCTTTTACCTTTTACAAGCTAGTGTCAGGGCTGACTTCCTTCTCTTCATTCATTCCCTCATTAATTCACTTGCAGGACCAACCGCCTTAGGAGATTTGCTCATTTCAGAGGGTGCAAAGAGACTCAATTCTTTGGTAAGGCTTGCTTGCAGGATACTGATAAACTGTTTTTCTGCTGACACCAGAGTGTAAAATTAAAGAATCTACCTTTTAGTCAAAGACAAACAAGCATTTGACTGTAAAAATAGGGCTGTGCTCTGAGTGGCAACAATAAACAGCAGACACTGGAGTGCTGCTTTTCAGGCATGTCAAATTATGTATCAGCTCCTGTAAGCAGGTGACCAGAGCTATAACCCAGTTTTCACTCCTTCTATGCTTACTTTCTTCATGCATGACTTAAATTCCTTGCAGCAGATTGGCAAGATTGTGGGCTAGAATAAAACAGTAAAAACATTTTTCCTTTTTTTTTATTCCCTTCTAACAGTTTTTACTGTGCAAAGAACTTTTTTGTTAATTTGTAAGAGATGACTTGCAAACCAGTATTTTCGCAGCTCTGGAAATGACAAATCCTTTACAAAGTTTCCCTGGGGGTAATGCTTCCCTGCCACTAAACCAATAGCCTGGTCTGTCTCCATGATAAAGAGGGGAAAGAAATCTGTTACTCCAAATCTGTTGGACATGAAAACCCAGGAGCATACCAAGTAAGAGCATTTTTTTTTCTATCAAGCATTCCAATATGTGGCTTTTAGTAACTACTGCCATTTACCACACTGCTTGCTGGTCCTACATCATATTCCTTCTGGCAATGGCTTCCATACTTCTATCAGCTATTTTCTCCTTGCTGCTGCTGAAAACAGGTATTTGTGTTGCCTTTGTGTCTGTGATCGTATTATTAGTGGAACTGCAAGACACTTCTGGGTTGCTAGAGCACTTTAATGTCTGTTATAATGGTTTGCAGAGAGGTATTTTGGTCCAACTTTCAAATTCATCTTAACAACTTTTAACTCCAAGAGGAATTTTAGACAACTATATGTTTGCAAAACAATATTTTATTAATAAAAAGACTTATAAACAGTAAGAAAGAACCCAAATTTTACACTGAATGAAAAAATCCAAAATAAACTCCCAGAGACATGCCTCACTTCTTCACTGTCTGTACAAGAAATTCCCTTGGATAGTAATCCTACGTACACTTTTCTCTAAAGATGGCTGGAAGTACAAAAAAGCATCATGCATACTTCTATGCAGAGTAGCTACACAGTCAGACATACTTAACAGTACACACAAAAAAATCTGTACATCAGTGATTAAAAAAAGCCATGCTTTGTGTAGCACCAAGGGGAGAATTACATGGATTAAAAAAAAAAAAATCACTGACAACCACAAGCCCTGCAATCCTGAATTAGGGACATGACTGGCCAATTTCTGCTTGTAGTTTCATCTCTTCTTTTCTCAAGGGAAAATTGTCAATAAGTGCAAAGAGCTCAGCTGGTGTTGCTGGGAAAGGATAGCGTTCCTTGTCCATTCCATGCTTGTCCATCACCACGATGTTGAAATTGTAATGGGGGATCCTCAGCAGCAGCCTGCAAAGTAAGGAACTCATTAAAGCCTGCCATTTACTGCCTGAGCTCTGCAAACTAATAAATGGCAGCATCAGGCTGCTGGGTCTAAGCAGAGGGAGGTGGGACTGGTCAGAGGGGACCAGGGTCTGCTTTGTTGCAGCTGGAAGAAAAAGGAGTCAGAGAGACAGCGTGTCTGCCTGTGATGCAGGCTGCACATCTCCCTTAGGGAAGGGCCAAGGTAACCACATTCAGCTCTGTTTTCTTCTCAGACCTTTGGCTGTCAGTATAGCACATACCATTACCTACTGCTGTCACATGAGGAAAAAAAATGTAAGAGAAAAAAAGTACTGTATGTATTGCCTAAAGAACACCATTGCAATGGAGCTGGCTGCCACATGGTGTAAAACCACCAGAAGGAAAAAGGAGGACATGAATCAGTGGAGCCAGTTTTCATCACTTCCTAATAATAACCTAATCAATAATAAAATAATAACCATCAACCTGGTGGTAACTCCAGCTTAGGAGAACAAAACCCACTGCTCATCATGGCAGAGCTCTTCCCTTCCAAGCGGTAAAAGGCATCACTTGAGTGTCTCTGGAGGCGTGAGAGTAACAAAATTATATACACCCTTGGTGCTCTTTTAATCTTTTGTTTGAGGGAGGAGTGAACGAGGTCTTTAGACATGCAGAAAGTCAAGATCATTGGTGTGGGGAAGATAAATTCAGGCAGCCATGGCAGAATAGTGTCAGGACAGGAAAGCTGCTATAAAGAAGGGGGTTTGTGAATGATTTCAATAAGCTGTGAAGCATCAAAATAGACCCTACTCAGTCTTCTAGCAAGTTTGAGTGCTCTAGGTGTCTTCTTGTTGCAATTAAAGAACTTTTCTATTGAATTCAAACTAAAATAAAGTTTGAAGCCAAGCTATGGTGACAGGATACTACATTCCTCTTGTGCCTCCTCTCACCTAAGAAAAATGCTTACCTTTCACAAATCCAAATGCTGCCCTTCTGAGGTTTCCAAATTTTAACCAGGGTACCTGTGCTCATTAGTTTACTGAGTGCCAATTCTGAACAGCATCTTTATGCTTAAGGGTGCATTTCATTTTGATTTAAGCACCTTACAGAACTGGAATGCCATAGATTACATACTGCAGTAACAACAGAATAAAAAAAAAATCATAGGGAAAATGAATTTTCACTGAGTGCAGGGCAGGTTACACTATAGCAGTTTCCAAAACACAGCTCATTAAAGGTTGCAGAGGGGAGGGAATGAGGTGCTACCAGAGCTTATTCTTTTCTGCAGAGCCATAAGAAAATAATTTCAATTTAGCAAAAGTACTTTTGCTTTTTTGAATAAAATATAAGCTCTTTGTGCTTTTTACTTTATAGAGAACACGTTTTTATTTTTTGCAATCCAAAAAACCCTCTCTGACTTGTCAGCATTTTTTATTGTCCCAAATTAAAAGTTGTTCCACTTCCACAGGCATATCACGAAAGATGTTGCCTAAAATGCTTCTAGACTTTTCCCTAAGTAACTACTACTTGCTCTGCCAACCAGGCCTTCACTTTTGGCTCTTGCAGGTTTCCTGTTGCGAGGAAATGCTGGCGCTTGAGGTCTCCTCTTCTAGTTAAAACCAACCCCCTGCCAGTCTAAAACCAACTCAAAAAAACCCAACTCAACAGCAAAAGTGCTGAATGCTGTAGTCAGCCTGGGCAGGCTGAGGTAATTTCTCCTTTGAAATATTGCCCATATCATTTCTACATGTGGGACTTCAAAGAGCAACCACTGCTTCCCCTGCTGGCCTGGCCACAGCCACCAGCAGTGCTGCAGAGATGAGCTGTCACTGCTGCTGGGGCTGCACTGGCAGCTGCTTCAAGGCTGTCCTTGCAGAGGGACTCTGGCCTGTCATGACTGCATCACACCAACTCCAACAGAAATACAGACACACTTTAAGTGTTTTCAGGGGCAGCACATCAAAATATAGACCTATAATGGGATCAAAGAGACACACAGGGAGTTCACATTAACTCAGAAATTCACTCAGTTTAAGCAAAGGGTCAAGGAAGATGTGGCACTTGAAAGAGTGGCATAGACTTCAGCTTGTTTCACATTTAAATGGGCTATGACCCAATTAAATGTGAAACAAACTGAAGTCAATGCTCTTAACTTCCTGAATACCAAATGCTCATTAATTTTCAGTAGCTCTTGCACAAACGGAGCGTAATTTAATCCTAAAACTTACTCGTCAACATCTACCTTTCACTGTCAAGTTATGTATGTTCAAGTAGAATATGGAGAGTAAGATGCAGGGTATCAAAAGCAATAAATGCATCAAATATGCTAAGGTGCAAACACAACAGTAGGAAGAGCTTATTTTACCTGAGTTGTAGGGCAAGTGACGGGGGCAGCAGCTTTACACCTATTCTTCCTATCTGTGCTGGGAAGATGCCAACCAATTCAACTACAGTAACATGTCGGAGGTCAAAACCACACTGTGCTGGCTGGAAGGGTTAAAAGAATAAAGAAGTGGGTCAGTTATCAGTGAGAGCACAGGGGGTTGTTTTGAGTGTGCAACAAGTGTTCATGAAGAGTCTGGTTGTTTTGTGTTAGTGAGATGGCTTAAACTGAAATAACAGCACACTTGGAAAAGTCTCGAACTGTCACTGTGAAGAACCAAGAGCCTCATGACTCCAGGGGATGTTAAACGACGGATTCTTACCTGCCCTAAGAAAAACAACACATAGAAACCAACGAAGAGAAATATAAACTTGTTTTTGTAATGACATGAAAAGACACCAGGGCGTGAAGCACTGTGCCACTCATCTAATTTGGCAATCAAAACAAGGTATATGACATGGAAGGCAACTGCAGAAAGTTTTCTTTCGTCCCAACTTGTTTGAGGACTGTCAAACAGTGGGAGAAGTACAATAGCCATTAGATTTGGTACTTTAAACTACTTCATTTTGATCAATATATTGAATTTTCTTGCCAAGTTAATCTAATGGGGGAAAGAAAACTTTACTTTTTTTTTAAAATACAACTGAAATTAAGCCAGCAGTTAAAAACATAATCATATTTGTATCCCACTGACTATTTATACTGAATTTTGTTACAGTTGTGAGAAAAGAAACAAGATAGAAGCATTTGCTGCTGTAAAAGAATACAGGACTGGCACCTTTCCCTGAGGACACAGACACATTTCTGAGATAAATCCCAAAGTCTATCAGGAACGCAACAAGGGCATCACATTCACAACACATAAGAATGACAATTACTGGAGTTTTTTGGTTTTAGCTGTTTGTTGGTTGTTTTTTTTTAACAAAATACCCTAGTTCTATCTCCAGCACTCTAGATTATTTCTGTGCTGAGTCTCCAGTCCCTTGTTTGGTGGTGCACTCGTTACTTCTGAAGCTATTTGCACTTCCTTGCACTTTAGTTACAAAGTCAGTAAGCCTGGTTTGCATGAACTGCAACCACTAAAGTGCTGGATGGTTTGAGGTTTTTTTCAGCTTCTTTAGGAGCTGAGTTAGGGAATGATTAATACTAAATTAATTTTGAGAGGACGAATCAGAACTGCCTGGGATTCAGTGACTGGTAAATTAAGAGGCAGCACAATCCAGAATGGAGCTGAATTAGAGACCGGGGAGATGTTTCAACTCAACCTCATGCAAAAAGGATTAATCCAGAACCACTACTGCTTTAGCCAGATACTCTGTGGCTGCAATATAACAGCTGAAGTTTGGGGATTTATATCAAACAGTGGAGCTTGACCTCTTGTGCCTGTCTTTAAAGAAAGAAAATAGTTGCACCCCACCTGCACAAAATGTGTTTTTTACCTGCAGCATTCCCAGCTGCATCCTGTAGAAAAAGTTGGCTGCAGTAGGAGTTGAAATAATTAGCAGTCTCCGCTTCTCATAAAATTGATCCAGAAGTGCAGCTGCAGTCCTCACATTCACATTAATATTCATGGCTAGAATTACATTTAAAACAAAAGTTATAGAGGATACTGTAAACAGATCCATTGCTAAAAGCTCAAACTGTCAGCAGAAGCACAAGAACAAGGAGTAAAGAAGATAAGTGTGAAATATTGGCCTCACTGAAGCCAACAATTTTATCATAGTTGTTCTGGCTTGCAAAATGGACTGACTCCAGAATGAGTTTTGTAGAGCCCTTTGAGCTAAAACACACCATCAGTTCTGAGGTATCATCATCATCCTAGGAAAGAACAAACGAAGGTGGCAAAGGCTTCAGCTGTAACTGCAAGTTGGCAGAGGAGACAAAGATGTTAAGTTTCTTACCTCTAGGGCATTAAAGTTTGCAGCTGTATTCCACCCCTCACCCATTTCCAAAATTCTCATGGTCATGACAAACATTGCTCTGGCAGCCATTCTGCTAAAGTGGTGAAATACTCACTTACGTGCACAGGTTGGCTCCACTCCTGACCACCCCAAATTGTACTGGCACACTCTAGCTGGGCTTCCTTGCAGCTCATAGCCACCAGTGCAGGAGAACTCACATGTAGCACCATAGTTATTTCCATCACCTGAACACTTGATGTAGCCATTATCTGGGGCATTTAACTTCACGCAGCGCCTGACTTTAGGAATAAGGGGAAAAAAAAACAACAAAAAAGAGACAAGGCATAAATGACACTGTTACTAGGGTAGCACAGCCAGTGGAATACCAATATAGAGGACTTTTTTCTGTTTGCTTTCTTTATTATTAGAACCATGAACTTAACAACCCCAAATGAATAAACAAAAAAACTCCTCATACGTAAACTAAGGTGTATGTATGTGATTGTTGTGTCATGGTGCAAAAGGTCATAGAGCACAAAGACAGCTGAAGCTGAGACCTACAGGTTTCATCTCTGTATACTCAATTCCAGATTTCAAGGTCTGGACTGATGAAAGGGCAGCCCTGCTTGACAGATCTGAGTAACAGCTGAAAAAACACCCTTTGCATACTTGTTTCAGCGGCTCACAAGGTAAGTATCAGGGAGAAGCCAGCAGGAGGGAAGGAGTGTGGAGCTGGAGGCAGGAACAATCAATGAAGCTCTTTTCTGATGTGTGGAGTGCCAGCCACCCACCCTGCTGCAGGTCTGGACCCCAGGGCCTTGAGAGAGATGGCATTCTCCCTTTTAGCATCAGTATTCAGTCTTTATACTCGTAAATATGCAAGCAAATATAGAAATAAGGGCATTTCTCAAATTGCCCGCTAAGCCTGATGAAAATCAGTGACTGTATTTAAAAGGTAAAACATCATTCTTACCTCTGACTTTAACAAGAAACTTGCAAGTGCCTTTGTTTTCAGCTCTGTCATACACAGTATATTGTATTTTGTGATCTCCTTCTGGAAAATGTGACCCTGGTGGCAGGCCTTTCAAAATAACACTGAAAAAAGAGAAAAACCAGGACAGACGTTCATAAATTCACTACTATTTTCCTACTGACAATGCTGTAAAAGCCTGAAGAGTGATGTTTGTGGCATGCTAAGATTGTCTGACTTCAGACTGAGAGTAAGCAAAGGAAGAAGATGGGTAGCAACGACCAGTGACTGATACCAACTCCCCCCTCCCTGGAGTCAGACAATGAGTCTCACCCTGCTGAGATAAGAGAGGCAGAGCTGGCAGGGCCTGCTCACTTGCTATAAGACAATTCATAGTGTTGCTGCCAATTGTCACATTATGCTCAAAAGAACTTGAGCTTCCTTTACCTTACATAAGGAAAAATCAAGATTGAGCCTCTCTCATCTCACATTGTGAATAATCCACTGTAAGGGTCCCTTCCTAAGTCAGAGCCAGCAGAGTGTAAGAAAAGTTCCAGCCTCTTAAAATGGGGATGCACCCTCTGTACTGCTTGTACAATCGTCTCTTGTGACTTTTCATATGTACAGTAATGGAATTGAAAGTGAAACTTATTGTCACAGCAGAAGGGTTTGGTGGTCCACAGCAACTTTTTCATCTGGAACTCGTTCCTAACCTGCAAAAGTGTCAGGAGAATTCAGAGGTGTTAAATGTCTCCTCAGTATAGGATGATAACAGTGAGGCTGAGCAGTGCTCCACGTAACAGAAAAGCTTACCTACCTACA
>NW_009951947.1:814786-850330 GCF_000747805.2 Chaetura pelagica | reverse complement strand
ACCACAGGACCCAGTGCATTTAAGGAAAACAGTACATACTGTGTAAGACATCACAGTTTAGGAAGATTGTATAAAAATATAGATGTGATTTATGGAAAAGCTTCCACAGATTCAACAGCTAGCCTCTTCTGGGCTGGAACAATCACTCATATGACAAAGTCTACGTGGGATATTCCCCATGTCTTTTGCCTGCCAGACATCAATTGGTTCATAAAAAAGACTTTGGAAATCCTTTATTCTGACACTTTTCAAGGTTTTTATTTTATCAGGCTGACTTTTTTTTAATGCTACTAATTGGCATAAAATTATTATGTCAGACTTCACCTGTAACATTTTTTTAATGGTGCAATTAATACTTCTGATGTTATTAAAATCATAGCAATAAAAAGGCAATGACATTGAGTCTTTCAAGAGCTTTTTTGTATTCACATAAACTTTAAACACCTTTAAGTTTACAACTTTGAGCTTTTAAGCTTAACCAGTCCACTAATACACCATTAAAATGTAACTTGCTTACTGAAAGAATTCGTTTTTCTATACTCTTGCTGTTAGAACAATCTAGATAGATTGACATAAATCCTGCATGATAAAGATGGGAAAATCAGAGACAGCAGTAACATCACAAGTACACCTTGCTTTTCTGGAAAATGTGACTGTGAAATCATAAAAACTGACAAGGAAATTTTGAAAAAAGCGTTAAGTTTAAATCCAATGTTTAAAGCTACCAACATTTAAAATGAGAAGCATTACTTCAAGGGTAACTGCAGAATGCTGGGACATCAGTAGCCATCACTACTTCAGGAAGAAGCCTAAGAATGACTGCACATACTGGTTTGTGACACAATTCCCCTTGTTTTTTTCAAGACAGTTAAAATTGCCTCTGCTGCTACCTCCAATGCACTATTCTCTTTTCATTGTTATGTATACAAGGTAACTTGCAGCAAGAAAATTTGTTGCCTATGGGACCCAGAAAGAAGCTCTGGAAAATTTCACAGGTGCAATCAAAATTCTATTGCTGTTTATTCCATCAGCTCTAAAATAACCACAATGGTCTACTACCCTTCATGTAGAAGCCAGTTCCTGAATGATTCACCTCCAAGTTGTCAACTTTTTCAGTTAAAAATGCAATTCTTTACAGGCCAGTGACATGCAACAGCTAGAAATAAGAATCTAGAAGGAATCAAGGGGAAAGGGGCACTTGGCCACCCTCATCAGCTGAACTGCTAACCAAGGACTCCAGAAATGAAGAGGAGAAAATGAAAACATCCACAGGTTTGCACCTACTCTGTCAGAATCCCATCAGCCGTGTCCCGTCCCTCCGGGGTGTCCCAGAACACTCTGGCTGTCAGTTTGTTGGGCTCTGCAGTCTTCTCCTTCACACTTGGGCACTGGATTCTTGGAGGCTCAGTATCTGTTGAAATAAATGTCACAGAGATGGGTACCTATGCCTCTGTTATAGCTACACATTTTCTTCACAGCTGTTGCCCTGCTGTCAGCATAGCCTGGGGACCACCTCACACTGCAGTCGTCCCAGCCAAGGCATGAGGAGCCTGTGACTTCCCACCTTTGTGTAAGAAGTGCAGGATACAAGAATGATCAACCCCTTGCAATGCGAAAAACTAATTAAAAGTAGTTACTGTAAGTTCCTTTACATAGTCCCCAGCTAAAAAGCAATGTCAACAAATGGGCATATATTTAGCTTCCAGCTCCAATAAGGAACGCCCAAGATTGTACCCAAGAAGTATGGATGTTTTGTTCATTTGCTCTTCCTCTCTTTGTTCATCTGTGCAGTAGATATTGTGATTAAGAACACTTGTAAAGCATGTGGAACATAAATGTCTCTCTGTATGACAATTTTGCATGTTACTGTTGACATGTGGGTTATTTTCCCTGCAGCAATGGCAAAAACAAACAACAGAAGACTGATGTCATTGTCATTTTGCAGAGAATTGCTGCTGCATTTTATTTTTTTCAAGTAATTCTTATAATAATGCCTTATGGGTAACGTACCTCATCTACTTTTTGTTTTATATTTTGAAAGCTTGTTTAACTGCTACCAGAATGCTGTTGACTATTATTCAGGAGTAAAGACACAGTGGTGACAATAAAAGACCCTGGTGGAGGACAAAGGTGATGCACAGATACTTGTCTTCAGCCACAATCATTGCCCATCCTACCAGCAATGCATGGGCAAACCAAGCCCAAACACCACCACACTCATTAATTAAAAAAATTCACCTTTAGTAGTTTAATCTTAGGTTTTTGACCACCTCTTGGGTTATGGCCAAAATTAAGTCTAAATCCATGGATTCACACAGCATCTTTAAAAATTAACAACGACACATGACTGATCTTTACCTGCAATTAGAAAGTAGTCCCTAAAACGCTGCTTAAATGTAAAGGGTGGCTGGCCTTGTCTCTTCATTTGCAGGGCAAATAAAAAGTGTTATTTGGCTTGCTTTCAAAGAAATAACAATGAAAAAACATTTAGATTTTTATAAAGTATAAAATATACAAAAAAATATTTCACAGACCCTTACATTGTACAAGCAAGACAATGTTTTCTACCAGTTTAACTAGGCCAAGTGCAGCCCTGCTATAGCCTCCTCAAACATTTAATGGTATTCCAAGAACTTGGGACCCTGGAAAACTATCTTCTCTCTCTTTCTTCTGTGTTGCCCTCCAGCCCCAAACACCGCAGCTTTGTGAGGCACTTCCACAGGAAGAGTTCCTGTCTTAGTTTTGCACAGGAATGGGTGGGAGAGACCCAGATAAGTAACTTTCATACCAATTATTCTGTTATTCAGAAAACATCAGGAATATTGCAAATTACCTTACACAAATGATGATTTTTATGGGATTTGTTTGGTAAACAATGAAAAAGTATCTCCTCCTGTGATATTGGGAAGAAACTGTTGATTTCTTCGTAGATCCTACTAGAGGGTGAAACAGCAAGAGTGGACTCCCACTACAGGCAGTGGAGCAATCAAAAATGAACAGCAGAATCCTCTAAACAGCTTTTGAAGCTTCCTGTACTTCACATTAACACCTTTCACTAAACATATATAAGGCCTTTACTTCTTCCTTATGGATTCTTTAACATTTTCACTCACTCCTCCCTTCCTTTGTCTGCTATGGTATGCAAATGAGCAGGAGTTCCAAGCATCCACCCTGGCTGCAGGGAGCACTTTTTGTCTCCTTTCCTCATGCTTCTTATTCACAACCTTCTATTTCTAGAGTACCTTCCCATTATGTGTGGAAACCTGCTCACACTGCAGCCAGCAAGAGCTCTGGCCTCCTCTACAAAACTATGTTGTCAATAATCTCTCCCCCCTCTGTGTAGCTCAATTAGGGTAGGAAATAACTCAGTCTCCCCAAGGCTGCTTCAGGCTCTGGTTAGTTTACTGTGGTGACAGCTCACCACTGTGCTATGGACAGCATACAGTAAATAAACATAATGCTGGAATAGAAGACAGAACAACATTTAAGGATACAGTGTTTTAAGCAGTTAATTAATCAGAAAGCTCATTATGCTATTGAGTGCAGAGAAGACTGGTTGGTATGAACCGGCTTGGGCTTCCACATCGTACAGACGAACAATATGGTTACTGTGGGAACCAACTCACCAGGCACCCACGGGCCAGGCAGCCCTTTTAGCTGGACTTAAAAGTTCCTGGAAAGGCTATTTTTTTTGGACATTTCAGCTTCCTCTCAGAATTCAACAGGCACTAAATGAACCCCACCAGAGCAACACTGCTTTGAAACAGACCAAGAGAAAGCAGCTTTCTACTTAATTAGGCTTGGTCACAGCTTGGTCGCATCTTGGCAGAAGGAAGACGGGTGTAAAAAGACCCAACATATTTAAATGCAGAGAAGGTGACCAGAGGACATCTAGGCAAATGCACAGTGGCTACACTGAAACACAATCCCCTGCAAAAAAATGTCAATAAAATGTATGACGTGAACAAGGTGCCCACCTGCAGCTCAGAAATTTAAGCTGATTCACAAACAAATCCCAACAGAGTAACCCACAAGACTGCTGACTGCTGGGGAGGTTTTATCAGAGGAAAATATCATCCCATAAGCACCAGATTGTCAGATTCTTACTTAATAAGTATTCCTGGCCAGAGCTGGAGCCAGGACGTGCTGCAAAGTGTCTGATCCCGTATTGCTAGTCTTATGCTTTTACTACAGTGTCACTACTGGAAAATGGAAATGGATGAGAAGCCAAGCAGATTTATTTAAGCTGTTTAGCAGGGCTATGTACTAAATGGGTGAATCTCACCTGCCGGGTTTAAGTCATGGGCAGAGAAATTGGGTTTTCATAAAAAATGTGGTGCTGTTCAGCTACATTCTTGTATTTTTTTGCTTTTCTTGATTACTTGGCAGCAGCAACTGGTACTCTGGGGAAGCAGCACTGCAGACACAGCATCAGAAGGTCAGCTGTGGAATACCAAATTTTAAAGCAGGCTTTTGAACTTTGTGGAGAAAAATGTGAAGTTATAAAATAGGTCTTAGTTTTGGTTTTGTTTGTTCTTTTTTAAACACTGCTGGGACTGGCCATATCAACATAATTTAAAGAGCTTTTTAACTGCCTTTCTCATAGTTTGTTAGAAGGTTTACATTTATTTGCTTGTAAATTTGGGATTACAAGAGGAAAGAAACAGAGGGATGGTACTGAATGCCCACTGCTTGCTTCTCCAAGAGTGGGACAGGTAAGCAGCCTACTGCTGCATAAACTCGCTGTTATTACTGATGACATGAAAGGATGGCTGGATGTTAGGCTCAAAACATTAGTCTGTGTCAAGAGCATAAAGAGATGAAGAGACTGAAAATCATAAAAAGGGGAATGAAAAACATTTTTCTGTTCTCCCCACCCCCCTCCACAAGGCATTGCTCCGTATTTCAAAACATCCAGAACCAAGGCCTGTATAATTAATGACTCTGAGAGTGCAAAGCTTGTTTCAGACATCCGTGGTTGGAAGCTGTTAACTAACTGTCAATACAGTCTTAGGATGTGACAAAGGGATGACTCAGCATGGTGACAGCCATTTACCACAACCTCTGTTATACAATCAGGAGGAAAATGAAACCTTTATAGAAGAAAAGACTGTAAGATGTTTCAATCTTCTAGAGGAAAATACCTATTTCAATCTATGTTATTGATATATTTTATATATAATAATATATATAATATTGTATAATGAAAATATTATTCAAGTGAGTATTACCATTTTTAGCTGATAACCAAGAGCAGCTGTATATTAATCTTTTTTAATCAGTTATTTCAGCAACATCAAGAATATCCATCTTCTTAAAGGAGGGGGACAGAAGACAGACACTCTGCTTTGTTAGGACAGAATGCTCTCTGTCTGTAAGGGATTCTGTGACTGCCAAAACATACCTAATTTTCTTTAATTAAAAAGAAAAACCTCTTTTCCCCCTTTGTTTCAGCAATGATGTTAGCCTTACTCACTTCCTACATGGATCTTGAGCACTGCAATGTGAATCCCACATAAGGCTAAGCAGTGCAGAGAGGAAAGCTCCTTGTTTTCAAGAGGATTATAAATTCCAGTCTGCAGTAATTTTTCCATGCTTGATGCTAACAGCTGTGGTGCCCCCAGGCCACTTCCCTCCCTATTTGCAATGACATGAATGTTACCAGCCCATGCCTATGTTCACACATAAACACCTCTACTGTGCACAGTGCAACTATCTGCTTACATGCTAAAGGAAGGAATAAACCAGCTTCTTTGCTTTTGTATTGCTCCTCTCGTACCAGCCCATGCCTATGTTCACACATAAACATTGCTTTTGTGTTGCTCCTCTCACCTTCATTTTACTCCTCAGCTGAAAGTGAGCTGTTCAGCAAGTTCTCTTCTGGCTACTGGTAAGCTTTCCTAGGATGCAGTTCACTGATGACTTTTCTGTAACTACTGAATTACAGTAAGGGATGTGTGTTCAATTGCAAACTGCATTATACGGTTAGGGTCATGTCTGGTCACAAAAAAGTCTCTATCCTACCCATCAAGAGGTCAAAAGATAACCTTATTAAACAGGTTTCTAACTGCATATAACTCACTAGTTACATGTAGGAACTTTGTGCAGACAAGGTTTGACAGGGTCTTCTCCATACTACGTGGTATTACCTAAACTTAAATAATAGTATTAATTTTCTGGGTTACCTGGGACTTGCAATTATACCCTATGCAACAACTACCCTGCATTTTTTTAATTAAAAATAAATGTTAGTGCTAATTTACCCTCTTTTTAAAATTTTTTTTAAACACAGACTTGCTTACTCTGCTTCTGCAAGACAACATCCTCTGTAATAAGAACCTTGTTGCTGCAAACAGATGAGGTTCTAAAAGTGCCAGGAAACCCAAAACCCAGGGGACATTTCATCATTCCCAGACTTAAAACGGTTTGTTTTAGTTCTTCTGCCCACACCACTGAGAAGAACAAGGCTTGTTTTTGTAAATAAAAATAAGAGACATCACAGTCTAGACCTAAGCAGCAGGCTAATTTCTACATTTGTAGAAACTCCATGTAACAGGAAACCTGATCAAAATTCTACAAACATCAAGCCACAGTGGAGAAACTCCAAAGCCATTTGCTAGCCTAGACTGAGCCACAGGCATTCTGAGGAAAACCAAGTTATCATACACAGAAAACACTGAGCACAAATACTCTACCACCCACAAGCTTAAACTACTGGTAGCCAATTCCGATGGCCAAAAAATACTTTCCTTTGTGGGTGGCTGCTGAGCCTTTTATCAGAGACTCCCCAGAAAAAACAAAACAAAACAAAAACAACAACCAAAAAAAGAGCAGCAGCTAAGCTTTCACTATTTCCTGGAATCTCATTAGTTGGAAGGAAAGCTAAATCTCAGTATTTGTATATAGCAAAAATTATTCCAGCTGAGGCTCTTGGGAAACCGCTGACAGTGTGATGAAAACTGTGGGCATAACTAATACGAACTAGCCTGAAAGTTAGTTTAGTTCACTGCAACCATGCTGGTAACTAAAATCCATTTATATTCCCTGTATATATTTGGAAACCATAATCCCAAGAAAAAAAAGAAACACAGGAGGTTAGAAAAAGGATTTAGTTTCAAACTTGCTTTATCATTAAGTTGCAGAGAGCAGGACAGACTCCAGCACAGAGTACGTGCTAGAAGAGCAGCACAGTAGTTACAGACTAGCAGTGAGTCACCCAGGAGATCACTGAAGGCTGTTACATGCATTGTAAAGCACTGATGGTTTACACCAGCCTTGTCTCTATTATAAAGTGGCAATGCCTGGGCCTGACAATGTATGTGTAAGCCAGTCACTTGTGACTGAAAGTACTAATTGACAAGAGAGCATTCTGTATCCCTTGGAAAACTGTTCTCCGCCTCCTCAAAAGGGACAGTTGCCTTTTTCATTTGGAGGACTCAGGCACCAGCAGTTACCTCAAGATTCCGAGTTCGCAGGATGCAGACCAACTGTCCTACTTACCAATGCAGGATGCTGACCGGCCACTCCAGACCTTGTTGTCCATGCAGGTTACTATACGGTCGCCTTTCAGCTGGTACCCTGGTGAGCAGTAGTACTCACACCTTGAGCCAAAGTAGGCACCATCTAAACACTTGAAGCCCCCATTGGTCGGCATGGACAGGGTGGGGCAGCGCTTTTCTGGAACAGACAACAAAGATTTCTGGAGGCCTATTATCCCCCTTTAGAATTATGTGAATATTACACAGAAAAAAGAAGGTGGCAAGTGACAAGTGGGAGTAAGTCATGTCCCACATGAGGCTTTTCACACTGTTCTTATTAGCTGCATTTCAAATTTAACTTTACATACTCAGGGGCTTAATGCAATATTTATATGAGAAAAAGATTACAAGTACCTATAACTGCCCTCTCAGAAAATGTTCTACTGTATGAGCCCACTTAGACAATTGACACAAATTGTGTCAGCCTACAAAATCCAAGATGGGTGGTATCTTAAAGGAGCTTTATGGCTCTCTTATAAAATTATTCCCACAAATCAAAATTCCACACTCATAAAATGTTCCCTATCTTTGTACTCTCCCAAGAGTCTTTGCACCACTCATGATACTTACCACACCATGTACCACTGTAAGACAGTCATCAACAAGGCAATACACATATCCAAGCTACTCTCAACATTTAAAACGCAAATTACAATCCCAAGATTACTGTTTCAAAGGCAAGTAAAATTTGCTGTCTGCTGAATCTGAGAGGCAAGCCCCACACGCAGACTTCACAGCTACTTACGTTTGCACAGCACCTTCCCAGACCAGCGTTTGCTTGACTGACAAATGAGTTGCTGAGGGCCATGCAGTTCATAGCCTTTTTGACAGCTAATATCACATCTTGTCCCCAGTACATTCTTGTAATATTCCCCTTGAGGTGTCCTGCAGTTTGCATAACCATGTTTCACCTTAATGGGGGAGCACCACGGTGTTTCTAGCACAGAGAACAAAAAAACACTCATAGTACTTTGCAGAATGTAAAAGGTCAAACACAAAATCACTTTTTTTATTCAAGGTCACAGAGAAGAAATGGAATAACAATTTTTTAAAAAGTCTTATTTTAAAAGCCACCAATCCTAAAAGTGGAAAAGCAACAGTGCAGCAAGGTGCATTAAGTCTTACATACCAGAAGGTCGGCCCTTCTAAAACTAGCAGCTCTTATTTATTACAAACCTTAAAGACTGTAGCCGTTAGATTTGGAGGGGTGTGAGGTGTGGTCTATGGGTTTTTTTCGTTCATGGAATAAGTGTGCCACCATGTGGACAGCTTGATGACAACCAGACCTTTTTCCCCTCATGTTTTTTAAATGGATACACCTAACTGAATGTCAAATACATCTTCTATTATTTACCTTACAATTATGAAAAAGTAGTTTGGTGGAAAGTGGGTTTTGTTTGGTTTTTCCTTCAGAATTATTTACTGTCCTTCACCTTAATCTCTATTCCATAGTTACCAAAAGACATTAAAAAAAACCCCATCAGCTGACTTCAGCCACTTTGCTGAGGGGTTGTATCACAGTGGCTTGCATTGTTCATGCTTGCTGTGAACCAAATGACAACTGGGAGATCAGATGAGGGCGTAAGCTAACAGAACAGAAGTCAACCAGCTACTGCTGAAGTAATGAGTGATGACAGCACCCATCTCTGCAGCCTCCCTGGCTGCTTACCCCACTGACACTGGTGTAGTCTCAAGCACCACCTCTGACCACTCTCTGGGGAAAGCCACATGTTATATTTCGATGCACCCTCAGCTCAGTCAGCTCCTGGACAAATCCTCCTCCTCCTGAGTTAACAGCAGCTTTTCCAGGGGTCTCATCCCCAAAATTTCCAGCTTTTCTGTCCACTTGTTCTTTTCATGCTCTGAGACCCTAAACTTCAATTTTATTTTTTTTAATTAAAAAAAAAAAAGCTTTTCCCACTTATTGTAAATTCTCCTTAACTAAGGAAGAGGCCTCAGTTTTTCTGCAGAAGGGTTTAAACCTGAAGTTACTACGATAACACTGACTAAAGGGGCATAAAAGGGGGGCTGAAGACTTGGGTAGGCTGAGAACTTTTATCCCAGACAGCTAGGAAATCCTTCAGCAAGTTAGTTAAAAATATTTATGCCTCAGGTCTTCCACACATATAAGGTGCAAATGCACATGGCTGATTTCCTTTGTAAAGGGCATTAAGACAAATAGACTTTGCAACAAGATCAAGAGGCTAATCATAATTTCAAAAAAGACAAAGCAGCTGTTTCATGTATTGCAAATTGCCTAAGTTTTTCTGCAAATTTTTGTGGCTTTACAAGTATGCTTGCCATGTGTAAACAGATGCACATTTTGTTTTGTTGTGTTTGTTGTTTTTTAAGAAAAGAGTAAAGAGTGGCTAACAGCTAACAACTGCAGTTTGATGCACAAACAGAATACTGAAAAAGCAAAAGCCCTTCTTGTAGTGTCATTACAGCTATGGTGGTCTACAGAAAGAAAGCAAGGCTCCTGTGGAGAGGTAATACATCTTGCACTGGACCAAATGATACCATCGGAAAGAAAAACAAAAACAGACATGCTTTTGGATGCAGATAACTTGGAATAGCTTAGGAAGAATATCTGTTTGATCTAACGCATTATTATGCTTACTCTAGAACTGAATGTGATTAAAAGAAAGTAGCTAAGGAAGGGTCTGTAAAGGGGAAAAGAGCTGGGTTTAGACCAACTGTATCACTGAAAAAAAACCCAGAGAACTTGAAAAGCTTATGTGCCTGAAAGCACATCAAACGATACAACAAAGCTTTAGATCAAAGTTTGTTTATTTTTAAGTGAAAGCATGTATTGGTTTTCAAAGGCTAAGCAGCTACATAGAGTATTTATGGAATATTAAGCCTGGTTGGGGCTCCACAAGGTCACACAAGCTGTTCCCTGCCTCAAGACAAAATCAGCCATGTTCCTGAAGGCTTTTGGAATAAGAAAAGATACAGGTTTTCCAGGCATCTCTTCTGGAGCTTCACTATCTGTACTGGACTCTGTTCACCTAAGTGAAATTTGAGCTTTTAGGTACCAGGACCTATGTAGTGTTTTTCTGTTTAACAGAAAGTTTGTGCTATTCCTCAGCAATACAAGAGTCTGCATTATCACTCCATAGTAAAGCATTTCAAAGATTCAATCCTGTGTTTGAAATCACTGGGAAGCAGGCAGCAAGTAGAAGTGGCTGAAGCCACAACGTTGCCTCTACAGCTAGGGATACCATTTGATCATTACAGTATTTGAGAACGCACACTAGGAATGTGGATCATCAGAGCAGTGGCACTAGAGCTGTGATGAACACAGGAACTGCTGCATTCGTAAAGCCCTTCCTCATCGCATACAATCTGAGACAACCATGCTAAGTGGCAGAAAAGAAAGCATTTATCTAGAGCACCATTTCCCCAGCCCCTCACTCCTGTTTAAACACCAGACTCAGCCAAGCTTTTTCCTTCACAAGCAGCATGCAAAGTGACCAGCTGTACTGTTGCTTGCTGGTACACCAGCCAACAAAGCTGAGGGTTCACCAGGGAGGAAGGGAGAAAGTCTTTAAAAATGCAGTGGGCACAGAAAGTCTCAGTGAAGTTTCTCTGGAAAGCAGAGAAAGTTGAAAAGCATCCAGATGAAGACAAAAGAGTTTGGTAGAAGGTCAATTCCCGCCTTTTCCAATGAACTGCAATGTTTTGTTTGCAGATGCCAAAGAGCATGAATTTCTGTGCTCGCTTGAATTGTTTACTGAGTACGTATGCAAAGAAAAAAACAATGCTGCTTATGTATTCTAACATCAGTTAAGAAAATCAATTTACTTATTACTGGGAAGCTTTATGCTGAGCAATACCCAAAAACCCAATACCCAAATGCTCAACTGCACATACAAGGAGAAGCAATGAATGTAGCTACTGAGTCCATTTTTCCTTGTCATTCTCCACCCCCTTTGCCCCAATACCAACTTAACTACGTATGCTAATGAAGAGTGAGCCTTTTCTACTCCAATGTTTTATACTCTTAGATTCACATTGTCTGATCTTCAACATTTGGCAGTAGTGCTTCCAAACTCAGGGCAGTATTTAATATCTGTGTGAATGAGTCATTATATTTCACTTATCCTGGTGACATTTTGGCTGACATGAATATAATCAATTTTGGATGAAAATATAAAAGGAATTTATACAGAACAGGCATTTAAACCACTTGCCCACCCTGGCATGAATTGGCATTGATTTATCCTCATGATCATTGAGATTCCTTTTTTTACATGTTTGCAGAGGGTTACATGTTAAAAGGCAAAGAAAAATGAGTTTACCTAAATAAAGCTTTAGAGAAATATTTCTGAACCATGTTTGAAAGTAAATTTCACACTGCAGTATTTTACTAGGAGGAACATCAAGACATTTATAAAAGCAGCAACCACAGCATTTGTGCTTTCCTCTTTGTTAGTCATAAATGTCTGCATTACTTTATGACTTACCTCTTTCAGGGATCATTGATTCTTTGCAGACAATCGATAACATACAAGACACCAATACCCAGTATTTTCAAGTACTCAAAATGATTATCTTACAATTCTAGCATGTCCATAGATTTGTTTACTAAAAAGAAACACAGTTACCATTTAAAACGACAAATTAAATGTGAATCTTCTTTGCTGTCTAGGCTTCCGAGGGAATTTGGCAGAAGAGAGGGGTACTGAGACAGAAGCAGACTTTTCAAGAAAATGGACATAGTAATTGGAATATTTACTATTAGTGGCAACAAAACTTCTCAGTCTTGCTGAACAGTAAAATATTTTAGAACAGGGAAGAAAACCTGAATACGCTTTATAAACGTGCTTGTTCATCCAGCTATATAATCTGTTTTTCTAATGTACACATTTATTCTTGCCATTTCAGGGAGCAGGCTGACCTGAAATGCAAACAATTTTGCAGGGAAAAAAGTAATGAAAATCAAGTTCTCTTTCATGTACTTCTATACATTGCCATCAGGCCCAGGTTATGAGTCAGAGTATCACTGATGGTTTTGTTAGGATGTATGAAGAAGAAAGAGAAATACTTCTTAGATTCTCATTATTTAACAACCTGATCTTCCAAGAGCAAAGGCAGTGCAAAAGTTACTAACTCAGCTGCATAAAAGAATGGTGATCAGTGCTTGGCCTAATTTCCATTGTTAAAAAAAGTGGAAATAAAATCTTGATCTAAAAATCCAAGAGAAAAACATGGAGCTGGATCACCAAGATTTTATAATCCACGAAAAGAAAAAGAATGAAGCTTTCTCTCAGCAATTAGCTGATCCTCTTTAGCATATAAGCAAAGCATTCACCTTTATATCTATTGCGTGCATACACATCTTCATCATCTTCAAGTGGTGAATATCCGGATCCTACAATACAAAATAAAGAAAGAAACTGCAGCAAGAAAGGAAATATAAATTAAGAATAAAAGAAAGATTTGTGAAAAGACATGCAAGATCAGGATGCAATAATCTATGCAATGCCATCAGCATGGGCTTCACTGAAGCTCAGATTCATAGCAGACCCAGTTTATAGTGAATTTGCAAGGGGTGAATTAATTCGAAAATTGAGTGAAATACTGAATGTCTCTCACTGCTCCTACAGCAATGTTGTGCAATACCATGTTGCATATGTCAAGTCACAGCGCCTCTGTTATGCACAGCCCAGCTATCACGAAGGTGATCTACTGAGCAGAGGGAACAGAAGAGGTATAGGTGCAGGGGCACACCAAAGGTTTCACTATAAAGTGGTTCCATAGTGTCAGTCACTGTTAACAGCCATCAGGCCAAATAGCAGAAGTAAAATGTGCATAAATCAAGAACAACTCTCTTTTACAACCTGTATGATCTTCATACCAAGAACAAAACATTGAGAAACATTACCTGTAAACACAAGTTACACTCAAACAAAAACCACAACTCAGTATTAATCCGTCTTCTGGGGCTGTACAAAATCAAGACATAGTATAGTTCTGTACTTTCAAAAAGCTGTGCAACAATTAAAAGCTTAAAATACAGATAGGAAATGTTTTATACAAAACAGAAACCATTTGGAACACCACCATTCAAGTAATTCCTCAATAAAACACAGCAGTCAGCAAGAAAGTCTTCAAAATATCCTTTAGTGACATTTACTTAAAATCAGCAGCTTCAGAACATGAAGTCTGTTCTAAGTTCTAGATGAGTCTTCTCCAAGAAGGGCTCACACAAATCCTTGTGTGCAATAGGCAGGCACTAAGGAGGGCTACAGAAGCTTCTCAAACATGGCATCTCAAATTACAGCTATGGGGATATTTTGTCATCCTTTGGCAAAGTCTGAGATCGTGTTCTGTACAAGTTGCTGCTTAAAGTTAGGCTAAATTAAACAATTCAGGCACCTCAATAAGGTACTAATTTCCTGTGCAAAGCACATACATTTTCTGCAGAAATCAACCCTGAGAGACACAAACGGCTAGGATGCTTTAGCATAAAGATAAAAGATCTATCAAAACGTTTTTCTCCCAAGAATTAGTCAGCATCTGTCAACACATTCTACTTCTTACAAAAAATAAGCTGTCCAGAAACCAGGGAAACTGTATTTCTTACTCGAGAGAAACCCAGCCCGCGTATCAGCAGCTGCTCCACAGGAGAAGCTTTAGTGCATGGGGTCCACCTATAGCACCAGCACCCTCGCAAGGGTTTGGATTGCCTGAAGATGAGACTCTGCATCTCCCATGACCCTCCTCCCCACACTACCAGCCTGCAGCACTCAGCAGCACCTTCTGGGAAACATAGGGAAGTGGCAGATATGTGTGCTTCAGGTCAGACCAAAGCTTTGCACCAACGCAGCAGCTATGTGAAACATTTTAGGCTCCCGCATGTGAAAAAATCTAGAGTTGTGTTCACATGTAACATAAAAGTAGCAAAACCCCACAATTCACCTGGGACCGGTTCCAAAGCTTGATGTTACCACTAGGAATCCTTCCACTAGTTTTAAGAAGGCTCTGAGCTGGCACCTGATTAAGTGTACTTCTGAACAGCTTATCCCCTGAAATGAAGGGCTTTAAATATAGTACAGGCTTCCCATCACGTAGGAACCATATATCTGGGTCTCTTACATTTATTGCTGTGGCTGAATTTTTGATGTCTAAACACCAACATCTAAGAAACTTATACTTTGTTGCACTTCAAGTCTTAACTGTATAACATAAAGAGCAAGCTGTGATCCCTGAGGACTTCATGAAGACCTTGATATGTAAATGAACACCTCTCTAAGCATCAATTATTCTGTCAGAAATCGGGATGCTCTTAGCTAATTACTCAGTTTCAGGGCTATAAAACTGTTACTCGGTGTTATCATCACTCTTAATTGTCCAAATTTTCATGTGTAGTGACTTTAGCATTTAAAATGAGCAAATGTTGACAGTTATGTGAGCTCTTCTATACTCACCTTTCCTTACACAAGAAATGTTTGAAAGTCTTCCAACAAAAATAGGCCTTAAAGAGTTATTCCCTAGTCTTGCCATGAAATGAGGCTCTGCTCATAAAATCTGACATCTCCCATTTTCAGCTCATTTTCTAGTTCAAAATGAGAAGCCAGTCAGGTTTCCTTGTTAACAAGCAATGTTTCATTACTGTTAATAACCACAACAGGCCTGTCTTGGGGAATCACAGGAGAGGCTGTCCTTGTGCTGTCCTGGGAGAGTCTCAGTCCCACTCTTCCACAGTGCCTGGTCACCCAGGATTTTCTCCTGTCTCCACATGTCCTTCCTCACATGTGCATAAAGAACATCTAGTTTCAAGCCCCCTGCCATGGGCAGGGACATGCAGCAGCCCACCAACACAGTTGTCCTACTTTGGCAGACGTCTTCTGACTCACTTGGCTGCCACCAGGCCTGACCTGGTACCTCATTCCCCACTGGTGCCACAAGCGACCCCGAGCAGAGCAGCATTTCATCTTCATTTTCTGAGGCACAAAATTAAGAATTCCTGCTTTCCATGTGCTCAAAATGAGCTACCCAGCCACATAAGGACAAAGCATTGTTCAGCATTCCAAGTGCTAAAATGATCACAGACCAAAAACTAGGTATTCAAGGAAGAATGACAAGGATGACGAGCTACGTAGCAGGTTCCTGTAAAAACTAGCTGTGGATTTTGTTCTGGCAGGTGACAAGCAAAATAATGCTTTCATTTTAAGATTAATCTATTATGAAATTAATCTATGGACACAGACAATTCCGTTTACATTAGGAAAAAATGTTTCTTCACAATATAATCACTGTATTTTTGTAACTGAGGGATGCATAGGAAAGATTTATCTTTACACACCTTTTATTTGAGCATAGTGTTTTAATGAAACTACACACAACCTAGTAGGAAACATGTCTGTCATCAATAGCCTGTGCTGAATGTCTAAATCCAGGGATACAATTGCCAGATAAGGCAGAAGGAGCTATGACAGTAAGCCAGTAAACCCTCTCACAAAGTAAAAATCCTTGTACAAGAAGAATTCTTTATTAAGAGGATTTACTTCTAGTGTTCAAACTGGCAAGCTAATGGGACACTCAATGGCAACACAATAGTTACCCATTCACACAAAACCTAGATCAGAACATTTCAGGATCAGTTTTGCCTGTGTTTTGTGGTTGCCAAATCCACTCCAAGTGTCCTGATGCCTTCAAGACAATTCTCATTCAGCAAAACCCTTAAGTGTCTCCTGAAGTGGTCTCAACCAGCCTCAAGGAGATCCCTTGTTTAACCCTAAACCAACTCAAAGCTGATAACAGACGTTCATGTTCAACATCAAGCATCTGATTAAGGACTCCACTGCTTTAGAACCACAACCCAGACCAATGGAGGCTGCTACTCTCAGCTTCTCATAATGTCTCCATTTTCACACCTAGAGCCCAGCATTTGCTCTCCTTCGTCAGGGACCTTGGTCAGCTGAAAAACAAAGGGATGGAAGCAGAGCATACTGCTACATTCATCAATGAGCATAGATTACAATGACACATTCATATTCACACACAATACAAAATACACACAAAGAGGTGTTGAGCAAAATACTTCCTATATTTCTAGTATCTGATCATTCTCCCGTTTTGCCTGTCTGTTAATAAGTCTGCAAAAGCTTTGATTGCTACATGAGAGCAACAATCAATTTGACAGTGTTTGCTGAGCCAGAGAATGAAGACAAATAAATGCTATCAGGTTGCAGAGGAAGTTTTAAGAAGACTTCTGCTGTTTCTCAAGTTTTGCTCAAAAGCTGACCTTCATAAATACATTACTCCTTTGTGAACTGAAGCTCCTTGAGCAGGTAGAAAGACACTATTCCAGACAACAAGATCCCAAAATTCACCGCACTTGTCAAGCACACCAATTCAGGCCATGGCAGGCAAAACCTTTCTAATGGGTAGGTAACCTCCACAAGAAAATCTTTCAGATATTACATGGCATTATCCTTTCATTGGAAAACAACCCTTCCATCCTGCCTTACTGCCTCAAAGGTCTCCAGAAATGGAAGTGCTATCAATAATTGCTTAGCCATCCTGATGCTACAAACCACAAAAAACTCTGCACCTTCTCCAACATAAAAGCACACATTTTCTTACTGGATCATTTAATTTTGAAAAGCAACAGCAAGGCAAGGTTTAAAATGTAATAATAAGTATTACTATTACTAATAATGAGAAGAATAATAATAGTTATTATTATTCTACAAAGAAACATCAATACCAGTAGAAAACGTAAAGGTTTCTTTTTTAAAAAAAGTTAAAAGGAAAAACAAAGTACCACTAAGTTGTCTTCTGTGATCTCTGACCTTCCTCTGAGCTTATGTAGATATCTGGAATGGAGTATCTCTGGCCAGTTTTGCTGTCTGTCTAACAGACAGCCCCCTATGGGGGGGGCTGGGGTGGTCACAAATCTCTCCGTAGCGTCTGAGCTGGCAGAGTGAAGGTGCGACCTTGAAGACCCAGTAGTTACAAAAACATTCCTCTGTCTTATCAGCTCTAGCTAGAGCACACTGTTGCTAGTTAAAAGAAAGCTTATTGAAGGAAAAAAAAAAAATTCAGTAAAAGGAAAATTGGCTTAATCCTGGCTCAAACTGGGACATATGATTCTATTAATTTACTTAAATAAGTATTTCAGAAAAGATCACTGCATTTCCAATTTTTTTGAACAATGCTGGCAACCCAGACCAATGGAGGCTGCTACTCTCAGCTTCTCATAATGTCTCCATTTTCACACCTAGAGCCCAGCATTTGCTCTCCTTCGTCAGGGACCTTGGTCAGCTGAAAAACAAAGGGATGGAAGCAGAGCATACTGCTACATTCATCAATGAGCATAGATTACAATGACACATTCATATTCACACACAATACAAAATACACACAAAGAGGTGTTGAGCAAAATACTTCCTATATTTCTAGTATCTGATCATTCTCCCGTTTTGCCTGTCTGTTAATAAGTCTGCAAAAGCTTTGATTGCTACATGAGAGCAACAATCAATTTGACAGTGTTTGCTGAGCCAGAGAATGAAGACAAATAAATGCTATCAGGTTGCAGAGGAAGTTTTAAGAAGACTTCTGCTGTTTCTCAAGTTTTGCTCAAAAGCTGACCTTCATAAATACATTACTCCTTTGTGAACTGAAGCTCCTTGAGCAGGTAGAAAGACACTATTCCAGACAACAAGACCCCAAAATTCACCGCACTTGTCAAGCACACCAATTCAGGCCATGGCAGGCAAAACCTTTCTAATGGGTAGGTAACCTCCACAAGAAAATCTTTCAGATATTACATGGCATTATCCTTTCATTGGAAAACAACCCTTCCATCCTGCCTTACTGCCTCAAAGGTCTCCAGAAATGGAAGTGCTATCAATAATTGCTTAGCCATCCTGATGCTACAAACCACAAAAAACTCTGCACCTTCTCCAACATAAAACCACACATTTTCTTACTGGATCATTTAATTTTGAAAAGCAACAGCAAGGCAAGGTTTAAAATGTAATAATAAGTATTACTATTACTAATAATGAGAAGAATAATAATAGTTATTATTATTCTACAAAGAAACATCAATACCAGTAGAAAACGTAAAGGTTTCTTTTTTAAAAAAAGTTAAAAGGAAAAACAAAGTACCACTAAGTTGTCTTCTGTGATCTCTGACCTTCCTCTGAGCTTATGTAGATATCTGGAATGGAGTATCTCTGGCCAGTTTTGCTGTCTGTCTAACAGACAGCCCCCTATGGGGGGGGCTGGGGTGGTCACAAATCTCTCTGTAGCGTCTGAGCTGGCAGAGTGAAGGTGCGACCTTGAAGACCCAGTAGTTACAAAAACATTCCTCTGTCTTATCAGCTCTAGCTAGAGCACACTGTTGCTAGTTAAAAGAAAGCTTATTGAAGGAAAAAAAAAAAATTCAGTAAAAGGAAAATTGGCTTAATCCTGGCTCAAACTGGGACATATGATTCTATTAATTTACTTAAATAAGTATTTCAGAAAAGATCACTGCATTTCCAATTTTTTTGAACAATGCTGGGAAATGGAGAACAAAAAAACCCCCAAACAACCCTAAAAATACAGGGATAGTTTCCAATTTCTTCTACATGGTGAATTTCACAGAATAATCAAAAGGAAAACAAAGTGGGGAAAAGACAAACAGACAAACCAAAAGACAGTTGTAATGCCTGTGCGGTGCACATGGGTAAATAACATGAGTCAAATGAGCTTAGATGGCATCTTTTCTGGCCTGCAGACACTGGCTACTCTTGATATGGGGAAGAAAGGAAAGGCTCATTCCACATGTGATCTGTCCTTCAAAACAGAGGAGATTGCTTGAGAATTCCTTCTATATTCATACAGCTGATTATTTTAAGCACGTGTAAGAAGAGAATAACTAGTTTCCACCAAAAGTCTGCAACATCTAGATTTAGTTCATCCAGTGTTATGCCTCAGAGTTTTATATTCCACAGTACCTGAAGCCATAACAAATATATGAATTTTTAAACTTTGGCTTATGTGCAGCAGACTGTAGGTAGAGCTTCTTGCAGTATGGCAAAGCTAGGTCACGCTAAGACTGCGGAAGTCTGGAAGATGTACATGAGGGGGCAGAAAAGGCACCAAAAATAGTCACAACCTTCACATTAGAGGACTTTATTTTGTGTGTAAAAATACTTGCACTGACTTTATGACGGCAGTAAAAATGAAAATCTAGGTTTTTCATCTCACTCTTTACTGGTTGAACATTATGCCCCAGATCTGCAAAGGTCATGCTTAAATGCCATTGGCTTGGCTGGATTTCAGTATTTGTGTAAAACCTGCCTACACACTCAGGTGTTTTGTTGCATCTGATTTGCAAGGCTTAAAAAAATACAAAATTTACTTTGTTACATAAATCAAAGCAGAACAGCAGAGGAAGAGTCAGCAAAATCAATTAATAAATAGCCAGAGATACTGACTTGCCTTGCACTTTCCTACAGATGGTTTGATACGGAAATACAACTGTTTATTAATAAACATGTTTAAATTTAGATAATCTACTGGCAATTGCTTATAATGAGGCAGTGTTCAACATGAATAGTAAGTCGAAATATATCATCTGTCTTCTCTCCTCAAAGGATGTTCCCACAGCCACAAAACTTCTCAGTCTCCTGTTTGACTCAATCAGTATTCCTACCTGTCTTTGCAATGCACAGTAAAGTGAGTTACAGCACAGAAACTCAACAATTCAGCAAGTTGTGCTGAACTGAGAAGCAGAGTATATCAAGACAGTCATGCATGATCCTGAATCCAAACCAAACAACTCACTCACCCAGACCAAGTTAATAATCCTATGTCCAGTTTAGTATCCCTTCCAGACATGTTAAGAAATTTCCCTGCTTGTATTTATAGAAGGACACGTGGATAGCACAGACTTCAGCTTCCATGCACACCCATAAGCTCTGTGTCACTGTTGTGCTTCTATTCCTTGGAGGTGTAAGGTCTTTCAGGCACAGAAAACAATCCAATACCCAGAAGATCCCCTCAGGGCTATACACATTAATTCACTGTGTCTCAGTATTGATTAAGATGCAAACACCATGTTTTAAAGCACAGGTTTTAACTTGCTTCAGAGGAGATGCCTCAAACAAGATTCCATCAAAGAAGCGTTCTTTCAAAGTCATCATAATCAAAACACAACTGAAAAGCAGAACAGAAAGCTTCAGAACTAGTAAGTTCAAAAGAGGTCAGAGATAGTTTGCATGCCAGCAGTAGCTTAGGCTTTGTGAAATAAAACCATCCAATTATACAAAAATCACCAATCTGATTAGGAAAATGCAAACACAGGTTCTATTCCCAAAAGATAATCACATATCCAGAAGTTGGTAGCCATGCCCATGCAGCTACCCTCACAAAACTCAGTGGCAGAATGGAAACTGCATGGACACAGAAGTTACTGTTAGTCCAGAAAATCTCTGTAAAGAACAATACAGCTCTGCTTCCTTTTATGCACATGTAGGTAGACACAGCAAATCCAAAGCAAAACATCTTCCACCACAGATTTTGGTTTAGTCTTTCCTGCTCCAGACTAGCAATAAAAGTGCAAGTTGTTCAAGTGGCTCTGTGCCCACCCAGGCAGAAGTCCTGTAACACAGCAGCAGACAAGGGAAAAGCTGGCAGACTTAATGAGAGGCTACAAACACCTTTGCCAACATACACATATAGTCCAGGAACCTTAGTGTGGCCAAAGGCTGCTCCCAGGTATCTTGCTCTTTGCTTTTACTGCAACGGTGCATGTAGTGTTGGATGAGCAGTGTACTCAAATACAGCTTGCAGCATACATGCATGAAACGATCAAAGACCTTGGGTAATTGTTTCTTAAATACTATTCACTTGAAGCTGTAAAAAGGCCAACAACCTTCATGAAAATTGTGTCTTTTATTCAGTGAAAACAAATGAGACATGTCCATTTTCCCAATTCTGGTTAGCTCTGAATTGCTGTTGTGACGAGACGTTTTGAGGGATTCAGCTGGAAGTGAGGATTTCAACAAATCTTGCTTAAAATTCAATTTCAGAGTTGTAAAATATACAAACATATATACGATGGTTTTCATCAGAAAATTCATTTAAAGCAAATCTAGAGAAAAAGGTGAGAAATGCTATTGAAATAAAGTGTTGATTCCTGGGGGGAAGGCAGCTCAACAGGTTAATTAAGATATACTTGGGACCTAACATTGGTACATCTTCAAGAGAAGTATCAGCCATCTTCTGTGCTGTACCTTATTTCACACAGGCCATGTTCCCTGGATTGCTGCAGAGTACAACCCCCAAGGCACCACAATGATTCATCAAGTAGATGGGCTATGGGGATCAAGAGGGGTGCTTGGATTCAAGAGAAGAATCTGAACATTACACACATGAACGTGCTCTCATGAAATACTGATTTTCAGCATGACCAGTGAGGATATTTTTTTTCTATGCCCTCATTGCCAAATTGAGTGTCTAAGTAACTAGGTATGGAGAAAGACAACGTTTGTTTTCATTATTTTTTAATTTGGCAAGTGAAGGCCCAAGAGCATCTGCTCTCCTTTTTAAAAGTGCTCCATCTGATAAGGATCTTGCAAACAAACTGGAATCCAGCCAAACAAAATTTAAAAAAAACCCAACAAACCCAAAAGACAGACAAACAAAAGAAATCCTTGAATAATTGGAATGGCAGTGCATTGTGCCAGAAGACCAATAGGGAGGTTGGAGAAAAACGTTTCCTTTGTTCAGGCCATGAGGTATTCCAAGTTTGATTTTTGCTTATGGAAATCTTCAATAAATAATGTAAAAAAACTTGATGGCAGCATCTCTCTTAATGATTAGGAACAGTCACAGAATCACAGACTTCATGAAAAAGGATGAAAAACATCATAAACACTAAAATGCATATCAATTCAGCAGAACAATTCGTACATTCTTTAATCAATAGGTTTAAGGAGGGTAAGCACACTGCATTACATCTACAGAAAACCCACGGCTATCACAGCTTCACACTGCATAATATGCTATTCTGAGCACATACATGGTCTGAGCTAGGGATTAAGCATATGAGGAAAGCAAAACATTCATTATTTACGGCAGCTATGGGGTTGTGCATGGAAAATACAGACAGTTCTGCAAAGGCTGTCCAGATGTTGCCTGTGGCCTGGATGTCTGTAAATGCTTCTAGTTCCTTTGCTGCTCTCACTCATCTACAGCTAACCCCAGGCTCTGTCCCATCCTGGCAGACACCAGCTCATCTCACATATTCACAGCTTTGTCACCACTCAAATGGCCTACAATAGCCCTACCTACTTAAGCATGAAGTTCCAGGCAATTAAGGAAATTCAAGCTCTTTTATAACCCTGCCCTCCACCATCTCCACTTGTCCTCTGTTTTCTAGGCTAGCTTCTCACTGCTGACATACATTCGGCCCTTTCCTCCACAGTGGTTTAGCAGCTCTAGCTGAGAATTGCCCACCTGTAACCTGCTAGCAACCCCTCCTCTTCTGCCAGGACTTTGGAGACTCTGTGACCCTCAATAGATCTATGTGATGATTGCCCAGAGACACTCTATTTCCAAAGCTGCTTTGCTGATGGACCTTTGACCCTTGAAAGCTTTCACCTCACTGAAAGAAACAGTTCTGTTGACAGCATGGTTCAGCTGTGCATACCTGTATTCATCAGTTTCCTAAAAGCTGGGATGGCTGGTGCCCTCCAGGAAGCACGTTAACTGTCCACCAGCGGTAACTAAAAAGAGGTAGACCTACTACTAACAGGTTAATTAAGTAAAGAACATTTAAGCTGAAAGTGTCCTTAATTACAAGTTCCAGTGGACTTTTGAGATAACTTTCCAAAGGAAGAGACTGAAAACTAATCCTGATCTATTTTGAATTGGTGACAGATGGAATAACTTTGTTGTTTGTTTGGTTTTTTTAATGCTGACAGTGGAAACTGGGCCATCTCAGTATCTAACTTTTAATACTACAGCACCAGATACACCGTTTTCCACTTTTCATCCCCGAGTCACACATTATTTTTGAAGCTTTGACATTTAAGAAGTAATTTTCAGATTTTACAAGAGGACTAAAAGAAAGGCTTCCCAGGAGAAAAAAATCTCAGCTTTAAGTATGAGACACTACACCAACACTTGAAAACTTACATCAGGAGCTGCCTGTGATCCATAGGAAACTCTCCCACAAGTTTCTAGAAAACAGATGGGGAGCAGAAAAATGTTAAGTTACTGTCTGTGATCTCCTCTTGCTTTTTAAAAAAGCGGAGTTACACAGTGTCAGAAGCAAGACAGAACTACTATAAACCCTATGCTGGCAGCAAGCTCTCTTGAGGACTCCTCCCCTGAAGACTTCTCCCCTGCACTACTTTTCTTTACCTTCTCTGCTTGAGTCACTGCTAAACAAAAAATACATATCTTTTATTGTGGCTCATTACCCTCAGCTGGTTCAAGTAGGACTTCTCCCCAAGTTAGCTTCAACTTGTTAGCTTGCTTTTTCTCACTAGTTATCTTCTTAGGAATAAATATGACTGCAGTCCAGGAGAAGTCTGTCACAATATACTTTAGGTCTCACTTCCACGTGCTGCTTCCTTTCAGAGAAACTACATGCACAAATATTTGTTTACAAAGTCCCTGCTCTAGAAAATTTGTTGTTTTATCCACGATACCAGCAAACAACCTGCAAACAGCCAAAAGCATTAAAGGCTTTTGGTGTTAATACAGAAGGCCCTTCTTGGAAGAAAAACAGAGACTTTTAAGGACTCCAGGACTACGCATGCTTTACCAGTGTTTTGCAAGGGTAGCATGAAGGAGAAAAAGGAGGCATCACTCTAAGGCACAAGAGCAGAAGGAACAACTCAGAGCCACACAGCAGTCAGCAGGTAAAAAAATGCAGACAGATGACAGAAAAACTTAAAATTTAGTAGCAAACAAATCAATTAAAGGAAAAAGTAAACAACTGCTGTCAAGATGGAGGAGGTAGGAATTTGTTTCTGAAGAACAGATATTAAAAACAACCTCAAAGCGAAAAGTATCTGATGTGGAGTTCACAGCCAAAATCACAAAAGTTGTGTACACCAACTGATGAGAACTAGCTTGATCATTTTGTTTAAAATAATGTTAAACGTATCCTAAGGCAAATTCAAAAGTACTTTGCTAATGCCTGCTTAAAATAATGCTGATTGGACATTTAAGATACTCCCTCCAAACCCTTGCTCATTTTTCATCAATATTCATGTCAGTGGCAAGTGCCAATCAGAAAGATATTCTCCAAGTTCTCACTTCCACTGAAAACAAGATAAACAAGTTTCCTTCTGAAAGAGTGGTTATCAAGATAATTTGTAAGGATATTGGCTTAAGATTCCCCAGTTTCACTTCAGATACATGCATATCACAAAAGTCACAGGAGTATTTACCAAAAAATATACACTGTATTGATGACTTTTAATACAACAGATTTTGATCATCTGGTGATTCTTATAAATTGTATCTGCTGAAATTATATGATTCATGAAAGCCACTAGCTTTACATTAAAATATAGATACATATAGCACCAAACTTCCAATGTCCCACACCAGAAAGTAAACAAAAATAAATCAACATAAAATCATATTTTGTCAGTCTTTGGAACACTAAACTGTAAAAATAACCCTGGAAATACCAATATAACATAAAGCCCAAAGCACCAAAGCCATGTTTCCAGAATTACACCCTGTTCCTCAGGAGAAAGAAAAGGGCCATGAAAATCCACTGCCACTACCAGAAAGCAGAGGTGTCTGGACCACCTCAAGTGGGACCCTAAAGGAAACCTTTTTGGAGAGAAGAGGAATGTGTATGTGGACAACCTGCAGGTTTTTCAAAAGGTATGAGACAGAATGGAAACTTAATTTTCCTAGCTCTCACAGTAAATGCTGAGGGTTTCTTCTTCTCCATTGGGAATCCAGTCCCAGCTTCAGCACAGACCCCGCATCACTCAGCCAGGTAATGAGCAACCTGGGGGAGCAAAAATCAGAAGCACATCCTTGGCTCACAGTCTCCTCCTCCCACTTACACCACACCATTACCACATACCCAGCAACCCCTCTTCCTTCTCCCCATCCCTCCCATTCTGGAAAGCCAAAAGCAAATACAGTGAGGCTGTGATCAGCATCATGACCTCCAGCAAGAAGGATGATGCCTTATCTCCTGCAGCTCCTGAAAACACCACCTTACAGCTGCCATGCCACCCACAGGCGCCAGTCTAGTCCTAGCCTTCCGGCATCAGGACAGAGTTTTCTGGGAAACAGCATGGATAAGAAGGAGAATACAAAGTAATTCTGTTACCTTAGGATGGCTGTGCTCAGGATCCCTTTCATTAAGGGGGGGCTGGTGTCTAGCACTGATGAACAACATCTGGCAGAACTGACTGGTCCAGCTAGCAAGATGGTAGACAGCTTCAAATTACCAGGGTCAAGGGTCCCTTCATGTAATTAGGATACAATCCTTAAATAGCCAGTTCTATGAATTTTAGTTGTCGACAAAGTCAGTTTAAAACTGAAAAATTGCTCAAGTTTCATAAATGTCCTGGTGGTACCAAGATGCTCTCAGAAGGCACAAGCCAAACTCATAGCAGAACAGACATTTTTAAATAACAGATTTACAGGTTCACTTTCTTTCTTGTCACATCAAGTTTCTTCCAAGTGTCTAAATACGGTGTTCAAAGAAACTGGGGACAAAGAGCAAAGATCAGTTGTTTTGTCTCTCAAAGACAGGATAGAGAAGCCATCATACTTCTGTTTCCTCCTCACAGAACCATCAAAGTCTGAAAAACTGAATTGTGAGTGTCTTTGTCATACAGACCGGAGATATGGATTTAAAAGAGGAGGATGTCAAACATTGGGAAAGAAAAAAACAGTAATCCACACAAAAAGTACTAAGCTAGTCAGAATTCTCACAGAAAAATGAAACCATTTTCTAAATCATTACTAAGCCTTAATGCACTGTAAATAATGTGGAATTTAACCCAAATTCCATCTGGAGGTCAAACATGTGAGACTTATCACTCCTGGTAATGCTCACACCAGGTCCAAACCTGCCACCCCCTCAGCCATCTGGGCCTTGGCCTCAGAGCCACCCTCTCCCTACAGTGGGAGCACTGTCCCCACCCCAGCTCTACTCCCTGCCTCTGGGCATAGTGGGATGGGGTTGCTTGGGGAGGTCCCTGTCCCACTGCCAGCCCTCATGCTGCCAAGACACCCCTAACTTTGAAGTATTCTATGTAGAAATGGTAAATTTGAAATTCCTCCCCTATTTTGTTTAAACAATTGAAAAGTATTGACTCCACAGTCTTCTATGCCTCTCTACAAAATATGGTGTTTCTCAGGAATAAAAAAAAACCTACTATACCAGCTGGGGAGCCTGAATAGCTCTGGGAAAAGCCTTAATGAATTAAGCCAAACAGACCAAAAAAAAATCCAGTGCACAGCTTCCTTGATTTAGTGCTCTGGCCTTCTTTTTGTGAATCCAACCCCACGTTATTAAAAATGGCGAAAGGTTTCACATGGATTTCCATTGCAGACACACCACATAATAACCAACAGGGGTCCATCCACTTGCCTCACTACAAATGTGCTTTTGAGTTTTGTTGATTTCTTTTTATGATTTAAAATTTCCCTTCTCTCGTATGACATTTTACTATGATATGCAAAATAAGAAACATATCGTACAATCAGTTTCCACAGCTAAAGAAAATCAGCAATGCTCCCCCTCTGTTTATCACAGCCCTGTACTGGCCTTTTTACACCAAAGAAAACAGGATGCTATGCTTAGCATTAACTGGAAGCAGAAGGCAAGTGGTTACACTGGCTGTACATGGCAACTACCCAGTCATTTGCCTCTCATAGCTCTGACTCTGCAGCAGACAGGCTTTGGCATTTCTTATTTGTAAAGGCACAAGCTCAACAGCAGCCTGAGAGAAGTCAACATTTGCCAGTAAGAAATCAGGCCAAGGGCAACCTCCAAAAAGATCTGGCAATAAGCCTCCTGGTTCCAACTCCCTCATCCAACCCACTCCGAGAACAGAAATAATTTTCTCAGAAAAAGCAGATAATTATTACAGATAATTTCAGCCATCTCTCAGCAACCTACCACCTCAGCAAGAAGCCCTTAGCAGAATCAGTCCATCAGCCAGCTCCCCAATGCAAAGCTTGCTCCAGCCTTCAGAAATGTTCAGGAGCTTGTTATGGGGCTGGAGCACTCTCATGGCAGGCAGCTGAGAAGTAATGCATAAAAGACATGCAATCCTCGTGGAGCCTGCCAAGCCTTTCTCCTCCTCTCCTCACACACACACACATGCACTCTCATGCATGAGCAGGGATTCCTCACAGCTCCTTCCACAGTGGAAACTAAAAGTGACTAGAAATTAAATAGGATGGTTTTAACAGAACTGTTTAAGCAAACATAATAATACAAAACATAAGCTACTGCAATCATCTCACACAAGGGCTTGGGAGGTGGGCTATGAGAAGAGCCTGCAGTTTGCTAAGCAGTACTTCAGTTAAGTTAAGTACTTCAGTTAAGTCAAGGCACATTTACAGTTACGCTTATCTCCTGTTTCTCTCAGACACATAATTCCTACCTAAGCATGGTGTCAAGCGCCAGTGAGAAACTCAAAGTGTGGTTCCTGGTACCTACTGAAATGGAAACACAGCTGGAAGCTGTAACTGAAGATGTAATGACGGTAATGGAGAGACAATCCAGAAGAGCACACAGGTATGTCCAGTACCACAACCAGTTAGGGGTCACCCTTCTTCAGTTTTACAGAGACCCAAGAGCAACCTGTAGCAGTTCCATAACTAAACACAGCCACACGGCTTTCCTTAATATGATGAACCTTACATGCAATAGCAATAATAGTACTTGTTCCTTCTATGAATGTTTTCAGTCAAAGCTCTCCAGACAAACCATTTTACAAAGGGGATGCAGACACAGCCTAATCAGCTGCCTTAACATCAAGGAAAGAAATGAGCAATACAAAGTCAAAGCAAACTACTTGTCAGATGTCTGCACGAAAGACACCTAAAACAAGTTATTCCTTTTTTTCCTTACTACAGTAATAAGAAAGATCTTTTCAGTATCAAGTAGCCTTCTGGGGCACCCATATCCATTCCTTTCCCAGAAAAGTAAAGTATGAGAAAGACCTTCTTATTATTTGTTGGGTTATGGCTTTGTTTTTTCTTTTCTTAATCTAAACATTTCACTGCCACTGTAACTCAATGCCAGGCATATTGTTTCTGGTATCTGCCTCTGGGCAGCTTAGAAGAGTGAATGCCTGTGACCTAACATGTTTTTCAATTTCAAGAATAGCTGGATAGGGGCATGTTAATATTGGCCTGTTTTACTTATGAGTTACACAGCATTAAGTAGAGAGCCACAATTGATGGACTCAAGAAGGGCAGAATCAAATCAAGTAATTATTTTTAAGAGCACTGCCCAAAAGTTGAAAACTCTAAAGAAAACTAGCACTGGCTCTTAACTCTGAGACAATAGTTGGAAGCAGAATCTCCCCCCATCTGGCCAGTAAGTGTCAGGAAGTCTGAAAAAAGACCTCTGAGGGACACCAGGATGGATCACAGGCCCTAGAAGGTTAAAACTTTGATGGCACAGCCTAAAAGAAGACAGATTTTGCTAAGTGACTCATGTTGCCAGCCCACACTGGTTAAATGTAGGCTTTGGGTAAACCATGCAGCATGACAAGGCACTGCTGGAGATGCCTGTATACATGACTAGTTTCAAACTCCAATACTATTCTTAGTGGACATATGCATGACATGTCTAAATCCAGTACCCTAAACTGCAATGGCATTTCCTGAAAAGAACAAAAAGAGGGCGAGAAGTAGGAAAGAATAAAATCAGATGTCTTCAATCATATGGCTCACGTTGTAAGCAAACCTATCTATTCAGAGTTCTGATAAATTTAAAATTTTATACAGCTGGAAAAAAAAAAAAAAAAAAAAAAGGGTTTCTTTCTGTAAGAACACCACAGTAATTTCAGAATCTTCAAAACAAACTTTCCTTATAACACAAACTTTTAAGTCATCCAAATTACATACATGGACACTGCAAGATCGGGTGCAAAAGAGAGCAGTAACATAAAATGTATTGGTTTATGTTTTCCTGCAAAACTGTGGAAGCTTCATCTCTGCCTCCCCAAAGGACACAGCTGCATATCACAATTCCAAGACTATAGAAAACAAAGACATATATACACACATATAGATATCACCTGTTTTAAAAAAAAAAAACAACAACAATCAAGAATCTTTATGATATACATCTTGCATGTTTCAGTTGGGGGTTTTTGCTCCCTTCCAGAAAACAGCTCAGAATGATTTGCTAGCGTCTCACAAGAGCAATCCAGAACATGCATAATTTCAAGCATTCTCCTTTCTTTTTAAGCTCTATGCACTGAGCAAAACTTGGTTTCTCACATCAGCTAACCTAAACCCCACTGATGCCCTCTGTTAAAAGACACATTTTCATCAAGTATGCAAAAAGTGTGACTCTATACAAATTGTATCTGCTTAAACAGCAAAAACCTTTGCCAAAAATGCCCGAGTGCCCCCAGCCTGAGTTGCACAGGCTGGCAGAGGCTCAGTGCTTCAACACAGCTGGGGGTGTTTCCCTCTCCCAGCCTGTAATTTGCCCTGCACACTGCCAGGAAGAGAGATCAGCCCTCCCAGTAACTGAGATAGCAGCTGAAACCAAGGCATTAAAGACCCACAGAAACCCAGCTCAAAGAAACAGCCCCATCCAAAGCAATAAACCGGGTCCAACCCTTGGTGCTTATCATAGCAGGACTTGGGTTGGAAGGGACCTTAAAGATCATCCAGTTTCAAAACCCCTGCATGGGCAGGGACATCTCCCACTAGATCAGGTTGCTCAAAGCTCCATCCAACCTGGCCCTGAATACTTCCAGGGACGGGGCATCCACAACTTCCCTGGGCAACCTGTTCCAGTGTCTAACCATCCTCACAGGAAATAATTTCTTCCTAATATCCAATCTAAACCTACCCTCTTGCAGCCTAAAGCCATTCCCCCTCATCCTATTGCTACACGCCCTTACAAAAACACCCAACCCAGCCTTCAGGTACTTAAAGCCTGCTCTATATCTCCCCAGAGCCTTCTTTTTTTCAGGTTGAACAACCCCAACTGTCTCATACTGTCTTCATAACAGAGGTGCTCCAGCCCTCTGACCATCTTCATGACCTGCTCCAAGAGCTCCATGTCCTTTCTATGCTGGGGACTACAGAACTGGACACAGTACTCCAGGTGGGATCTCACGAGAGCAGACTAGAGGGGGAGAATCACTTTTGATGGCCACGATTCTTTTGATATAGCCCAGGACACAACTGATCTTAGAGGTTCTTCCCAACCATGAAAATTCTGTGACTCCGTGATTTCCCATCAAATAGCATAAGAGGGTAAGGGAAGACATCCTAGATACATTTATTCGAGCCACGCCCTGATTTGGTCTTCTCTGCAGGCTTCCCTCTTCCTGGAGCTTTTGGCAACTCACGCGAACACAAGAAGCCACCATGTTACACCCAGCGAGTTGGGGATGCTCAAGCAGGACAAGGCAAGAAAGCTGAGCAGCCTGTCTCAAAGTCAAGAGCTTAATTAAAAAAAACAAGCGGAAAGTAGAAGGGAGTTGAAAACTCCTGCCCGGGTGAGAGAAGAGGGGACGTTTCCAGCAACGCAAAACAGAGTCGTTTTGGGAGAAAGCCACTTTGGAAATGTCTCCGCTACTGCAGACATGCCTAGGGAACTCCAGCCAAGGCCCAGATCTGGGCCCAACAGCGTTAGCACCTGAACAAACAGGGATAGAGGTGAGGAATACTGCCCAAGGTCTTGCACGCCAGGAACCAGGCAGTAGGGATGGGTAGGAGGAAGCCCAGGACAGCAGAGGAGAGAAAAAGGAGTCCATGCTTATGGGCAAAACCAGGCCACAGTTGTTTAATGTTTCCAGGAGGGAAAGCACAACTCCCAAAAGCCATCAAAAAAAGGGATGCTGTTGAAAAGGCTAAATGCTAGAGGAGAAGGCCCAAAAATAGCACTAAAAATAAGAATCAGGAGCTGGTGATGAAGGCCAGCCAGCAACACCAGGGAACTGAAGCACAGCCTGTCCAGTAACTTCTGTTTAGGAAATCAGAAAAAAATCACAAGCAACAATCTGTCCTCAACAAAGCATAAAAGCTTCATTTTAGCAGCAGTCCAGCACCAAGGCATTTTGACAGACCCACTCCGGCATAGTGGGCCGGAGTCTGGTAGTGGGCTCTTAACTTGCTCCTGTGCTAACATCATTCTTCCTTCTTCACAGAACTGAAGAGGGTGATGTAATTTTAGACATTTCTCTGATGAAAAATCTCTGTAGCTGCCAAGAAACACTAGTTAGAGATAATGGTTGGTGGGGGAAGAACTTCTTAACATCCTAAGGTCGCACTTGACAGAGTTTTACTCTCCACATAGCTACTCCTGCCACGTGTCTGTGCATTACAAACACAGCAAAGACATCATTCTTCAAGCACAAAAAAAAAACTTGTCAAGCTTGTTCAGGTAAACCAAAGGAAAATATTGGCAAAGCTGAGCTTCCCATATTTATTAACTTGGGGAAATTTAATTTATTTCCATGGGTCTCTCAAGAAATAGAAAAATGCTTTCTCTTGTTATGTAAAGTTATGCCAAATGACAAGCTGAAGTGGTTTCAAAGTCTGGCAGAGCTCTCAAGTGGCTATTTCAAGTTACAGGAAAGATCGGAATTGTTAAAACCCATCATTTGGAGCCACTTTCAAGGTACTGCAGCATAAATTTTCAGTTTGAACAGCCTTAAAATTGCTTCTTTAAAAACAATCAATAGTTAGAAACAGTGGTAGAGAACTGCCAGCCATCCAGGAATGTCCTATATGCTGAGCTGTTCGTTTACCACACTAAAAAATATAAGTAAATGCCTCATTAAACAGATGATCACCAGCACAGTGTAGTCTTTAACACAGGACATAACTTGAAACAGTGAATAAATAAATCCAAAACAAACACAGCTATTTCAGAAGCAGAAAAATTAGCCAAGGGGAATATGTAATGTGTTACCCCAGCTGGGGAAAAACATTTATACTTTCAGAAGTTTCACAGAAGTACATAAAGACATAAGAAGACATAAAGATTGATAACATTACATTACAGTCTGTATTACAATACAGTATACATCACAATTTCATGAAGTATTAGATTACTGGTATGCTTTTTTGGACTAAAAACTAATAGTGTGATTGGGGTGGAGGTAAGGAGAAATGAGAGTGTTGGAGTTTGCCTCTTCATTTCCCTCCCCTCCCAACAATCACACTAGAGGCTGAGGACCATACCTTGGAAAAAGTGTCACCCAATGAAGATGGTCCTGGGACCCTTACACTACCTAATTTCAAGTACAGCAGCACAGTACAGGCCTCAAGAGTTAAAACCATTGCATAGGTACCTAAAAATTTAAGAACGTTTTTATATACCTTTTAAGATACCAGAGAACCTAGTTAGTGCCTCACCAATTCTTTAAATGCCCCCTCTGAAGTGGCCCGCCTGCAGTAACTGAATATGAAGAAATTCTAACACGGAGCCAAAAAAACGCAAGAACACAGGATTCACCATCTGTGTCTTTACAGCACATCCAGGCAAACGGTGCTCCTCACACAGTCTCTGGCCTTCAGTCACTTATGGTTCATCAACAGTCCAGGCTGCAGCCCATGCCCATCTCCAAACGCCACTACCCACGTTTATCAGTACGCAGCGGTACCTCAGTAGCAGACTTTTCACACAGGCATCTCCAACATGAAAAAGTAAGAAATAGCAAGTATGTCTATGCAACTTGCCTAAGCTTATGTATCAAGTATGTAAGAAGTCTGATTTTTCAAGCCAGTTGTTGATACAATTTGGTTGTATCAACCGAATGTTGATACAACATCATGCCAAATATTGTTCCCTACCCCCTTCACCAGCGGTAAATTTGACCCAGTTGATATCCATCCCATTCATATCTCTACAGTGAGGAAAACTGAAAAGTATTTCAGTAACATTCATTTACAACTACTGGTTTCAAATATCTGAGAGATGAGGAGACTACAGTACAATACACCCCAATACCAACATCTCCAAATTGTTTTTAGAAACAGTGTTTTTGATTACCCAAGTTATAAACTCATTCCTACTGTCCACAGACAGGAACCTCACCAGTACTGATAGCAATCTCAATTGCAAGTTTTTATAAACAGTACATTTATACACTCTAGAATGTTCCAGAAGCCTGTATCACGTCTGCTAGCACTTAATACTGCATTAGACCAACAATAAAAGGGCATCAGCAGCTTGCAGACATGCAGAATAACTGCTACAAATTGTTGTACTACACCTCCTATATCATCTCCAATGCCTGCCTGGACAGAACTATTCATGCCATTCTATACAGTTAGCACGTATAATCTGTATTCAAGAGGGCCATATACACATGCATCCTATGCAGTTTTAAGAAGTCTATTTTAGTTTATTTAATGGCATTCTGTGCCCAATGTGCAGTTAGAAACTAACACAGTACCACTAAAGAAAATACCTATTTACTGTTTAACTAGATTTTATACCAAGAATAAAGACTTGGAATAATATTACATTTCTCTATTTAAAACAAACAAACAAACAAATCCCTAAATAAACGGAACCCTAACTTCATATTAGGGTTTGCAAATACAGCTGCAGATGATTAAAGCTCTTTGGAGTCTTTGACATGAAGCGTAAGAGGAAAATTGGACTTTCAAATGAGTGAAAGCTGAAACAAGCAGGCTATTGTGCAGCCAACTTGAAGATTACACGTCAAAACTGGATTTTAGAGACTGGAGAAGGCCATTTGGCCTTTTAGGTAGAAAGAGAAGAACAGGATATTAGCATCCTCTGCAAACTAATTGAAGACTAACACTCACATGAACCACAAAGTAAAGCATTCAGTCATCTTCCTAAGAAAATAAAGAGAGTTTGGCAGTACAATAATCCTCAGAGAAATGCCAGGAAAGAAACTTATGTTGTCTTTGTTGATTTAGCAACTGATGTGTCCAATACCTTAGTGTTTTGTAAAGAAAGAACATAACTGTGTGCTCCAGCACCTTTTGTGTTGGAAAGAAGCCACCTGAGGCACGCCAACAAAAAATGAGAAAACCTAACTTCAACTCAGAAATACTATCATTATGCCATTTTATGCCCCTCCGTGGGCAGAACTATGGCTCAAGCAGGGACAGCTCCCAGATACAAAAAACCAGGCATCATCAACAAACAGGTACGAGACACCTTCCTCACCCGCTGACTGCCCCGCCTCAGCAGCAGCCCCCGGCAACACACCCGGCTGGAAGCAGTACCTGCTTACTTCGAAGGTTCTCTTCTGACCACACGTTTTCACTGGCTACACCTGTCAAACCACCACCGCATGCCAGTTCGCACTTAACTCGCCGTGTCTCGCACCAGGTCAGTGAAGTTTAATCTGACCAGAGGCAGCTGCTTTAAAAGAATGGGCAGCCCTACACGTCGATGTCGTGGAATAGGCCTAAATTTGAGCTTATTCCAACTTTTGCTAAAGCAAATGCAAGTAACTGTACGTGAAATAAGCACACGCTTCATTTTTTAATTACTAGAAGCACATCAACAAAGCCAGAGGTACTAATTCCTCACACGGAAAACTCGAGACCAGCTCTCTGCAAGTGCAGCCACACACAGGGGAAACAAAATACTGGTGGCCAGAGGCTTTTAAGAGCCGAGGTCTCGCAGCCCGGGCTGCTCAGTCAGACCCAGCCTGGCCCGCTCCTTACAACTAAGGACACCACACAGAGTACCGGCCCGAACCGACCCGGAGCGAGCGCGTTCCCCTCAGCGCCCCTTTGCAAAGGAAAAGGGCACCGAGACCCCAGCGCGACGCCCGACGTGGAAACCCGAGGGGCGACCGACCCA
>NW_009951947.1:747966-813730 GCF_000747805.2 Chaetura pelagica | reverse complement strand
TGGAGGGAGGGGAACATCTCCCTGCTGAGGAAAGGCTGAGGGAGCTGGGTCTGTTGGGCTTGGAGAAGAGGAGACTGAGGGGCGACCTCATCAGTGGTTACAAATCTGTTCAGGGCAGTGTCAGGAGGACAGAGCCAGGCTTTGTGCAGTGATGTCCAGTGACAGGACAAGGGGCAGTGGGTGCCAACTGGAGCAGAGGAGGTTCCATGTGAATGTCAGGAAGAACTTCTTTCCTGTGAAGTGACAGAGCCCTGGGACAGACTGCCCAGAGAGGCTGTGGAGTCTCCTTTTCTGGAGACATTCAAACCCCCCTGGACACGTTCCTGTGCGATGTGCTCTGGGTGACCCTGCTCTGGCAGGGGGGTTGGGCTGGGTGAGCTTTTGAGGTCCCTTCCAGCCCCTGAGATTCTGTGATTCTGTACAAGGCTGGGACGGGACCACCCCTGCCCGCACCCCCTGACCTTTGCCAGCCCTGGGGCTCTGCTGGAGCCCCAGGTGATGGGGAAGAAGAGCTGGGCTCCCTGCAGTCCCTTCTCCGGCAACGTGGAAGGGCAGGGAAAGCAGCCAGCAGCCGCTCGCAGCCCAGTCAGGGCCTGGAGAGCTTCAAGGGCAGCTGGGGCAGGGAATCGGGCTGTACTTTCCAAGATGAACTTCTCTGGTTGCTCAGCAGTTTGCAGCCTTACGTGTTAAAAAATCATGAGTCAGATCCTCAAGTCATGAGAATAATAAAAAAAGCTCAAAGTCTTCATATTTCCCATTAATTTTTTGAGCAGCTAGGGTGTTGCAGGGTCACATTTTCAGGCTTTCTTCCATAACCACAAAAGACTAGAGGCTTTTTTTTCTGCTCTCCAGATGAAAGCAAATTCCCCAATCAGTCCTAGCTCAAGGGAGCAGAGCATCAAATGTTCCAATGCTTTTGATTGAAGTTTGAGATCTGACAACCCTGCAGCTTGAATACAGCTGGACATGGAGTATTTTTTATTAATTATTTTTATTATTTTTTTTCCATTTTCCACTTTTAGAGGTAGCATCTAATGTGCACTATAACCTGCTGAAGGTTCAGGAAGGCTCTGTCCCCAGCCAGAGTGCTGTCTGTGAAGTTTGCCTGCTGGGGAATTAAGGGAGGGAGATATCCCAAGGGAATTCCTGGGCTCCCACCTGCTTACTGCACTATTTGCAACAAAACACAAATAGGGAAATACCATCTTGTCAGCACAGGAATATTTCTTTAAAAATAAGAGACACAAGTTTTCGGAGGCAAGATAGTCACCTCAAGGGGAAGTACTGGTTTGGAAAGAGAGGTAGAGGTGCCGATTTTGCCAGCCTTTGATGCTGGCTATATCAGAGTGGCCCACGAAAGAGTCTTTCTGGTAATTTGAGTAAATTCTGTGCAGGCCCTGTGTTTTGGGAGCTTTTTTCAAAACTTTTTTTCCTCATCACAGTTTTCATTTAGATCAGGAGTGCACCTGGCGTGTACCTTCCCTCTTGAATCACTATATTTGGTGGCTGGGACTGAGACCTGCACAGCAGGGAGTGCCCCTGCTGCACCCATCGGGTCAGGCTGGAGCTCCTCTCGCATAAAACACTGAGCTGGGTGTGGGTTGGCATGGGGTCCTCAGCACCAGCTCTTCTCCAGCCTGCATCTTCATCATGCTCTGCCCAGTGCAGGTGCAGCCTGAATATGCTAGGCTTTGATACTCAGTTTTGTCCACCTTATTTTATATATATAAAAAAAACCAAACCACCAACCAAAAAAACAACAGTAACAAAAACTATGGTGGTATCATCTGAGCCACTGCATTTTAACACCCTAAGGAAAGATTAGATTTCCATGTGAGGAGAGATTAAAAAGACTAACATTACCCTAAAAGCAGAAGAATAAAGAAAAGGAGTGCTTTAGGCTATTATTATTGGCAGACAAAAAATAGAAAAGATGAAAGCAAAAGGTTAGAAATATGTAATGAATAGTTATAATCTGTGTGGTTTATCAGTGCTGTGAGGCTTTGGTAAAAATTCAGCACTTGACGATGCTGGAACAATAGAGATACCTGAAGCAGATCTCAGTGGGTTAGGTATCTCAAGCTTTCACTTCCTATGTGTCCTTTTAGTTGCCCATTTCCAAAACACTGGCCTTCATTTAGGCCTTCTTCCTACAGATATCAGGTCTGTGATAGCATTCTACAAGAAGACGCTGCCAGCAGATGTCTCAATGCAGCTGCAGCATCTCCACCAGCTGTCCTGGTATCCAAACCATAGGGCTCACAGTCCCTCTCTTGGGCAGCCTTTTCTCACCATTTAAAACTGTTTTGCCGCAGCACAGAAACTTGCTGGTGGTGACAAATCCTCCTTGTCTGCTTGGCCTCTCAGTGTGAGAAGCTAAGTCAGCGGTAGGTGTCATCATTTAACTGCTGCTGTGGTGCCCAAATTAGTACAGGTGTGCATCCCATTTGATTGACTGCAATCAGTGAGTTTTTAAACTGCTTTTGTGTTGCTACTGATTTCACAGGCACGATTCCATCCATTCAAACAACTTAACCACAGGTGTTTTCAGGCTGGTTTTTGCTGTGTCTTGACTGTCAACTGCATGGGTTTCTGCCCATGTAACATGGGTTACTGTGTGCATTGTGCATGAGCTTGCCTGGGATGCTGATTTTCTTCTAGTGCCCAACTCTTGGGAGTGTTCTAGCTGCCCTGAGAAAGGCAGGAGATTTAAGAGTTTACACAGTCTGCAAGTTACAGCTCAAATTCAGATGCAAGTGTGAGCTTAACAAGCAGAGTGAATGTACCCTTCATGGGCTGCTTGAAGTTAGCCTTGTAAACACGCCAGTACTGAGATGTGCATTCATTCAGCTGCTAGTTGGCTCTGGAGTTTTCTCTGCAATGTAACCTTTATTCTACATCTTTGTTAGAATGACAGCTATGTAAAAACACCCCAAAGACTGCAGCTTGAAAGACAGGTTCAAGGCATCTTTAAAAAAACTTTTAAAAATTTGTAATACAAATTGGATTTTTGTAAAGTAGTTTTCTTAAGGGACCTTTTAATAGGAGAAAGCATTTAGAACTAGGAATGTATTAAACAAATGTCACATTTATTGAATTTGAAAGTATTCTGGTCATTTTCCCCTTACAGTTCAGCTTTCAAATTTTCATAGAAAAAATTCCAAGTATTTAAGCTTGTGGTTATTTGGAGTTCCAGGCACTACTGGCATTACACAAGAAATAACCAGCATGGTTTTCATTGAAGATTCACAGTTTTTAACTGTGCAGAGGTCCCAGATTAAATAAAGAAAACTTTCAAAACTGAAATTAACAGTGTAGGATAAAAGTATGCAAGAATATCTTAGTTGAATAAGCTATGACACGCAAAGCAAAGTTAAGTGCTGTTGGAGACTTAAAGATATATACTTATGCTACCATGGATTTAATTCAGGCACATGATTTATCTTTCATGCTTTTTTAAATAGCAGTTCAGAATTATAGTTTTATTATTCTGCACCAGAATAGCTGTAACTTAACTACAGTTACAATGACAATAAAAATACAGCTTCTGATGGAGTGGAGAAATTAATTGAAGCACAATTTTTAATTGTGTTTAACAATCAAATAATTTTTCTCTAAATAGTGAAAGAGTGACAAGGAAAAATAAAAACCAACCCCAGATAATAAAACCAACAACGCAGCTGGGTGCAATTAAGTTTTGGAAGCCCCAACTAAGATTTGATTAGTCATGATAAGAGGATGACAAACTGGGGGCTCAGTCCAAACTATGCAGTGTTTTTAACCCAGTGAATAGCCTTAGTGAATTAAAACGCTCTAATACTTCAAAGTTACTAGTGTAAATATCTGCAGAAATAAGAAGCAGCTTCAAAAGAATAACAAGAACAAATTGCAATTCTGCACAATTCTTAAAATATCGACATGAATTACTTATGATGCTTAATGGCAGTAACAGTTAGAAATACAAATTTCTTGCTCAGTGTTTGCTGTTACCAGCCCCTCCTTCCAGCTGCTTGTAACTGCTAGCTCTGAGGGCCAGCCTTTTCCCTCTGGATGTCAGGCTGTTGTGTATGGACTTTGCTAGGATGCTGGTCTCTGTTAGCATCCCACCCTGGGGGCATTCTTGGTGCATGCAGTCCGGAGGAGTGCACTCCAGTGTTGGGACATTTCTGAAGCTCTGACAAAGAGGCCAGGGGAGACTGCAGAAGTGAACGTGCAGGAGGAGCAGCTCTGCCAGGGGCACTGGTGCGGTGAGGAACTGGAGGTGCCAAGAGGGAAAAAAAGGCAAAAAAGAGTTGGGGGAAGACATGGTCAGAAATAGGCAGGTGGATGTGTGTCACGGAGAGCACTGTTTGGGGATTAACAGGCACAATTCCTCAATCTTACCACACTGTCGCTGTCAGCGCGTGCCTGTGAAACGCCACTGCTGGTGCATGTGCTTCAGTTCATGCAGAGTAGATGCCTCACCCAGTGCTGTTTTCTTCAAAAGGCATCTCCTCTGCAGAGAGGATTCCTGTCAAAGAGACTTTGCTCATTTTGCTTTTTTTTAAGTCACATATTAATGTTTTGTAATACAAAGCTGGTTTTCCAAGGTGACAGTCAGAAAAGAAACACTAGAGGCCAGCCTGTAAGAAGGTATTAGTGGCTAAAAATGTCAGAAATAAAGGTAATGATCAAATAGTTTCACATGTGAAATTATAAACTTTTCATATCCTAATAATTTTCTTTCTTAGGTCAGATGTAAACCTTAATGATACAATCCTGGATAAAAAACACAAAACAATATACTGTCCTGACTGTAGAAATAGCATATTTAAGAGAAAGATGTTTTTCAGGGCAGCGCTGTCTCTCTGTGTGAGCTATCCCTGAGAATGTATATATTCCCAACACGAGTGATCTGAAGAAGTCTCCTTGGGTCTTCCCAGTCACTGGTGGCCTCATGCCCTCCCTTCCAGCAGTGTCAGAAAGGAGATGGCCAGACTGACTTCCCCTCAATTTCTCCACTACCAAATCCCTTGCTATGGAAAATTTCAACATGGCAGTCCAGGTCAGGCACATACGTAGCATATGCAGAGTATACAGATGTAGGAAGTCTCCGAGAACACCCACTGCCTAAGACACAGTGTCGGTAGGACACAAGAACCCCACCATGTGGAAGGGGGAAAACTGGCCGGGTGCATTTGTCCTGTTCACAAAGTGTCTTAGGCAGCCAGCAAACCAGAAATGTTGGGGGGGAGACAATATTGCATTCTTAGATACTGTTTGATGCACAATTATTTTTAAGAACAGTATATGGTATATCAGCAGATACATGATTTAATGTTTAATAAACACATTGAATATCAAAACCTCTGTATTTTTTAATTTTAAAAAACTGCTAACTTCTCTTAAAATTCTGGTAATATCTTTTCAGCTTTTGATGAGTATGATTTGAAACAGCTGTGTGTAAACCATTTCAACATCAAATGAGGATGGTATTGAAAATGAAAGATTCCTTTGTGTACAAATAAAAGAACAGTTTAGCCAGATGTAGATTTTGCAAAGTTTTTGTCAAGTCCTTGCTATTTAGTCCCCAAATAAATAGACTGGTAACTATACAGTGTGATTAAAATGTAATTCCAACACAGTCTTAGAAGGCAAATAGATGTAAATTTGAGACCTGATCAGTATGAGATACTGAGCAAAACAGATTTCCTACCAGAGCAGCAGTTTCTCCAGTTCTCACCACTGACAGTGGTCTCATCACTCTTAACCAGGACATTATGTATTCTTAAAGGAATTTAGACATAACTGGGTGTGAGAATATTGTAAATCCCTGTGAGTAGTGAATAGTATAAATAATATAGCTCTTATAAACACTCCAAGGTAATTTAGAGATTGTTTATATTTTAAAGAGAGAAAACAATCCAAGGATACACTAAATAGTTATACGTTTCCTACACATTTGGGTATTTTTAAAGGTGTTCAATATTGGATTTTAATATATAACCCAAACAGATTTCCTTTCTACTGCTAATGCAGGCATTTTTGGTATATTTGGGACATTTTAATATTTTTTCTGTGCTGTTAAGCATTTATGCTGCTTGGCACATGTCATAAATCTGAGTTGTTACTCCTTGATCTAGGGGTGTAAGACAGAGAGTAGTGATAACAGTGTTGGTAGTGATAGTGTAACCATGTTGCTTTAAGAACCAGCCCAGCAAAGAGCCTGGCCAGCAATGTCAACAGAAATTGAGTACAGAATGGGCCTCCTATGCAAGAAAAAAATTCTCATACACTAAGTAAATGTCACAGTGCTAGATGTCAAAAGCCAGTTGTCAAAAGCTACTTGCCAAAAGCTGGAGAAATTAATATCAATAGTAATGTGAGATTATCTTGTATATACATGATTATCAGGACTCAGTGGTTTAGCATTGTGATATTAATTCAATTTACTTCAACTACCCTAATATCAACAGCCTGACTTAAACTCTTCTCCAGGAACAAAGACTAGATGTAGTTTGCATATGGTGGAATCCTGGAATTGTCAGTTAGAAGAGACCTCTGGAGATCATCTAGTCCAGCTCCCCTGCTAAAGCAGAATCCCCTAAAGCACATTACTCAGGACTGCATCCAGGTGGGCCTTGAATATCTTCAGAGATGGAGACTCCACAACCTCCCTGGGCAGCCTGTTCCAGGGCTCTGTCACCCTCACCATAAAGAAGTTTTTCCTCATGTTCAACTGGAACTTCCCATGTTCCAGCTTGTGCCCCTATTATACAACTATTTCCTAGAAGAAGGAAAAAGTTGCACAAAGTACATTTGATATATTAGTATTATCTTTGGGTATACAAAATACTGTCTAAACAGCATGTTCTTTCCTTTTCTACTCCAATCATCACAAATTTGCATGGGAACAGTAGCTGCATAAGAAAATGTGCTTCCTGTGCTTCCCAGGAATCAGTAAATGTGCATATGTAAATATGTGGATGAAATGGAAATTTCAGGACAGGTACACATGCTTGATCATTCATGAACATACACACATAGTTCTATAGATGCATGTTAGTAAATGTCTATGCACACATATAAGTATCAGTGCATTTATGTGTGTATATATGTATGCAAGATGCACAGATAGTAGTTCTTTCAAGAGCAAACATGTATACCTAAACTATACATGCATGTAGCAGAATTTGACTACTGAACATGAACGTATACATTGAAAAATACATATTTATTTTTCCATCTTCCTGGTTTTACAAATATACATACTATCTCTAAAACTTAAAAAATACACTATAGAAACATGTGAAGATACCAGAGTACTTCCAAGACAAATGCCAGAAGACATAAAGTTTTCAGAGAATTTTGAATCAGCAATTTTGATACAGAGTGAGTATCTCGAACTGCTTTTCAGGGGCCGTGGGAAGGACAACGTCTGGCTGCCGAGGCTGGGTGGGATGAGACAGTTCCACCTCCAAAGAGCACAACCTCCACCTAGCGGTAGGTTCGATGGTGAAATTTTAGAAAAACAGCAGTTTTCTAAAGCACAATCTCAGTTGTATGACAGAGCTGTGATCTAGAAATGAAGATATCAGTTGATACAGTTATCTTTGGGATAGTAGGAAAAAAACAGAGAAAAATGTACTGTAAATGTGTCTACAACTTTTTGCTTCTTGATGGAAGCCTGTAAGTTATAAAACTCCCTTACATTTTTATCATAAGGACTGTGATCTTGTTAGGAAAAAAGACAAACCACTTTAAATACACATGTACATGTAACTTTGTTTTATTTGCTTAATCTTTTTTATTGCCACGGAAGACATGTAAAAAGGACATCTGCATGGATTCCTGCTTCTAAAGTGAATTGTAGGGACCAGATAAATGTGCAAGTCCCTGAAACTCCTCTGATGTGCAGCAATTCAAATCCATTACATAAATTCCTGTAGCGTTAGAGTTAAGAATAATTCCCAATTTAAAGTATTATTTTTCTCTAAATTAGGTTCACATTTTAAAAACAGAAATTGTCCTTTCAGTAACAATTTCTGTGATTGATCTCCTTTTGAAAATAATAAAAGCTTATTTAAATTAGTGAGGACACAATTTATCTTTGTTTTCCTTTTCCACTTCTTTACTATTCACAAAAGTATCCAAGTAGAACAGAAACCACATGTGCACTCAGAAAAACAAGAAAATACACAAATATAAAACAATAACAGAAACAAAAGGATCTTAACAATGGCCAAGGATGATCCAAGCATCCAGCTTTTTAGTATGATTCTTATTGTAGCATGGAACCCCATTAAACAATTTGGGCACTTGCAATTCTTTTATGGAAAAAGCAGTCAGATTAATCAATTTCTAGGTCAAAACCAAATCCAGACAATTCTGACTATGTTATATAAAATTTAAGCAACTCTGAGACTAGGAAAATTGATAATCCAAAGGCAAGATACAGCCAAAGGCATATTAAAATGTGTTTGTGTTAGTGATGAAATAGTATTTTCCTAGGTTTTCTACAAACAGCATCTTTCCCTGTAAAGCATTCTGAAAAGTATTCAGTTTAGAAATATTTTAATTTATTTATGTTAGAGTTTGTGTATATTCATAAAAAAATAAGTATATTTTAGTATATAGGAGTGATCGCAGATCCCGGATCAGATTAATTATGGTAATGGTTATATTTCTTATGTACCTGGACTACACTTTCAGATGTAAAATTTCATTTAGAGGCAATGCTGGTAATGAGAGGTCAGTTTGTCACTTCTGCTTCTTGGAATAACTGAAAATCACACATTTTGCTCATCGATACCAGTGATGGGCTTCATTGCTCCTGTTGCTCAGTCTCCATCTGAGGAAAAGCAAATGTTGCCTGACAACATTAATATTTAGCTCAAAACAATCTGTTTGTCATACCAATATGTTCCATAGTAACTCTGGTTACATTATTTTCCTGTAAGAAAAGCTGCACGAGATACGCATCAAGGTATGGATGTTCAAAGAATATAGGATTAGAACCCAACTGAAACAAGTGAGGATGTCCAGCTCCTACTGAGCCTCATTCTGGGAGGAGACAGTCCCATCAGCTTATGCAGATTTCAGCAGCAATGAAGGTGTTCAGCATCTCAGAAATTAGAGGTCCCAGTTTGGCAGGATACTTACTTGCATACTCACACCACCCATAGGTACTGTTTCCAGTGGAACTACTGCCCTATACGGAGTTGGGCACATACTTAAGTAAGGTCCTCAATAACAGCCTACATGTTGACTTGAAAGTTCTGTTGCTATTTTGCTAAGTCAAAACAGAAAGAGACACATGGATTTCTAAATAGCTGAGTACCCTCTTTAAAATGTGAACTTCAATGTTCTTCCCTAGGTTGTTAAACCAAATAATATCTTACATCAAATGTTGTAATTCTGCAAGAGTATCATACTGAAAGTGGTCCTCTGCAGACTGAAAGAGAATAAAATTATTTAGCAAAACCCATGAAACATCTGTATTCAACTTTTCACATAAAAAAATATATTTTGTATTACAACACTAACAGTTAAGGCCACAGAGCTCCAGCAAGGTGCTGATAAGCACATTAATTGCAATGATTAAAATTACAAATAAATATCAAGAAATTTTTCTGCATGTTTAAAATCACAGCAATGAAATCAATTTTAAAAAAGCAACCATCAACATGTCTAGTGAGTCATAACTGTTTTCAAGTAAAAATAGCATTATATGCTTTAAGACCATCACATTCTTAGACATTATAACAGTATTAGAGCAATATACAAGTAGAAGATTTTATCCTTCTGTCCTGGTCAGTCACAGTTTCCCTGGAATTCTCCAATGTATGATTCTTGTTTTCATCTTTACTATCTTCACAAGATAAATCTTCCCTTTCTTTTTCTTCACTCTTTAATGGCTTCCCAGATCTGCCTTCCTTTCTGCTACACACATTCTTCTGGCCTGTCAGTGACTTTCGCTTGAACAGGGAAAACTGAAGTAAAAAACATTGTAAATAAAGTGCCCAAAACAGTTAGCTGTGAAATTCAAGGTTATAAAACCCACAAGCCTTCTGTATATAACAAGATCAATTTAGGTTGCAAATTTCTCCTTGGTAAAATACAGAAAATTTTCAAAACAAAATGACTACTTGAAAAACCTTAATTAAAAACATTCCACTGTAATATTTGCAATGTGTGAAAATAGCACATACTAATCAGAGGAGTTAAAATTATTGCATTTTGTCAAATTACATACTCTACAGTTTGTACAAAATACTGCAAGTGGTGTGATAACTCACATTTCTTTCAAACAACAGTCTGAAGCAAGGTCCAAAACTATAGGCTCAGATCTACAAAGCCCCAGAGGAATAAATTCTTACTATGCTTCATTATAAACATGTATAGTCCCATTAAATTTAATGACAATGTGTTTGTATGTCACTGAGACTACACACGTGCTTAGAGTTAATTTCTACTTAAGGTCTTTGTTCAAGAGGAAACACAACAGCCACTCTCTGCTTATGGATCCTAAGTCTGAAAGAAATTCCATGTAAGGTACTGCTCCACGTTCATATCTATATATCTATATATAGAGATAGATAGACATATATACATATATACATGTATAGATATATAGAGCTACCAAGCTGGTGAAAGGTCTGGAGAATAAGCCCTATGAGGAGAGGCTGTGGGAACTGGGATTGTTTAGTTTGAAGAAGAGGAGGCAGAGGGGAGACCTCATTGCTCTCTACAACTACCTGAAGGGAGGTGGCCTCTTCTATCTAGTGAATAATGACAGGCTGAGAGGAAAGGGCCTGAAGCTGCATCAGGGGAGGTTTAGACTGGGTATTAGAAAGAACTTCTTTACCAAAAGAGTAGTTGGACAGTGCAACAGGCTGCCCAGGGAGGTGGTGGTGTCACTATCCCTGGAAGTATTTAAAAGAAACGTAGATATAGTGCTTAGCTATATGATTTAAGCACTGAACGGGTAAATCATGTTATGGTAGGGGAATGTAGGTTATGGTTGGACTTGATGATCTTCAAGGTCCTTTCCAACCAGGATGATTCTATGATTATATGAATATATATATATATAGACACATGTATACACACACTTTAAATCAGTGCATGTTGGAAACAGATACAAGGTCAACCAGGTCAGCTGCTGCTTTCAGAGAGAAATATGTTGGAAGTTTCTTTTAGATAACATCCTTTATGAATCACCTCCTAAGTTTTCACCTCACCAAATATGATGTGATTAACAACCTGTCTTTTATGGGCATGCTATACATGAGCAGGTGATAATGTGCTCAATCTCATTTCTACTGACAGAAGCACTAAGATTTATTTTCTTAGGGCAATTATTTGAACAATTTCAAGTTATTTTATGGCAAAAGAAAACAAAACCTTAAACAGAAGGAACAGTTTGTTCAGCAGTTTGTTTATGCAGATCAGGTAAATTGGGCTATTTGCTTCGGCTTGGTAACTGCCCACTGTCTTCTTAGTCATTGGTAAAACTAGAAGTAAAAATCAGGTCACATACCTTTTTTTTCCCAGTGATTTCTCCAGCTATTTGGTCATCAGTGTTCTCTGAAGAATTGTTGTTCACAGTGTGATTGTCAGTGCTTTCTTTTTCTACAGTAACATAAACCTTTACATTAACTTCCTTCTGTTTCTTGCAAATTAAGAGCAGAAAAAACTGTTCTTCAAATTATTTTTGAAGAAAAAGTCACTAAATAAAACGCGGATCTTAAAAAAAAAGCAATCACAATATTCAGTTCAATTTGATGCCCAGCCTGACAAGATTGTTTAATTTTTTACATCTTTCTACATAAGAGCATTATATTATTTTCCACACGCCTGATTTTAAAGAACAGAACATTTATGGCAGTGATATATAAAACGTTTTGACTTGACACTCATGGTTTCCTCTTGCTGACAGAAGACAATGTCTTGCACCCTTATTTTGAAAGTATATTCTAATTTGGAAAAGCTGACTTTTAGGGCATGAATTATGGTTCACCATGGATTTTATTCCATATAAACAATTCTAGGAAAGAGAAAACTTTCCATCTGAGTTGATGTTCCTGTGTTTAATTTTTCCTATACTCCCTGTATGCATGATATAAATTTAGAGCTCAATATCAAAACTTCCAGATCACTGGATGCTGGAAAAACATTTAAGCATCCATTCTGGACAAACTATTTCCATTATAACATTGAAAATAAATTGCATGGTTTCTTCATTATTAAGGCAATGGTATTTTTTAAAATACGACATTTGTTATTTTCTTTTAAAAGAACAATTATAGGTTATTCTACAATTTCTAAAATAAGTATTTTTTTACTTGTCTAGCACATGGGGGCATCCAAATTCATACTCCCCAGCTTTTCTGAAGGAATATAGTAGTATATATGTAGTTCACTCAAACTGTCATCAAAACTACAAGCATCATCTAGACTTACATCTTCAGCATCCCTGAACAGTGCTCAGTAATTACGTTTTACCTAAAATACTGTGTTTGTGACTGTAATGAGGACATGCCAGTTGACAGAGATGACAGTGTCTTTTGACAGGCTTCTCTAAGTGAAGAAACAAGACACCTTAAGAAGTTGCTTGAAAGACAAGTACCATGAGTTTGTCACCACATAACTAGAACTGCTCTTAGCAAGTAAAATATAGTCCTGCTAAAAGAATGTCCTTCTCGTTGTCTTCCTCCAATACATAACTGAAAAAAGTATTTTTTTCTTTTGAATCATTAACAATCAGTAATGTTTTTTGCCTCTCAAATTTCATCACCTCTCAAGAACTGCTTTACCAGCTACTGACAGTAACTGTATTGTTCAGTATTTTTATAATAGAGATTGTTCAGAAAAGTTTTATCTTTTGAATATTTTTTTTTCTTAGTATGTCTGTAATTGTCCAGTTCTTAGGAACTGTATTCTTACCCTGCTGAGTGATGGTCTCTTTCTGAGTAGTTTCTTCTCTCTATAGAGAGATAAAACAATGAAACCTCTATGTTCAAATTTTTTTTAAAATACAATTTTTAACTATTAACACCTACATATTTGTTCCTCCCTCAGTCAAAACCACCCCAAACAACTTTGCATTTCCAAGATAGCTAAACCGATATTCAAAGTAATATAAGTTATAGAACCAAATTCTTTCAGAGACCAATAACTTAACAGCAGTAAATGCTTTTACCTTCACAGATTCCATTGTGCTATTACTGCTTTTCTCTTCCTCAAGTGTTTTACTATGTTTCTCGTTTTTATATATTTCTTCAATTTCATCTTCTTTCTCTGTTGCTTCCTCTCCATCTCCTGCTTCTTCTCCTTCTGCTTCTTCTTTATCTTCTACTTCTTCTGTTTCTTCTTCTTCATCATCATAATCTGTATCATCATCATCTGTCTCTTCATCTCCATACAAGTTTTGATCCTTTGACAAAATGGCCAAAACATAATTTTGAAACTCATACTACACAATGATATCATTGTCCTCATTCAACACCACTTCACCATACATCATCATTTGACTAAGAACAAGAAAACTCAAAAGAAAATGTTCCAAGGAGTAGACAGAGTAAGGACAAAGACAGAAGCCCTCATTCTAGGTTTGTTACTTTTAACAATTTTAAAAACCAGACCACCACTGAATATCAGGACTGGAGCTGACTTTAGGTTTTGCTAACGTGTCTCCTTAATGGAGACTTTTTTTTTTTTTAAAAAAAAAAACACCACTTATTTTAGGTTTGAAATATAAGTAAGTAACATAAGCAGTAGTAATTCCAACACTGAAAAAAAGAATTTAAATCTATTTTCCAAGAAAATTAATAAAACAGCAACAAATACAGTGCAAACATGTTTGCATTATGATGCTATTCTTCTATGATCAATTGAAGTATAGGTATTGAACAAGTATTTTATGTTAAAGAAACCTGAACAAAAACACATTTCTGTTTCTCTGCAGCTGAGGTTATGATGGGAACTGGTGTGAACAACCTGCATGTTCTTTTCAAAGTTTGTTAGAGGACTAGGTCTTATTCTGGGCACCTTTAGGCACCAAGTATATAATATTTGGGTCCAAATGCTGCCTCTTATCTTTCATAAATGTCTTCCTTAAGCCCTCTTAATTTTTTGAATTTTTGCTTGCTTTTTCCACAATTACTGTTTTCATGCTCATCAGAAGGTAACTTGCTAGTCAGGAGAAGACCATTAGCTCATGTTTCTACAGGCTGGAACACAAGGATGCTTATAAACCAAGAATGTTAGAGGTATGCAGAAGCTTAATAGGTTAGTTGTTTTCTGGCCTGTACTTTTCTGAGTAAGTCAACTGTGTAGCAAAGTATTTTTGGACCTTACTTTGAAGCTTTCTGCCACTTTAAGCACAACAACACAGCTGTAATTAATAATCAGTCACACCACAGACATTCAGGTTGCATCACTTCCATTGTTCTCTTTTGCCCCATTTTCCACAAGCTTGTCTCTTGCCATTTGCACCTTCAAAGACTACATTCTTTAACTTAGGACAAAAAAACCTCCTTGTGCATATTTGCATGTGCAGCAGAGTTAGTGGGAGTTCTCCACAGTGTCCAGCACCTGTGCAGCACACAACACATTCTGAGAACTGCTGTGAAATGGACTAGCAGCAAAGATGAATCCAGCGTGCAGTTCAGGCTACAAACTAACCACACACCACGGCTACATAGAGCAACTGAAAGTACCCTTGTAGTATGTTATATTGCCAGCTATATATTCCAGCTCTAGAAATATTAGGAATGAGATAAAAGGAGAAATCACCACATGCCACTGGTAGAAAGACCACACACAATGGAGATCCAACCAATGAGCATCTTGCAACAGATGAACAAACACTTGAGCTCATACAACTGGGGAACAGACCTTCTCCTAACAGCTATCTTCCAGTATTTCCTTAATTGAGCCTTCTTCTAGTCCTTTCCAGTCTAGCTCTATAACTGAATTTCACTGCAAACAGTGAAAAAGTGAACTGATTTCAATTCCCAACAAAACATAACTAAGTGCAAAAAAATTCAATGAGATAATTGCTTCTCATACAGCAAGAAGACTGAGCAGCAGTGCCAAAACATGCAATACCATTTAGGGCAGAGCACACCATTCTGTATTACCACTTTGTTATGTTCCCTGGCACACCATTGTGCAGGTTCCCAGCAGTAGTGCACAAAGATTCCCAGTAGAGATCCTACTGTCATGTCCTGGGGGCTCCGAGCAGTGGGAAGTCATTCTGAGAACAAGCAGAACCTCTGTAAGAATCCTGTCTCCTGCCATTCCAACAGGTACACAGGTAAGAGGAAAATGCCACCAGGTTTCAGAATGGGGTGATCTTCTTTTTGAAATGTTCTTGGTTTTGTTTTAGTGAGAAGATTATGAAACTAAACAAGATAAACTCTTTACAAACTTGACTCTTCTGTAATACATACTGGCATCTATGATGAGAAAAGGTTGCTTCTTAAGTATCAGTGTATCTGAGGAGCAATGAACAATAAAGACTGAAAATGTTTGCATCTAAACTCCTTTGGAAGTACTGTTATTGATCAGAGGTGTAGGTTACCTGTAGACTTGAGTTGTACCACTATGGGTACACTGCAACAGTAAGTAGAAAAGTGTTTTGAGATAACATGTACATGGGATTTTGGTATTGTAAAAAATGTTTAAAAACCTCCACTGGATAAAATACTGACACTCAGTCTTTCAGAGGAGTATTGGATTGACATGGAATTACTTAGAAATCTGGGAGAAAGCCAGAATTTTCTATTTCTTGTTACTTCAAAATTAAAATAGTCTGCACAGTGTCTAGCATAGTTATGGTCTATGGAAGGGATTCAAGCCAGCCATTTCACACTGAAAGAAATTCAGGATCAGTAGGGCATGTATGCACCACGTGACACAGCAAAATGTGTAAAGTCATCTAAACATAAAAGAAGAGTTTAGTCCAGCTTTGAACTACTGAATATGTTTACTCTACTTTATAAGCACATGTATTTCTAGCTCTGCTGATACAGAGATCAAGCAGTTAACAACAAAATGTTGTTAAACATGTTGTTAACAACAAATTGTTAACCAATGTTCTGTGTAGTGTGGGCAACGGAAGTCGTTAGGACTTTATTTCTTTTTTTGGGGGGGGGAACTTTTCCTAAGGGTCATGACATATTCACTTGAAAATCAGTCCCAAAGTTGAACTGGTAAGAAGAAAAGCTCTTCTTCCAATCCTTACCTCTTCAATTCCATAACCCCATCTCAGAAATTGCCTATATTTCAAGTCACATCCCTAGGCACTCTTGACCTCCAGCTTTCTATTCACTCTATTTCTATTTCTATTCACTCAATATTTCTATTTCTATTCACTCATCTTCTAAATATTTAACTCATTATTTCAGCTTATTTCCTTTGAAAACCATTTCTCCTGCACAGCTTCTAAGTTGCCTAATGAAGAACAACATTTTAGTTCTCATTAAGCTGGCAGCTAAATCTACTGAAATTAAGGAAGAAAACTAGAACTTTCTGTTTATAAATAATTCCTAGAAGCACACTGTAGAGCTAAAACAAAAATAAAAAAAATAAAATTGGAAGGAAGAACACATTTATCTGTAAATCTGCTGAAAATGTCATCAGAACTTAATGCTACAAGTGGCTAGGAAATCTGTAATAGAGTGACATTAAAAAATATTTTTTTTCTGCTTCTTCATAGAGCAGGACTAAGAATATCATTAGTGTAAGAATAAAGCAATGTCTTAATGTCCTGGTTTGAGCCAGGATGAAGCCCATTATTGTCACAGTTTGACTAAGGATCAGCAATTAATCCAGCGACCCTTAACTAAGTACAAAACTACTGTCAGCATTATAGAATGTGCCTATCATGTGGAGAGACTTTACACTGAGGTAAGCAGAATCAGGTGGACACATATTTAGCATATCTGAATAAAAAAGCAGAGCACAATCAGTGTGATATCATCCATATCAACATAGTCACAGTTATTTCAGAAAGTGTACACCAAGATCCTGCAGCAGCCTTATACAATGTGTAAGTCTTAGTACAATTCCTGTGCCTGCAAAAATCACTGTACTTTTCCAGATGCATAATGGCTCAACTTCTACTGTACCACTGCACAGGTTCTGCTGACAGGGAATTTATGTATCAAGTTTGGGTTCTATCATAAAGACCACATTTCCTATTAGCCTAAACAAAGGTATCTAAATGCAGGTGTTCTGAAAGGAGACAGTCCTTAAGCTGCCATTGTAGTTAACAGATGTTCCATGGAAGCCCTGCTCAGATACTCTAGGAATCTAAAACATCCTTCCATGGGGCTTTTCAGTGATTTGTATCATTCTGAATCCCAACACATAGATAGGCAGGATACTCCACAACACCTGAAATTACACTGGATGCATTTGTTTAGGCAACCAAGCCATTCTCCTTGTCAAAACGCTTGGTGGAGCAAGAGACACTTGATTCACTCCAAAGAAAACATGCACTGTGGTTAAACTGAACAGCTTCCCAGACTGAGCACATTTCCATTGACTATACTTGCAGCTTGGCACAGGTGTCTCTGGCTGTCATCTTATCTGTTCAACCTTTATAATAACCCATTTTGAATTATAACTCTGATAGCACAGTTTTATTACTGTTGCTTTCCCTTGCCATTTTATAGGCATGCTTGGGAGAGTTTTTACGAATAATAGTGAATGACAGATGAAAATGTTATATTACAGATATGCTTTTCACTTTAAAAGATGTATCATCTGTCCACTAAAAATAGCATCTGAAGAATCTGAGGTTACTGCTTAAATCAAATATAAAAATATATATGTACTATATGTATAATACATATATATGTACTTAATTATACATACAAAATCTGCATTATTCTCTTTCATCATGCTTTAGATTTATTTTCTCATTGCATTTTAAATTCCCTATTCATAGAAAGATAATGCTGTAGGAATAACTTCAATAGTTTCACCTCTAAAACTGGGAAACAGCAAAGCTGACTTGGCCAAGGTCACACAGAGAAAGTCAACAGTAACAAAGAACATACAGGTAAAATATTTGAAATCATCTTCATTTAAGCCTGAGATTTCAGTTTCTTCAAGGATAAAAAAGTGGTCAGTACTATGAAACAACCTTAAAAATTTTGTACCTCTAGTATGATAAATCTGCAGAGGGAAATGGCAGTCTTGAAAAGATGAGCTTGCAGACTTTCCACACTATACAGATTTTATATAAACTGTTTGTTTTCTTAATTTTTTTGCATGCACTTATGCAAGTCTCCCTGTAAACCTAGACCTTCATAACAAGACATTCTTAAAGATAAATTTGCTGTATCAAGCTTTAGGGGAAAAATGACCTTACTCACATTTTTGGCAAAGACAATGGCCTCAGGGGGTATATAACTCAGTGGGTATAACTGTCTTCTACAGCTAAAATGGCTGAAGCTGGCTTTTCTTCAGGCAGATTAATACAGAATAAAGACATTTCCTTTCTGAATGCTCTACAAAAATGTGGTCTTATGTCTACAGAAGAGAGGGGAAAAATTTTTTACTCTGTTCCACATCGTTATCTCACCTGATGTCACGGTACCTGAAAGGCAGTCTCACTGAAGACTGCAAACATATCCCATGTTAGACCTTGCTCAAGTGACTCCTGGGAACTAGGTTTCTTTATATTGCCTTAGCTGTTTCATTGTGAATCCTTCCTGCATACTTCATGGAACCTGAGCTCTGGCAGCCAGGCTGTTCATAATTCGCATTTCAGAAGGGAAGGTTTATGGTACCCTTCCAAGCCTTTTAAAGAAGTCAAAATATTTTATGTTTGATGCCACCATTTTATGTTTCTAGGGCAGAAAATCTCAAAATCACTGATGAAACAAATTTAGTTGCAGATCTTTTAAAAATCTGGTGAAAACCCAGTGATGAAGAGAAATCTGTAATTACTATGTGTACCACTTGGAAATTAGGAGTTCTGGGAGGCTTTGGTTTACAGAAAAGAGATTTGTGTTTCTAGTTGTCATGGAGACTATGAAAAACCACAGAAAAGTCTCTTAAAGAGAGCTGAGAATGAGGCAGATAGCTATAGGCTGCTTCTTTGGTGTTGTTCTGCCAAGCAGCCATAAAATAGCAATTGCTTAGGAGTGTTTTTAATCATTTAAGGAACAGATTTTTCCCATTACCTGTTTAGCCCTTTACATGCCCAAAAGCATCCCATGGCTCTCTTACATGCCTATACAACAACACATACCCAGTAGGAGATTCACTATGAAGCAGAAGATTCTTAGTAGGTGGGTATTGGATGTAAGAAGGTTGGTCAGCGGGTCATGGTACATCACGCTGTCATATGGGATTGAAACAATACTCCCTTTGTGGAGCAGTGCTAAAGATAACTACAAAATACACTCCTACAGACTGTTTTTCATCTTTGATGCAGGAATGATGAAGAACAGAAGAGGAGGAATCATATCCTCCACTAGCTATCATTTTGCTCACCGAAATACTAGTGCACATCAATGTCACTCCTGAGTTATCCATGCTGGGAAAATGCACTGTGTTAACATTTTACTAAAACAGCATTTAAAGTAACAACATTAACCATGATTTTACACACAGACAAAAAATAAGAATAGCTGTGTTTATCCTTTGTGGGCCGGAGATATATGAATGGGTAGGCATGTTAACATTTTTTTTTTATATTGATCTTTGCATGATGTCAAGTTATTTGATGTAAAGTGACTGGAAACAGCACCTTACAAAACTCTTTGTACAGCTGAGAAACATACCCTGTAGTTTCTTACTTAGCTGTTACAGTGAAAGCTTAGCATCTTAAAATCCACACAATGCTGGCCATTTGTCACCAGGAATTTGAACTGGGGTTTCACTTTGTAGCTATTAATATAGAAAAATTATTACCTCAGGTACTCTAAACCTTAAAGAAGTATCTTTCACTTTAATACTTACTAAAGAGAGAGATGTCCAGGTTGATGACTGCCAAAATTAAATGACAGAAATACTCAAATAAGAAATTTAAAAGCTTACTTTCTTTAAATACTGTCATGAAGACAAACAGAAGAGCTCACTTCTTAAAGCAAAGCTCACGCTTAAAACTTTTTCAGTAAAAAGACAAGCCTGTCACCATACCTTGTCTAAAAGTTACAATCTAGGCTTTCAGTAGGTTATATTGGTTTCCTAATTGTACAATTCTGTGTCAAGAACACTTGACACGGATTACCAGATACTTATAAGAGTCCCTTAATGTTTCTGTCATGTAAGTATCTTGGAATACTACTGCAATGCTGAACTCATAATTTCTGGCACACTGTGCGGACAGTGAAACAATGGGAAGTGATTTTTACGTCTGGCATGAGTTTCCATTGCTACTTGTCAAGCAAAAGTTGAACTTTAAAGGTAGTTATTCCTTCTCGTAAATATGATGGAAGATAATGTTTCAAAGTAGTAGATTGTGGTGATATACTGATTACCCTTAATATATGATCATTGATTACCACAATAGTACTTGTGATACTACCACTGTGTCCTCCAACTGCATGGTGTCACTCTGAGAAAACTAGAATACTGAATTCACATCTGTAAATAATTTAGTTAGAATCTGAGCAGACTAATTCTTCATTTTTGTGCTCCTAAGTCTTTTTCTGCCAGTACTTTACTATCCAATATATCTTATTTAATAAAAGCCTACATACAAAGACCTACAAGTTTAGATCTGTGCACTTTTGTCACAAGCTGGCCGTGCACATACTTTGCATTAAGAGAATTAATCTGATTACATTTACTAATCAAGACTTCAGATGTCATTCAGAGATAGGTCACTGATATTACGCAATAGTAAACAGTACTTTTAAATTTAAATATTAAGCAATTTTTATTTTTAAAGATTATTTCGCTTGGCTTTGGTGTAACTATTCTGTGGCTTGCCAGCTTGCTGCTGCAGTTCTACTTGGAGAAAGATGTATCTCTGCATTCTAGTTTGAGTATAAATAAGTATTTAACAACTTATAAAATTTTAATGTAAAACTTAAGTCTAAAAAAGACAGTATTTGTACTTTCAAGTTTGTTTTAGATGTTGACTATTCACTATAAAAACAATTTAAATAGAGTTATCTAAAGGATTCTTCTTCTCCAGCAACTGAGAAATATATATATATATTTTAACTTATTCCCCACAATAAATCAGCATCTGAAATAGCTCAGGTGTACTATGGCATTCATATACAAAACTGTTGTCTTCTAAAACCAGTTTGCTTTCCTTGAAGAACAAGTAAGAAATAGCAATTTCCAAGGTGAAAAGGAAAAAAACCCACCCCCTCTACAGGGAGTTTCTTATCACAAAACAAGTTGGAGACTCATTTACATCAAGTATCATCTCTTATGAGCTACTTTACATAGTAACATAAATACCCTCTAATAGTCAGTCACTTGGAAATAGCATGCCAAAATAATTCCTTGGTACTTAAGCAAAACAGATGAAAAATAATGAGCCACTCCAACTCAGAACATGTTGTTGTTATCTCAAAAACACAGTGTGCCTCTGGAAGCTATTATGCGGCATGTAAAATGAATTCTTAATGCTAACAGACAGAGAGAAAAACTGACTTGGGAATATTAGCCTACACTCGGATGCAGTTGGTGCTTTTTTTCTGAATTCTTGTAGAAAAACACTTTTGTGTCTGGAGTTTGTCATGCAGCTCCCATGTAGACAAGTGAATGAGGGGAGTTACTCTTTCCGCTTTTATTGAGCCACATAGTTTGGAGTACTGTATGTCTCTCCAAAATCCTGTGTTTTCATTGAAATCCCACCTTAATCATGCTGATTTTCACCAATAACACCACAGCAGGCAGGAATGTTCTCCAAGATTCTCTGTTCTCCATACAGCCCTGAAAAGGATGCTGCATGAGTCCCTGCTAAAATCTCCAGAGCTTGCAAGGCCGGATCTCTCAAAGGAGATCCCCCTTTTCAAAATCCTCTGATGTAGAAGTGCAATTTCTATACAAAAGTCAATAATCTTTAAACACATTCTCATCTTGTATAGGTACATTTTTCAAGGCACAACCAACTTAGTAACACAAGTCCCACCAGCTTTCCTCTGCGATTGTTCTCAGTGTCATGGTGGCACTTAGGGAAGTTCTACCCCAGCTACTGCAAGGCCAGCTTTAAAACATGGCTTAACTTCTTTCTGTGCTTTTGATACAAGACACATGCAGGTTTGCTTTGTTCTTTTTCTCCTCAGAGATGACAATGAAGCACCTACTAAAGTAGATGCAACTTTGCAGCTGTCCTGCTGCTGTGTTTCTAGTCATGAGACTAATTTTGTGCCTTGGCTAGATGCTGGCAAAAATGAAAGTAAGTATTTTAAACTTCCTCAAAGAAAACCAGTCTCTGCTAGGGTGGCTCACAATCCCAAACTCATACCAGGCTGGTGATTACCATTGAATTTCCAGTTGAACAGCACAGCACAGTCTCTTGTCTTCTTATTGGTACACAGGGAGCCCTTCAATACTACTGGGATCTATATAACCTTACAGGCATAGGTGCAGATTATGGTTTTGCTTAATATAAAATTCTGCTTAGAGCTACTTTTGTTTAGCTCTCTCTCACATTCCCAATATGAAACCACAAATACATTACATTGAACCAGAAATGAAAATCTGTGTGAAAGGCAGGGTACACACAAAAAATTATAAACCCATTATAAACTCCTGATGCTGAACCCGGGACATTGCAGCAGATTGCCCTGCAACCCACCTCAGATAGATAGAGCAAAGAGTCATATCTGATTTTTCAATGCTTAGATATTTATGAAAGCCAGAATGGCAAATATATTTATAGTTAACGTTTCAGAGCCCTGATAAGAAATATTTTTATAACTAAGTATGGATTTTTGAGGCAAGTGCATTAGTATTTCTTTAACTTCTTATAGCATGAAGTTGCCAAGAAAACAAGCAATAGGCACTATCACAAATCCTTTAAAAAGACAGTGATTAAGTGTACCTGCTTTTATCTTCCTGCAATAGAAAAATAAAGCCTCTGTTGCTCTCAGCAGAAGTAACACTACATGTTTGCTCTATTATTGTATTTTTTGCCAGGCTTTCACCAGTAGCCGCTGGTAGAAAAAATATACTGGACTAGACAGACCTTTGGTCTGAGCAGCTGTGTGTTGGGTTTTTTTTCTATTGTAGGATTTTTTTCTCTACTAAAAACTAGTTCAGAAGTACTTCTTCCATGTTGCTTAAGTACTGCACATAACTCTTTTTGCATTCCATAATAAAAACCAAGGACATGCTGAATTTCCAGAAAACCACAAGTACCCAACTTCATAAACCAGCATGAGTCAAACTAAATAAAATTCCACTCATTATGCTAATGGAGTTCCAAAGTCCCCCCAAAGCCCAGAAACATTGGCACATTGTACAATTTCTGTAACGATTCTATGGAAAACCCTTAGAAGCACTGCAGTAATGCTCTGCTTTCCAACCTACCAGAAGGAATAATCCACAAAACAATAAAGAATCAGTTCTCAATTCAATTAATTTTTATCCAGAGGAAACAAAGAAGAGGAAATGCTTATAACTTGGCTTCCTTTATTTTCCTGGGAACCCTTATGCTATCAGTGCATCTAAAGAGAGGAACAACAAATGGTCCCCATTTGCCTAAGGACTCAGATCAAAAGCTACAGCCAAACAGTAAATGAAGAGCCATTCCTATATGGAATTGGAAATCACCTGCTTCAAAGCGCTCTCACTTTTTGCCCCTCTCTCTAGCAAACATGTTTCATAAGCAACAACGGTTTGGTTTTTTTTCACAGCACAGTTTTCCTCTGAAGCTGAATTTCAGAATCACAAATAAGCAGATGCCATAACCAAGAAACACTGTTTCAGGCCTATAAAAATGCTTTTAAATATTACAGTTTATTTACAGTGACATCCTCATCTTTCCTAAGACAGATAAAATAACAGAGCTTAGCTCCTCTTAATTTCAAAAGTTAGTATTTTCACAGCAGTTAGCAATAGTGCAGTGTTTCTGTTAAATAACTGAGGACTTCATTGTTGGAGTGAGAGGTTTGCTTGGGAAGTGCAGTTAACTGTTAAAATATTCCACTCTATCAGAACAGGAGGATACCTGCCCTTTTCCAAAGACTTACACATGCTGATATAAAGGCAATGTATTCCAGAAAATCCCAAAGCTTGAAAGAAATTTCACAGACACAAAATACAGTAATTGAATTGAGTTTTTGTCACAGTTAGGGCACATGGCTCCAAGAGACCTTACCTTCAAACGCAGGACATGGAATGGGTGATTGGGGTATGAAGGCTCAAACTGGACTACAGTCTACTGGCAAACTACTAATCTACCACAGCCTTTTTAGAAAATAAATTGTGGAGACATTTTGTCAAAGATAGTTTAATCCCATTATCTTACAAAACAACATTAAAAATCTTTCATGATCTCAACATAAGTATTGATTCCATTAACATTTTTATTGAATTACATTTATCAATTTCCTTGATCACTTTCTTCTGCCCTAATTTTCAAATAGGATTTAAGTAACTATTTTTCCAGGGAATGTCAATACTGAGATCTGTTTACAAAAATTTATCAGACCACCCATGGTATTTAGGTAATAATGCTGTATGATGAGTCCCTCTCCCTCATTTTGCCAGTTCAACCACTAATAGTTGAAACAGTAATACCATATCTCACAAAGTCACAAAAATAATTTGCAAGATTTGTTTGTGTATTTTAAGGAAACTCCAGAAGTATTAACATACTTTGTCTTTTCCGAAAAGAATTCAGACTTTCATGCTATTTTCTCTACTACTTCATCTGGCTTCTTGGTTTATTACATGACTCTCTTTTTAGAGATCACAGATAAAATTTTTAGAAGGAAAAAACACTAATTTCCTCTAATAAGGAAAAGCTTAGGCTCTGATCCTGAAAACAGAGGTGAACTTCACACTGCAACGAAGTATATTCCCACCCTTGTGAACCTTAGATGACTAACGTAATTTAGTCTTTCGTAGGCAGATATTGAACCTTTTGTTTACAAGTGTACAGTATACACAAGTAAATCATGTTTTATAGGTATGTGTATTTTCAAATTCTTTATTATGTGTAGTCACCAAATATGGTAGTAAAAAATTATTCCTAAACAGATGCATTCTAACTGTAATGTAAACCATGCCAGATTCTGAGACTTGCACATAATTGTGTGCTGACACCAAAATAAGAAGTCAGCCCTAAGGCCTTCAAAAAAGCCCAAGCCCATCTGTACCCAGGCCTGTATTTCCATTTATCTCCCATCTACCGACAAATGTAAATTTGGCAACTTGTCCTTTCTTAATTTACACTGAGTACACCAATATTTTACCAATATATGAAAAGAAGAAAAGTAGGGGGGAATAAATATGTAGTGATGCTAAAAATTAAAAATGTCTATCTTTGATGATATACTGACACTCCTTTCATATAAGGCACATTTATAAGTAAGCTAATCTGCAACTAAAATTGATGCATTACCTTAAGAAATCTAACTCAAAGGCAAAGAAGTTTACACTGTTACAATGTATAATTCAAGTTGTCAGCATGGCAGTATAATTTAATTAAAAGGCAAACACATTTTGCCTCTTCAGCAATCATTATTTTAAATCTGTGTGTCATATGTGATGAAGATGATTGTGTAAATGACTGTATCAACAATTTCTATGATTGCTTTCATAAAAGCTTCCCAAATTTAAACACTTTCTTCAGTTCTTTTTCAAGACATTGGCACTTACATGCATAATAACCAATTTTGACTACATTAAAAACAATGTCTTCAGTAATAAAAATTGTTCAGCTATACTTCCAAAGTTTGATGAATAGGGTTAAAATTAATCTCCAGTAGTCTATGCTACTTTAGTGTTAAATAATGAGGTAGCACATTGTTCCAAAATTGTTCTGTATTATGTAAACCATTTGCTACATGCTGTTTGGACTTCATTTTTTGTTTAGAGCTGTTTGGTAAAGCAGTACTTTCTGTCTTCTCTGGCTTCCTGGTTTTGCTATTCTTTTGTGGAAGCTTATTCATATCATTTTTTCTTTTACCTTTTGCTTTTTCCTCTTCCTCTCCTTCTTCCTCCTCTCCCTCATCCTCCTTTTCCTCCTCTCCCACAACCCCTTCCTCCTCTTCTCCTTCTTGCTCCTCTCCCTCTTCCTCTTCCTCCTCAACTTTATCTTCTTCTCCCTCTTCCCCTTCTTCTTCTTCCCCTCCTTCTTCTTCCTCCTCTTCTTCTTCCTCCTTTCCCTCTCCTTCTTCTACTTCTTCTCCCTCTTGTTCTTCCTCTCCCTCTTCTCCCTCTACTTCTTCCACTCTGCCTTCTTCCTCTTCTTCTTTCACTCCCTCTTCTCCCTCTCCTTCTTCCTCTCCCTCTTCTCCCTCTACTTCTTCCACTCTGCCTTCTTCCTCTTCTTCTTTCACTCCCTCTTCTCCCTCTCCTTCTTCCTCTCCCTCTTCTCCCTCTCCTTCTTCTTCTCCCTCTTCTCTCTCTCCTTCTTCCTCTCCCTCTTCTCTCTCTCCTTCTACCTGTCCCTCTTCTCCCTCTCCTTCTTCTACTCCCTCTTCCCCCTCTCCCTCTTCTCCACCTTTTTCTTCCTCCCCTTCTCCCTCCTCTTCCAACCCTTCTCCCTCTTCATCTTCTCTTTCTTCTTCTTCTTCCTCTTCTTCGTTTTCCCACTCTTCTTCCCGTTTTTCATCTTCTTCTTCCTCCTCCCCTTCTCCTTCTGCCTCTGCTCCTTCCTCTTCCTCCTCTCTTTCCTCTTCCACTTCAGCCTCCCCTTCTTCCACTCCAGCCTTTCCCTCTTCTCCTTCTTCTTCCACTCCACCCTCCCCCTCTTCTCCTTCTTCTTCAGCCTCCCCCTCTTCTTCTTCTGCTTCAGCCTCCCTCTCTTCTCCTTCTTCAACTCCACCCTCCACCTCTTTTCCTTTTTCTTTTGCTCCACCCTCCCCCTCTTCTCCTTCTTCCACTCCACCCTCCCCCTCTTTTCCTTTTTCTTCCTCTCCACTCTCCCTCTCTTTTCCTTTTTCTTCCTCTACACCCTTCCCCTCTTCTCTCTCTTCCATTCCACCCTCCCCCTCTTCTCCTTTTTCTTCCACTCCACCCTCTCCCTCTTCTCCTTCTTCATCCACTCCACCCTCCCCCTCTTTTCCTTTTTCCTCCTCTCCACCCTCCCCCTCTTTTTCTTTTTCTTCCATTCCACCCTTCCTCTCTTCTCTTTCTTCTTCCATTCCACCCTTCCCCTCTTCTCCTTCTTCTTCCATTCCACCCTCCTCCTCTTCTCCTTCTTCTTCCATTCCACCCTCCCCCTCTTTTCCTTTTTCCTCCTCTCCACCCCCCCCCTCTTTTCCTTTTTCTTCCTCTCCACTCTCCCTCTCTTTTTCTTTTTCTTCCATTCCACCCTTCCTCTCTTCTCTTTCTTCTTCCATTCCATCCTTCCCCTCTTCTCCTTCTTCTTCCATTCCACCCTCCTCCTCTTCTCCTTCTTCTTCCATTCCACCCTCCCCCTCTTTTCCTTTTTCCTCCTCTCCACCCTCCCCCTCTTTTCCTTTTTCTTCCATTCCACCCTTCCTCTCTTCTCTTTCTTCTTCCATTCCACCCTTCCCCTCTTCTCCTTCTTCTTCCATTCCACCCTCCTCCTCTTCTCCTTCTTCTTCCATTCCACCCTCCCCCTCTTTTCCTTTTTCCTCCTCTCCACCCTCCCCCTCTTTTCCTTTTTCTTCTACTCCACCTTCCCCCACCTCCTCAGTTCTATTTGCATCTTCTTCTTCCTGTTCTTCAGACACCCCTTCTTCTTCCCCCCCTGCCAATGATTGTTCTAATCCCTCCTCTTCACCCTCTTTGTCTTTTTCACTCTCCCTTTCTTTGTTTTCTTCATTTTCATATTCTCCTTCCTCTTCTGCCTCTACCTCTTTTTCTTCTTCCCTGTCTCTAGCTTCACATCCTTCCTCACTCTCATCTTTTCCCTCACTTTCAACCTGTTTCTCCTTTTCTTTTTCACTGTCTTCCTCTTTTGCATATTCCTGCTCCTTCTGCTCATCCTCTTCTCCCTCACTACGCATTTCTTCTTCCTCCATTAACCTGTCTTCCTCAGCTCCTTGCTCTTTGCTATCTTCCTGATTAACCTCTTCAGTATTTTCTGCACCTTCATTCTCAATTTCAGCCTGTGATTCTTCTCTTTCATTTTCTTCCTCTTCCTCATTTTCCTCTTCATCTTCATCTCTTTTTATTGAAACTTCACCTCTATCTTTTTTAACCTCACTCTCTTCTTCTTCCTCCCCTACTGCACTTTCACTGTCAGCTGCTTCATCTAGTTTTTCCTTTTCACTTCCAATCTTTTCACTGCCTTCACTCTCCTGCTCTTGATTGAATTCCTCCTCATTCTTAATTTCTAATTGCCTGTCTTTATCAGATTTAGCTTCAGAGTTTGTTTCTTCCTCATTCAGACTTGTTACATTGGTCTCTTCTGCATATCTTCTCTCATTGTTTGTAGCTTGTATCTCCTTAATCTCACTGTCTTCTTTGTCTAGATCCATAACTATCACATTTTCTGTTCCCATTGCCTTCTGGATCTCTCTATTTTCATAGTAGTCCTCTTCTTTTTCTCTCCTCTTAGGCATGTATTTTGCAAGATCATTAATACTTTCCTCAGATGAAAATGAGGACATAGTTAGAGTTGTTTTTTTAAAAAATTGATCCTTTTTTTTAAACACCCTTTGCTCTTCACTACCTTCTTGTCCTGTGACACCTGTTTTTTCACATTTATCAGATTTTTCAACAACATCCTTTATTTTGTTTTGACTTTCTACTGCTTCTTGACTCCCCTGCTTTTCAACAGGATTGTATTTCTGTACAACTAATGATTCTGTCTGAGGCTGATCCCTGGATGCAGAAGGAAGCACTTCTATTTTAAGGGATTGCTTAAATTTAACAGCTTTTGCCTTTTTATTGGAAGAATCCACTTTTTCAGTCAGAATTTCTTTTTCAGTGGGAAGATTAGAAGTTACTTCCCCTCTGAGAAATTCAGGATTTTCCACATATTCTTTTTCCCTTTTCACTGATCTGCATTTGTCCCTAGTGATTTGTTGAACATCACTTTTCAAAGTATTAACACTTTGTGTGTGCTCTGATTCACCTTTTGTTTTTTTGGCAACAGGTTTCTCTACAAAGGCACTACTTTTTACTAATTCTTGTCCCAGTGATTCTGAAAGTGAAGACTGCTTTTGTAAAGAGCCAGAGTCTAATTTTGTGCCCTCCTTCATGAAATCAGAATCCTTGTCTTTCAGCCCACCCTTACCATCTCTTTTCAGTTTCACATTTTTATTGTTCTTCTATTCCACATGAGAAGCAGAAAATTAAAAAGAAAGAAGGAAAGCATTAAGGACAAATGACAGCAAAAGAAAAAGATTACAAAAACATTTGAACAAGAAACAATTTGTTTGAAGAGACTAAAAGATAGCATAAAAGCTAGAGTTTTTTGCATGAAATGAGTTTACAAGTGCACATATTAGAAGAATGTAATGTTCTGTTGATGGTCATTGTACTACTACTCCTTTTTTACTATCCAAGCACTCAAAGTGAGTGTTATAAGAACTGTGCAGTCAGTATCATGTCCCATAAGCTAGAGCACATGCACTGTGTGAGGCTGTGCAAACAGGAGAGAACTGCACCTTTCTCCACTTTTCCCCTTGGGGAATCTCCTGAAGCACTCACTGGTATGCTTTTTTTTTAGTAAGTCTGAAAATCTATTGCCATTCTGCTTTAAATCTGACATTTGCTTAATAAATTCTGCAAAATATTTAAAATAAAATAAAAACATAATGAAATGCACCAAAATGCTGAAATGCTGGGATCACTTTAGGAGTGAAATGAAGAGAATACAAAAATATTTTCTTTTAAAAATTAAATCCAGTATTATTGCTCCTTTAAATATACCCCATGCTGAATTTCTGTAAATAAAATATTTACTTGCATTATGTCCCAAAAGTAAATTAAAATATTTTAATATCAACAAACCAGTAGAAATGCATGTTACAAGCATAAGTTACAAAGTGTGCCTGATAGTCTTTTTTTCCTTAAAACAGTGAAGTATTATATAGCCTTAAACTGTGGTGGATATGAGGAGTTCTATGAGCATGCACAAATTCTCTCTGGCTTCTGTCCACTTAGAATTTTACCTCATGGATATTCAGAAAATTAGCAAGAGGAGGCCACAAAATGAGCCTAGTTTTTTTAAAAACTCAAAGCAAAACAATAAAGTACAAGGATGATACATGAATTTCAGATCTTCTAAACATCAGAAAAAGTATACATGCATACATAATTAGTTACAGTACCTTTTGTTTTTGGAGTGGTGACAATTTTAAGGTCTGGTCACTGGGATTCAATTTCATTGCATGTGTCTGCAAAGAAGAAGATGAGAGTGGTAACTAGCTTAGATGTCAACATCAACAAACAAACAAACAAATAGGGAAAGTAGCATCAAATACTAGATCTACTAAACAGAGCTCTTTCAAGTAATATGAACATTTTAATACTATTGAAGTTAGGTTGAGAAAAATCTGTATGATCACTCATCTATTCTACTTCCACTCCCTCATTTACTCATTATACAAAGAGAGAGTGGTAACTAGCTTAGATGTCAACATCTAAATTGTCTGTAGGTACTGAAAGCTACGTGCCTTCTCTTACAGCCCACAAACATTTTTGATCCACCTTCTGCTCACCCTGAAGTTCTGGCTAGAAAAGTAACATCTTACTCCCTTATCATTTCAACCTCCAACTTAGCATCTAGTTGGATACCACAGAGTTGAAAAGAACATGCTCCAAACATGATACAGCAGAAATTTTCATTGGAACATAATCCCTGTATCTCTTCTGTATAATCAAAACCAGGAAAGGCAAGGCAATGCAGACTATTACTAAGTGGACAATTACAGCGAGATTTTGGTCAACCCTTCCCATATACTCCAAATGACAAGATAATTTTCTCTGCTGTTGTTTGTTAAGTGCTTCTGGTTTGACCACCATATTCTTTTTCAACACAGTGAACACAGTTCTGATTTCTGACTCCCAAGAACTTGTATCATCAGTACGATTATTAAAGATTTTTCCTCCTCTTCTCACACTTGTCAATAAGATGGATGCTGCCACAGTTGAAGAAAAATGGAAGCAACTCTGCTGTAACACATTATTTTCATTCAGATTCAAGAGCAGTAATTTCTCCTTTGTATTTTGACAAGTTTGCTGGACACAATTTTTTCAGATTTGCTGTTTAATTCTGATAAATGTTCTAAAATCAATACACAACAGGAACAAAAGCAAAAAGGAAGAGGAAGTCTAGAAGAAAAAAATGGTCAATATGTTATAAATAATGCCTCAGTAAATTAATGAGGCCAGGTGCATCACACCTGAAAACAATTATTTTTCTTGTAAATGAAAATAAAGTTTTCTAATTCTTAAATAAATGGTATGCACAAACAGATGGTTAAATTATTACGTACTATTAAGTAAAACAATAATTTGTGTAAAATTTGCAATCCCTCCAGCATAACTAACAACATATCCTGAGCTGAGTCCACATTAAGTAACTAATTTGATCCACCTGTACTAAAAAAGCTCTTCTAGGAACAGGAAAAGACAGCTCTCTGCTTCATTTCCTGCAGTTGTCCTCTTGGAAATCATCAAGATGAGGAAGGTCGAAGACTGAGATCACCATGTGGTATCCAGCATCCTTCTTTTCTTTCTCATATGCAGAGCTAAAGTGTGGGCAGGGGCTGCACTACTTGGACTGCTTCAATCACGTATGACAACAATACTTTGAAAATTAAAACAAACTTTACCACTGGATAATGATGATATGAAATGCATGCTCCTTTAACAGGATGTCAGTACTTCTTGATGGGACATAGGACATTCTGGGCTAGACAGGAGTCCTATACTAGAACCTGAAACAAGATTTAGCTGCTTTGCTGTGCCACTGCATAAAAATGATTGAATCACAGATTGATCAGTGGAATATAATACCATGTTTAGGATGTCAGTTGTATTCCCAAGGTTTCTGGCATTATTTTCATTATCTGAATCTTCTTCTGCAGAACTTTCATCAGGTTTATCTTTTTGATGATTCCTTTCTGTAAGGTAAAATAGTGGTAAGTAAACAAATATCACAGGAACAAGCAAGATACAGCAAATAAAAAACCTCATTCTTGTAAAAGAGTGATTCTCTCTATTTTCCTGACGTAGGATTTAAGTCCTGAGGTTCCTCATTCCCCCAGCCTAAGACACAGCAGAAATACTTCCACCTCCTTTTTGTCAGTATAGACATTAGAGATAGCTCAGCAACCTGGCCATAGCGCACTGTAGATCTCTGACCATTTTTGCAGGCTTTCAAAGCATAAATATGACATGGGACAAAGCTAATTTTGGATAATCTCTTTAATATCAGTGTACCAATTAGACTAAATTAGCTGCAGTCATATTATCTACATTGCATGTTATTTGTGTGATGTTTGGAGAGACATTAAGTTTAACTCTAATGCACCATCATAAAAATGGACCTACATAATTTTCAGGTTCACCTTATTATCAGGTATATGACCAGTTTCATACAGCACGAACCCTGAAGTTTTAGGCCTCAAAAGTCTCCAAAGGCACTTCAAATTTCACTGCATTGCTTCCATGAACCAGAAATGCTAATGGACACGTTGGCAGCTTCAGAAATAATAACCTTAATTCTAACTGAATGAACTACTTTCAAATTGGATTTGACAGTCAAATAAATCTGAGCTAAATTCTACACAGCAGCACTGCATTCTACACTCTTCAGCATGGCTCTTCTCTGGAAAGCACACAAACCCAGGAACCCAGATGAAGTCCATAACTGCTCTAGAGAATCTGGGCAAAACTCCAGTTCTGTATCAGTATCATTGTTATCCAGGTTTTTGCATTACCTAGAATATTGCAAATCCTTATTATCTTAGATAACAGAGAGTGAAGAGTGCCTTTGTATTTCCAAGTAAGATGAAAACTCCTGTAAGAATTAGTAGACTTTTTATCAAAGTTTTCTTGTAGGCTTTCCTGTGTCTTTACTAATGTTCCTAATTACTGTTTTTCTGTGTTTGTTTGTTTTTGAATGGAGAAAGTGATTACTAATCTTACAGCATTTTTGTGAAGTCATATTTCTACAGCCTTGAGGAACCTAAGGTACAATTCAGAGGTTGTTTTTCTTTCACTCAATCATCTAAATCCTTAAGCATGCTTTCCAAAGATAAACCAAGTGTAAGGCAATTTCTTGTACACATTTCTCAACTTTTATGTCTCTATCCTACCAGACCCTCTTGAGGTAAGACTGAACTTAAACCTCTTTCATGTTCAGAATGAGCATTTATTTATGAATTACGAGAGTCAAGCTAAATAGTTCTCAGAAAACAGCAACAAGATTTAGCAACACCTCACCTTTTTCAAGGTCTTTATCCTCCATAGGCTCAGTTTTAGGAAGACTTACTGTAGAAAAACAGACTGGGCTAGTGTTGCTAGTCACAGGCAATGAAGATTTTAAGAACTTTTCTCCCAGTGGAGGCAGAGTTTGTGCCATTCGAATAAACTGCTCTGGTGACTTTTCCTTTAGAAGACAAAAAAAAAAATTGTTGAGTATAAGAGTAGAATATAAATGTAAACAACCTGTCATATTTCATAGTAGTATTTTCCTACAGTTGATGATACAGTGTTGTAACTTTGTATGCAAAGCATAAACAAAATTTCTTTAATATATTAAGTCTTCATAAAAAGCGGAGAGAAATACTGGGTATTTTAGGCCGTTCCTACACAATAATCTCAAGTAGTCTTAAATTACAAAGGACAAGAAGAAATTTTATTTTTATTCAAAATGAAAATGCTAGTTACTCAAATAATAGAGTTACTTAATACACTGCATCAATATATTTTTACATAATGAATGTGGTCTTGTGTGAAAATTAAATAGTTTTTCAGACAGGTAAGGAAAATAATCCAACTCATCATGCTGCTAAAGACATTATATGGAATGCAAAGTGGAGACAAAGGAGAAGAAACTACTATTTTCAGTAGCTACAGGATCTTAGGCTCATTTTAAGCTGAGTGTGAAACTTTCCCCTTTGATATTTTATAAACTATGAACTTGTTTAATCTATTCAAGGACTTCAAGGGAATACGAAAAGAGTCGGGATCTTGGTTTGTTTTTTTAATATATTTGATATATATTTTTTTTAATGCAAAGGAACAGGCTCAACAAACCAAACCACAACTAAACCAGTTTGAGCCATTTTTATAGAAAACAAGAAGTAAAATCTGACCAATACCTTTCTTTTATCTGCATCAATTTTAGGTCCAGCGCAGATAGTAATTCTTCTTTTTTATACATTAACTATGTATTTTAAGGAGATATGTATGTATCTGCTGAGTATTTGCTGTGATTTTAGTTTTAAAAGTTATTTTCTTTCCCAAAACAAGTATGAACAACCCTAAAAAGGTCTGAATTTACCCTCTCGCGACGTCGCAGTCGTGCTGATGTTAGTGGCAAGGTGTTTATTAGTAGTGAGTCTTCACTCATTTTAGAGATACTACCAGTCAAACGGCCCTCATATAAATCCTCTAAGAGTATTTCTTCAGCTCCTTTAGGTCTCGGGGCAGCAAAAACTAGCATGTGACAACCACCACAAGCAACCTAGAGCACCAAAAAATGTTGAATTTTAAATTGCTTCAAAATTAGCTCCTAATGATGTTAGCATGATAGAAGTACATAATTACAATTACTAATCACTAGTGATCTATGTTCATTCTTTCTTACTTAAATACAATATACTAGTATTGAACAGAACCCAAGATAGGTCTATCAAATCAATGATACAGAAGAAAGCAAAGATATTTCCACTGATTTTGAAGGGATTTGAGCTAATTATTTTTATGCAAGTCAAATGTGGGCAATATCGATAACTTCAGTGATACAAACCTAGATATTTCCTCACAAAATCCACAGAATGTAATGCAAAGTCCTACACCCTCCCATAAACAAAATATAATTACTAAAACTTTATTAAACTCTGAGTCCAGTAAACAAAAATATGTCACTCAGGTGTTTTCAGAACAGACATTAGTCTTCCACCTACTGTTAACAATCCACAAGAGACAAATATATTTTATAGGCTACTACCAGCTCTACAGCATAACACCACTGACTAAAACAGAAAGCAGTCTATATGTATACTCCAAGCCAAGTACATTCTAAACTAAATTAACAGTGTGTTAAGTAAATGAAATTTCCCTTTTCGTTTTGTGTTGTCTACTAATCAAGTTTTCTATAAAAAATAATTCTATAATGAGATTTTAACTCTCACTAATAACGTGTTTTATAAAAATGTAAACATTTTGATGTCTGAGAAGCATGAACAAAAGTTTTACCAAAAGGACTGTGAACCTCAAGAAATTATAACATAGAGTGGGATCAAACTGATTTGTAAAATTCTCTTCTCCATGACCTAACTTGCCATGTCGCCCATCTCCAAAAGTAAACATGAGGCCATTCTCTGTATACAGAAAAAAAAAAAAAAAAAGAAGCCATTAATAACAGAGTCAGTACAAAACCAGGACAAAACCCTTACAAATGAAGTAACAGACCATGCAAGAAAGGAATATTTCTCTTCCTGAGAACCCTGAACAAATACTTTCAGATTGTCAACAGATGAATATGATGAAAAAAAGTAATTATTTTTAAAGACAAATTATATATTTTTTCAGCCAAATTACTGTTGGAGATTAGAGTTAGTCTAGACAATTTGGGGGAAAAAAAACCCAACAGCAAAACATTAGGATTGAATACTACAGCAAAACAAAGGTTTGAAATAAGAATACTTGTCAGCAAGGCATGATTATGAGGTTACCAGGAGACACCATGTACAGAACTATGCATGCCAGGGCTGTGAATAAGGAATTATTAAAATAAAATACGGCTTTCTCACTAGGTCACTTAACCTTCAGAACTAGTAAATCTCCATGTGGTCTTCTGCTCATCTTCAGTGAAAAGTTTTTACAGGATAATAGAGAGGTACATTTCAGAATATAGAGAAGCACATGCATTTTTTGTAATAGAGAAGAACTTTCAGAATTTTTCACTTACATACCTGTAACTACAGCAGTATGATTTTCTCCACATGTAACATCACGGACTTTATGCTTCCTCAAGTGTTTCACAGACTTTGGTACTGAAGTTTCAAAAATAAAAGTACCATGTCCCAGCTGCCCATATTGTCCAAGTCCAAAAGTATATACATCTCGTTCTGGAAATGTACAGGCAATGTTAACAACAAATAGGCTGATGCATGCATTATAATCTGCTTTCTATTAGCCAAGTTAAAGTCAAATAACATCAGCATCAAAAAGCAATGTTTTATCAATTGGGAAATTAACCAACTAATCAATTAAATTTATCAATTCATAAAAAAATAAAACAAAATAAAAAGCAGGCAATGACACACTAAAATATATATAAAAATAATTTTGAATGGTTCAATATGAAATGAATTATCCAATATCACTGCAAAATAATCCACTGAACACACATATACAAAGTATTAGCTAACAAAAAATGTATTGGAGTTTACATACTGAAATTAATTCAAGACCACAATGTTTACATATATCTGCATTTTCAAGTGCAATAGTTTCATCTTAATTTCTGGTTACCTGCATGTACACCATATGGCCCTAAAGTTAACAGAGTAGACCTCTTTGAACCAATACTAATTTGAGTGTAAAAAGAGACTGGAATAATAACAGAATAGGTATTCTGTTGAGCCACCAAATCAGCCCAGCATTAACTACAGAAAACACCATAATTTTGTTATCTTCTGACAGAATAATAATCTTTCCACATCTACATTTTGTCCATTTAATGGATTGTCTGTGCCAGGAAAAAGAATGCTTCTCCAAAGCAATAAAGATTCTTGGTGTGTCCATCCCTGGCACCCCATCGCAACAAGGGAAGACCGTGAAGCTTGGAAATCTTTATGAGATCGTATTTGAAAAGGGAAAGTCAAAGACTTAAGGTTGTTTTGAGAAAAGGAGAAGCTTTCCTGGAATTTTATTCCCTGTCCTCTTGTGAAAGACTGAGGGACAAAAAAATATTCCATGTCAAGCAAAAAGACCTGAGACTTGGGAGTAATATGTCATTACATCATTGTCATGAACATGGTGCACCTGCTCCTGCTGCACAGGTGCCATCAAGTAAAACATCTCACCGCCTTCTAAAGCAATAGAGGAATGGGTGTGCACAGCTGAATGTGTGGAATGACAATCCATGGATATTGTTTTCTTTTTGAGCACTTCTTTTTGTCAAGGAAGCAAGGTCACTGGAATAGCAAGGTAAGTTTCAGTTTCACAGAAGTAGTTTATACTGTGCAAGCAAATTCTCAAAGCCACAATCTGGAGAAATATTAAAACTAAATGATGTTACTGCTCCTCCAAACTAATCCTTCCCTACTATCAGGGATTGAGAAAGCAGAGAATAGAATAGATTCCATATTACTACCACAGCACACTTAATAACTTACATTGAACTTTATGATTTCAAAGGAACAGTGATGAAATACTGTAGTACTACATATGAATATGTTCCTTCTAGGAGATGTCCTTTCTGCCCTTTTACATTTTTATATAGTAAGATGTCATGAATTCACACCATAAAAAAACCCAGTGGTCTCACACTTTTCAGATTGTAGATGAAATATACTGGGTAAAGCTGTTTTTTTACTAAATGCAATAGTAAAGCTCCCTCTGCTGGTAATCTCAGTGCAAGAATGCAACACATCAGGATATTTAATAAAGTAAAATAAGATTAATTTTTTTGTAACATTTCAACTTTCTGCACAAGAATTGAGAAACTACTCATGAAAGACAGGAGCTTTCCCTAAGCAAACCGAAGCCTCATCTTCATTTTAGTAAATGGTTTTCTTAGGATGACTTATTCCATAAATTCTGTTTTAGAAGTATTTCTTTGCAAACTGGCAGATCTTCTAATTTTCAAATTATATGGCTTTATCGGATTAACAGAATTATTCTGAGTGAAGTTGGAGGTTTTTCACATTATCTTTAATCCTTGCTTGAAACATGCAATGCCTTTTGCATTTGTGTTCTCAAATGAGATGTTCTCAAATGCTAAACATACAGGAAACTATTTTCTTTTCTCTGTTTTCACTGAAAATGAAGAAAACAGGCCAATTCAAAACCAAGTTAAGAGTGCCTTTGTAAGAAGAATTATTTATTCTACTGACTCTATAGACCAAGTAGACCTAAATTTTGCTCCTCCTGAATTTGCTTGTCAGCCAATTATCAAAGCACAAGAAGGCAAAAACCTTACAAGTTTCTTCAATGATTCATCACTGTGGTGCAAAAGTGAGGCAAAACCTCAGTAATTATCTCATTTAGCAGAATTAGATATTTCCTGCCATTTATGTTTATAAATACATGGAAAGAGAAGTCTATGGCAAAGCAACTTCATGGACTTACTGACAAAACCACTGAGGTGAATTTCATTATTATGAACTTGAATTTGCATACAGCACAAATCCAAAAAGTGATACCACCTCACTGTTACCTTCTTCTTACTCTCTTCAGTCCCATTAAGAATATGGTTGGATGAAACAAATGAAAGGCACTGACAGCAAACGGCTAAATTTTCCTCCCCAATTCTCCCTCTTCAGTCCCCACTTGCCCTGCCTGCTGTCCACCTGGCTGTGCAGAGCCAGCTTTTGCATTTTTTTGATGTGGAACGGTGAAGACAGCACCAGATGGTACAAGGGGAGGGGAAAGACATACAGCCACAGCAGCATGAGGGAAGTAGTGCTGCCTCCAATGCAGCAGTGAAGCACAAGGAAGGCTCAGCCATCTTTTCAGCACCTAGGGGAAAGGAAGGAACTGCCACCTCGATAGCAGCAACCCATAAGAAAGGCTCTTGGAGGATGAAGAGAAAGTTTCAGAGCTTGCACAGAAGCCAATGGCTTCACTGCTCCAAGTGAATTCCAGCACTTGATCACTGGGATTGCTTCCTCTTTATTTCCTACATTTTCTTTTTTGTATGAACAGGTTTATTTCCCTGTAAATATCTATCTTCCACCTTTCCAGGAATCTTCTGGAGTATGTATCAGCTCTTTAATTGTCAGGACTGTTATCACTGTAAATAAAATAGTCCTAGGCAAAAAATCTATACAGCTTTCAGATTTTTTTTAACACATGCAGTTTGCTGAAAGAACTGAGAGAGCTCCAAGAGTGTTTTTAAGATTTTCGCTATGCATTTAAGGCTAAAGACAAAGTTAAAAATTCACAAAAGAAAGGGAGAAACAGACAGGTATGCTTATATATCTCCACGTAGATTCCTTTCCCTTGAACACTATTAATATTATTATTATATTTATTAGCATTAATGATGATGATGATGTTAATCATAATAATAAATCAATGAACCATTCTGTCTTACTATTGCTTTATTTTAAACAGTTTATGCTTCAAAATGTTACTGTAAAAATAAGCTGTCAATACAATACTGAGTTTTACCAGAGCTAGTAACTACAGTTGGGGATTTTTGTATAAATGGTATACAGACTTTAAGAATGGTTTGAAAAATCTAGAGAATCCTATACAGTTTGAACAGTCAGTTCTGTCATGAAAAGGTAGTGCTTTTTCATCCTTTTCTTTCTCTGTCAAAGGGGATCTTGACTTTTTTTCTTTTTTTAAAGAAAAAAAGAGACTGAAGATGAAAAAGACAACATTTTACATACTAACACACAGATATGCTGTGTTTTTATGTCAAACGATCTGTTCTTGAAGGACTGCTTCACTTTTTCTTATGAAGACCTATCTTCGCTTTCCCTCCCTTCAGAGAATAAAGGAGGTAATACATACTTTTATAAAGAGGATTATTCCCAGAGGAATTGTCATCATCTGAAAAAATGGAAGATATTCAGGCCACTCCCAATCATCTATTTCTTCTCCAATATCTAGATTCACAAATTATGATTATTCAACTTTTTAAAAACCTTTACTGAAAAAAGTACACAAATTGGGATTGCTGCACCCTCATATTTCTTTTGAAAGTGTTGACACCAATGGCCTTCATTTGCAGTAGGATGCATTTGCAAGAATCATGGGTACTGGATGCATTTTTTTTACTTTGAGAGAACTCATCTGGGATGAGGATACAATCTTCTTGAACTGGATGGTAGACTGTCACAAAATGAATACATTTGTGCTGCTACAGTGAGAGAAAGCTTTTGCATGACAGAATTTTTAACTGCAATTCTGCAAATATTAAAGGCAGGAATAGCAATAAAACTTGTAAGAAAAATGGTTTCTAATACCATATTCAAGATTTCTAAAACCTTGTAGTTTTAAAACAGTTTTTTTAATAATAATTGCTTCAACAATTTTTTGCTCTCTGGGAAAAACAAACAAACAAACAAACAAACAAAAACCCCTGAGTTTCCCATTTTGAAGTTTCAGAGAAAAAAGAGGAATTACTTCAAACTACTTTCTGTCATTTAGTCCAATACTTGCTGGTGAGATTCTAAACAGGATTTAATAACCCAGATAACAGTAGTTCTTAACATACAAAACTGCCAATAGTATAGATAATTCAGTCATAAAAAAGAAATCAAATGAAGTGTTTTGAAAGAGACTAATTATGTATGAGAATCAGGAAGAAACTATCTTCATACCCAGGAAGATAACTGGATTATGCTTTCTTCTAATTTGATAAACCCTAAGTAGAACTGATGACACGAAATGAGCCAAGATGTGCAGCAGCTTCTCCATATCACATTTTCTCCTGTCCTATTCCTATGTTAAATGAGATAGATGAAACAGTGGAATATACAAGTCAGTCACTCACTCATTTTTAAAAACTGAAATGACACACCCTGAAAAACTGGAAAGACCCTGAAAAGATGAAATCCTCATCAGTATGTACTGTGTTACTAGAGCTAAAGAGCTTCCATTTTCACAGCAGACGATGCATGAAATTCAGAATTTCTTCAAACTTGTATTATGTTCTTTATTTAGGAAAATGAGCTTGAAAGGTATAGAAAGGTTTCTGCTCCACTTCATCAGAGGGATATCCATCATCTCAATTTGTGATCATGTCACTTCATCTCAAGATGCAATATACACTTCAGTATTGAATTAAAGTTAAGTTTCTAGTGCAAAGCCTATAATGCATGTATGCTACACTCACTATTTCAAATTATTATAATGTCCAAATCTATCTCTTTTCCCAATTTTTTGCCCTGATAATTTTCCAAATTTTGTTTTGAGTCAGAAACATTTCTGTATGTCAACACTCCTGCCAAAGTATCTTTCACTTGGGACAGTATTTCCATTATCCTCGACTTCTTAGTTCAGTGTCTTAAGCAGAAATTCATACCTGTAGCTTGTTTAATAATAGTTTAATTACATTAAAAAACATCTATCTGACCTTTCACTCTTATCACAACCACTATTGCTCTTTAGAAAAATGTATTTTGTTGGAAGATATTGTTTTCTCTTGACTCAACTTCATCTTCTGGCACGCACTTTTATCATTGACTGTCAGCTGAGCCAGCAGTGAATTGCTTAATTGCCTTCTACTACAAAATCTATTCCCATAGGCAAATAAATCTTACTTACTAAGGCACTGACTTACTATGGTGTTTTCTTCACTGTATTTGGTTTTTGGCATTTATATTTTGCCTCTTTGTTCTAGCTTTTGTACAGATTTCATTATAATGCTGATGTCATCCAGGTCTACATCTTCCTACTAAATCTCTGTAACAGTAATTTGTTATAATGAAGTTTTATCACATGAAATACCATTAAAACAAAACATCTGTTGGTTGGCTTCAGATTTATAGTTAAAAAATAATCAATAATGATAATCAAATTCTTTTTGCAGAGCTTTATAACCCATAAAATAATGCTATGATTTCTGTATTTGCTACCCCAAATTTATGGTAATTTTTTCCCTAATAATGATAATCTAATTTCATATAAAGAAATTTATGCTATGACATAGAATACTGCCAGAGTAAGACTGCATGTGAAAGAAGAGACAAACGCATTGAAACGTAGACAAATGTTTGCATTATTTCCTGGACTGGCACTGCTATTTCCTCTTCACAGTTTTCCCAAACTCATCATTACACATAATCATTCCCAACACATCACTTCCACCTTTATTCTCTCCAGTGGCTTGCCGTACAACACCACATCATGTTACTTACAACTTCAGTTAGATTTTAGATTTTAGTAATTTTGGCTACATAACCTTAAAGGCACTTCAACAGATTGACAACAGATGGCTTGCACATTTTCAAAATACAGATTTAAAGACTGATATTTATACAACCTACTTGGTTTTATAGTTTTTGCATTTTGGTAGGAGAGTAATTACAGACATATTGTACAACTGTGAAATTCATTGCAAGCCAAAGCTGATATTTTTTTTTAATCATCTGTGAATAAAGTCAAACTCTCCTTTTCTGCTTCTGTAGTACTATAGTTCAGCATAGAACTTGTGGAAATAAACAGCTAGCAATGCTTTGCATGTATCTCTTTGAAAAGCTAACTTACTACTCCTCTGTTACAGTTAGCTGGCAAAGTTTATTCTGCAACAAAGGCCCATGAGCAGCCCAGGCCTGAATGTCAAACCATATGCACTGCACAGCACAGGCCTGCACTTAGTTTAATTGTTAAATAGATTCCTATGCTCTTACTAGACAATGGTCTTCCAGTTAGGATCACTACAGAATCTTACACTTCAGTAGGATATAAATTCTTTGAAGTAAATTGAATTTACTAAGTTAAATTACATTGCATACCTGTCAGCACCACTGTGTGTTCTGCACCACAAGCGACCTTATTAACCTTTTCCATAATTCCCAGTACGTGCTGTGGGACTCTATTGTTCTTCAGCTGCTCAGGCAATAATCCCAGTTTCCCATTCTCAGGTTCTCCAAAAGTATAGAGCTCACCATCTCCTGTGAAAATACAGAAGAGAGGAGGACTTCTAAGCATGTGCTCAGAAGCGGGTTTGGGTTGTCAAGACCACTGCAGACACAAATCAGTACAACAGAAAAGTGTACAAATGTTACAGGATTATTGAACATATTTCTATGATATCCAAACAGCTGTGCAAAGTAGTCTGTTTTGATAGGAAAAGAAGCCTCTCTCCAAGATGAGAACCACAACATTTAGCCTGCAAGGAATCTAGCCAGGAGAAAAATAAAACCATATACATCCTGATTCTGAGAAGGTATAACTCCCTTTCTAATCAGTATTTATGTCAACTGAAGTTGTAAGAATCTCAAAACAGAAACTTATTTTGCATGGAATTTTGATGGAAAATCCACACTTTGTTCTTGTAAGATACAGAGAAAAAAAGAAAAAAGCAGAGTTAATGACAGGAAACTGTGTGTGGTCCAGACAGCAAGAAGGGAGCTTGCTGTCCAACAACAGGAACACAGTAGTGGTTCCATAGCAATAACTCCATCAGAATTAAGTTAAAAAAAATACTAAGAGGTCTTTACAGATCTCTTCCTGTGACTTATTTCTGATCTGCTACATAATCATACAAGACAACCCTTCTCATTCACCTAGACTTTTTAAGAATCCAGTTCAAAACCAGTTTCATCTCAAATTTGGGTAATTAATTTTACTTCCAAGTTTCCTTTTATCTTTTTCAATCATTCCCTTTGCTTTTTCACTGCTATGTAAGTCTGAATCACCATTCAAGACAGCATTCTATACATCCTTCTACAATAGTGAAAAATGGAATGTGTGAAATGTACTTCTCATTGCTATATTCTGGGCCCAGTCTTATTCAACATCTTCATCAATGACCTGGATGAGCAGATGGAGTGTATCCTCAGCAAATCTGCTGATGATACAAAGCTGGGAGGATTGGCTGATACACTGGAAGGCTGTGCTGCCATTCAGCAAGATCTAGACAGACTGGAGAGCTGGGAAAAGATTAACCTAATGAGGTTCAACAAGAGTAAGTGTACAGTCCTGCACCTGGGGAGAAAAAAAACCATGCACCAGTACACATGAGGGGTTGAACTGCTAGAAAGCAGCCCCATGGAGAATGTCCTGGTGGACAACAAGTTATCTATGGGTCAGCAATGTGTCCTTGTAGCCAAAAGAGCCAATAGTATCTTGGAATGTATTAGGGTGGCCAGCAGGTCAAGGGACATTCTCCTCCCCCTCTACTCTGCCATTGTAAGACCACATCTGGAGTATTTTTTTCCAGTTCTGGGCTCCTCAGTTGAAGAGTGTCCTGGTTTGAGCCAGGATAAAGCCAATTTTTCTTTTTACTGATTTTTTTTTCCTTCAGTAAGCTTTCTTGTAGCTAGCAACAGTGTGTTCTGCTAGGCTGATAAGACAGTGGAATGTTTTTCTAACTACTGAGGCTTCGAGGCTGCACCTGCACTCTGCCAGCTCAGACACTATGGGGAGATCTGTGACCCCCCCCGTAGGAGGCTGAGTTAGATGGACAGCAAAATTGGCCAAAGATATTCCATTCCATATATCTACGTAAGCTCAGAGGAAGGTCAGAGATCACAGAAGACTCTCTCGTGACCCCCATAACTCTCTGCTTTCTCCAGCAGCAGCTCAGAGATTCCTCGGGACTCTTCCCAGTTCAGGGAAGTGCTGTGGGAGTTGCTGGGGTGGGGGGAGGCGAGAGGCTTTTTGCCCATACCTGAATCTATCTGTATATAATTGTATATTTTTCTTGTATCATTCATTAGTGTTTTAATTAAAGCTGTGTAGTTTAGTTTTCAATCCAGCCAAGTCTCTCTCTTTTTCTCTCTCTCCTTCCCTACCTGGGTTGGGGGGAGGGGGGATCGAGAGCATTGTTGTCGGACCTGAGTCAAACTGTGACAAAGAGGGACAGGGATATACTGGAAAGAGTCAATAGAGAGCTACGAGGATGATGATTAAGGGACTGGAACATCTGCCATACAAGGAAAGGCTGAGAGACCTGGGCCTGTTTAGTCTTGAGAATAAAAGACTAAGTGGGAAGGGTGGATGTCAAGAATGGACCAATCTCTTTTCAGTCATGCCCTGTGATAGGACGAGGGGGAATAGCACCCAGTTACAACACAGGAAGTTCCATCTCAACGTGAGGAAAAACTTCTTTACTGTGAGGGTGACAGAGCACTGGAACAGGCTGCCCAGAGACGTTGTGGAGTCTCCTTCTCTGAAGACTTTCAAGACCCATCTGGACACATTCCTGTGTGATCTGCCCTTGGTGTTTCTGCTGCAGCAGCACGGTTGGACTTGATGATTTTCAGAGATGCCTTCCAACCCCTATGATCTTCTTCTTACAATTTGCCTATATATACATTTCTGATTTGCCATGCTAGGGGGCCCCTAACTATTCTAATTGGCCAGAGTGAGGTTTAGGTAGAAAATATTTCTTTACTGTCAGGAAAGTTTCAAGTTAATAGCTGAGTGTTCTCCACTGCTGAAAAGAGACCATGGAGTAGTGATCTCATAGCAAATTGTGGTCTACAAGAGATAATGTGATTTTTAATATAGTTGAGCTTCAAATTTATTCAAATGCATAAATTTATCAATTAACTTGAAAAATCTGAAAAAAGTATGACATTCCCGCAGAGGAAAACCTGTGAAAAGGACTTTTTTTTCATAAAAGCTGAATTCCTGCTTTAAATGGAAAACAGGTCCTAAGCCTCAATACAAAGTTGGAGCCCAGCACTTCCACCAAAGATTTAGATCCTGATTTTGATGGCACAATATTTATTTGTAAAGCTGACAAGTCCTAAGATATTTTAGCTTCTGCCTTAGTCAAGGAAACCCCAGACTAGTCATCCACAGTCTACTCACAGAGCTACATTCTCTTCAGCAAGACAATGAAACAGGATAGCACCTGTACCTGAGATCTCAGATGTAGAAAAGTGTATTTCATTTATATATCTAAACTACAGACTATGTTTAGGCTTCTCTGTTCAGTTTGATTTTCTGTCTTAATTCTGATCTTTATTCTTATACCTACACACAAAAATACTCTGAACAGGCTAACAGTTTGCAGTTATTTGCAGCACGCATTTTCTATTCTAAAAGAGTAGCCCAATTAACAACAAAAACATCAAGTGCAATGTGAGGCTTTCTGTAACCAAAATATTCAATTGACAGAAAGAAATTTTGTTAGGGACTCCAAGGGAAAGCAAATAAAAAATCCAACAACAAAAAGAAGTCTGTATTTTTTTGAATGTAAGTATCATGTTACTACTCTTGGATTTGCCATATATTTCTAGAACCAAGCTGTTGAACCCCCAAAAGCACTTGGGAGTTAACTGCTTATGCAGTTCTCTTTGAAGAGACAAGCACTTCTTTTTAAACACTACTGCACTGCAAATATTAATCCAATCACAATCTAATTAATAGGATTAGCGATTCAAACGACCAAGCTTCCACTGACTTCCTGAACTAATCAAGTTTATTACATTTTTTCAACTTAATAATCCAGCTAACAAAGATAAACTTATTTATTAAGGCAATTTTTTAATACATTACACATCCCTTTAAGGCAAACAGTAGTCTAAAAACTATGAAAAATATCTATTGAGCATAAAAAGAACCTAGCAAAACCCAGATATATTTTGAGTGCAGTATGTGTGCAGTACATTTGCATTTTGAGGACATTTTGTTCACAATGGAACCTGTCTATTTAAATTTCTTCTTTCATCAGTCACATTTTTCACACATTCAACCTTCCCTAGTGTGGCACATTTTCTGTATCACAATATTTTACGTCACAGGAGCATGTCAATGAAATGGGCAAGCAAATAAAGAACTATCGTTGCCCCTCGAAGAAAAATGTGCATACTGCAGATGACAGAAGATACCAGACCTGTCTGGTGGCAAATGAGGGCAGTAGACAAAAGAATTGTATCACTTCATGATCCATTAAATAAATAAAAATAAAATAAGTATTTATTCAAGATCAAATTGGTTGAAACCACCTCAAACACTGATGTTCTGAGTATGGAAGTGTTTGTGGAACGGGTGTTTTTTTTACTTTCATATACATTAACAAAAGGTTTTCAAGGAAAATGCAAAGCTCTCCATGAAAAGTCATCTTCTCAGTGAAAATCTATCTTAACCTGCTTATAGTAACAGTTCAGGCAAGCGAAGCAGCAGAAGAGTTCTAATATATTCAACTTCTTTCTGGCTTTTCAGCAGTGGTTAGGTACACTGCCTTTTCCTGTTCTCCATCTCCTCTGGTGGACAAATGAGTTATATAAGCTCGCCAAGCTTAATGCTTTCTGAAAAATTTTCCTGTCTTATGTGAGTGTGGTCTAAGACTAGACAACTAAAGATCTATCCATAGTCTCAAAATCATTGCTACACTCTTTCACCTCTTTTTTCTCTGCTGCTTTGTTTGGGACATACCTTTAAGATGGGGACCTAATGTCCCAAGTCTGCAAAAACAAAGGAAACAGATACTGGGAAAAAGTCCTAAAGAAGGCTGGAAATTATTAATTAAAAACTTCTGTTCAGTGGAAGTCACTGAAGAATGCAAAATGAGAGGAAAATGGAGGAAACAATCCTCTTTCAAATGCGGAGTAAACAGACCAGCTTCCTAATTTGTGTATGGTAATGAGCTAGCCATTGTCTGTCCTTGTGCCTAGTCTAAATTTTAGAAATCTTTTTCATTAAAAATAATTCAGGATATATTCTGTTCTATTCTACAACTACCTTTGGCATCAGTGGGGCCCACATGTACATGGTAAAATATAGGTGAGATGTAAACATAGTTGATTTTTCATCTGCAAGGAAGGCATTCTAAAAGGCAACAGTAACAAAGGTGACAATCTTTTTTGGAACTACTAGATTTGAGAAACTCTGGGGGGGTGGGTTGTACCACTGAAGTATAAATTCAGATGATTAACGCTGTACAATTTCCACAAAACAAATGTTTATCTAATACAGGTTTGCATTAGGATTCCACTCTCGTTTTCATTGACATTGCACTTGGCTTTGCAGCAGTTTAACACCTTTAAGACTAATGCCTGCTAAAAATCTTCTCTAAAGGCAGCTGTTTCAAAGAAACAACTGCTTTAGGGTGGGTTGTTTTGTTGTGTTGTTTTTTTTTAAAAAAAAAAAGCTGAAATCGATATTTCATTACTTTGTTTCTCAATATTCTCTTATTAATGAACATCCTGCCCTGGAGAGGGCACTCTGCGACCACACTATGTATTCTGGTATCCTCATTAACCACCTTCTAGTTTTAACCCAGATATGGTTGTGCTCCTAACTGCTTGCTTAGCCAGTATACAGCTTATGTCATAAATAATTATAATAAGGGAAGCATATGGTGCCAAGCTCATCATTTCAGCCCCACAACATGCATCAAGTGCTACATCCTGCAACTATGTTTCAGTAATAGATAGTATATTATTTTATGTACAAATGATGTTTAAAAAGTCAAAATGTAGTAATTCTATACTATTCTAGTAACTTACACGTTACAGGTTTTGAAAGCCTTCTATTAACAGTGTTTCTCCCACTTCTTCCATACTAACAGCAACCACAATCTAAAAGCAGTTCTTCTGGTATGCTTTATTGAGGGAATTAATACAGATTATACACTCACATTAATAGTTCAAATTTCATTTCTGGAAATACAGAACCACTTTCTTTTCCAGGCATCTCCTCCAAAATTATATATTAAAAAGAACACTATCCATTCTAAATTCTAGTATACAAGTTAAAACCTTACAGGAAAAATACACGGAAAGCTCCCTAGGCTAGGCAAGCTTTTAACCATACTTGAAGGTATACTCAATGACCAACTGGCAACCTGTGGGGATAAAAGCCTATCCCTGCAATATGCATATTCCAAATACTCCATAATTACCTCGTTTGCTATATTTTACCACAGCTCAGTGGCAGAATACTGAGGATGTGAACCACTGTTCTAAGCCAGTCTAGCAAGTCCCATAGATAAGTGTTTACCATAAGCAAAAAAAGAATCCTAATAATAGTAAAACAATCACATTTTTTAAACAGAATCTTTTAACAGTATAGTGCCTTGACTTCTTTCCTAACTAGGCTTTAAGAAAAATACGGTAGCTACATTCGTACTCAAATTCATAATTTAATGGTTAACTTCATAGCTAAAATAATCTAAGACTACGGGACACTTAGATTCAATGCATAAGCTTTGTTTTTAAACACTGCTGGGATATACACTGACACAAGTGCAAGCAAAGATCAATTCAGTAACAGTACCTGGATGTCCAGCAAGGGCTCAAAGGAAAATAATAAAAATATTTCTTCTTTCACTACAAAAGAGGCCATCTGTGTGCCAGCAGTACCGCTATCAGCGAGATATATTGAAGCCACGTTTGTGCAGGATTTGCAGATACTAAGGTTGAAAATGAAGACTTTCCATCTCACACCCAGGCCCGCTTAAAAAACAATGGGTTCAACAACTCCCCATATTCAGAGGTGATAACCAGTACATCTTGTTATTAATATTTTAAGAGGCTTCATTTCTCTTACCCAGCAGTTCCCTTAAACCTTTTGTCTCATCCCTCCACCCCATTAACAGTTTCCACTTCCTTAGAGCATCCAGCACACACAGTTTCTTTAGGTGCTTGTTTTCAACCTTTCTTTTAATAAGAGTTCTTGTCACATTCCACCGCAGACTTGTCAAGACCTTCAGCTCTTGGGTCTAAGGCAGAAATACACACTTTCTTACTATGCCCTTGATCTAAGGATTTTTATTTTTTTTTTCCCATTATTTTGAGCTCAGGAAGCTGTGTATTTTCTAACAGGTGCTGAGCCTGTGATCAGAATCACTGCATTAATTTACTGTAATAAAACATCTGTAATAAAAGTTGCACATGACCAGCATAACACCCAATTAGTGTTTGTCCACCATAAGATAAAAGCATATTCTCAGAGTTATATACATATTGTATGTGGAAAAGTAACATTTATCAAGTAACCTGCAAACAGTATCTGACTGAGTAGCTCCTGGGTACCCATTAAAAGCTTTAAAATCAAAACTATTAATTGTTTGAAATCTTTCCTCTGAGGAGACTAAACTGTAAAGTTTAATAAAGTAAATCTATATGGCTGAGAACAATTTGTAGCTGCTCATATATAATACCATCAGTACTGACTGATCAATTCACCATGTTGGCATTATAAAAGCATGAGTGGCATCATCACCTTGGAAACCAACAGAGAAGAGAGAGCTGGAAAACAACAGAGAGGTGGGTAGGTTTGGAGATCAGAGACAGATTTACTGCAGTGTATGCTTCCCATATCATATTCTGCCTGTTTAACTGACTTCAAAGCTTAAAATTAAAGAACAAAAATCTTGCATTGCCAGCAAATGAGATTAAAATTTTCTCAAAACATACTAAGTCTAGTCAAAATTACATTTCTAGAGAACATGATTATTATTATTTGATCACCACCAAAACTGAATAATCCCAATAAAAGCTGTATTCTTGAAACAGTAATATTAATCTACAGTTGTCATAACCTTTATGAAAATGAAGTGTGGCAAGACAGTAATTATATCTAATATAATTTTGCAAAACAATATGCAAATGCAGAAAACTGCAGGTTTTTTTCTCACAGCACTGTTACTACAACAATAATATAAAATTATACAGTAGATTACATACAAGTTTCCCAAATAAATCAACTAGGATCACATTTCTGCCACATGGCAGTTTTTAACAACTATGGCATATCTAGTTTCAAATGCCTCATAAAATACCTTTACAAAGACAACAGTTTGAGAACCATTGACTTGTCTCCACTAACTGCTATTCCCATTCTCTTACCTGTTATCAAGGCAGAGTGATAATATCCACAGGATACAGAGGAAACTGGTTTACCAACATCCACTTGGCAAGGGACACTGACACAGGCTTCATTAGCCAAGCCAATCTGACCTTCTGAATTGTCACCCCACACAAAAAGCTGCCCATCCTCTAAAATTAAGACACAGAGAGTTAACAGATTTAATACCAAAACAAATAAAAAGTTAATCTACTAATGTAAATGCATTTCATAAACTCAGGGACATTAAATTATATTTAAAACAATGCAACAAAACAGTCTGAAGTAAGAGAGCATCCTTTATGCTTTTCAAAATGGACACAGAACAGTTAGTCATCAACTGATGTTAGACCATAAATAGCACCAGGAAAAGTTCTATGTAAAAATGTTCCCTCAAAAAGAGGAAGATTGAGCATAGAAAACTACTCAGTTGCCAGAGGTCAGTATGAAAATATTATGGTAAATTTAAGGCATCTTCTCACTTCTAGTAGCATGTCACCACGTTCTCATTATTCCAGACTTATTTTCTGTTCTGACTTTGGTACACATCCTACCTATTCTTGCCTTATCTTTCATTTCCTTTCAAAGGTGAGTGTATTGCCCAGTTTCATTTTGTTTTCCTTAAACTATCACAATAGCTGTTCCAGGTTCATTAAGACCAGCCTCTTGTGACACAAAGACCAATGGCAACAGTGAAAACCAAAAAAAAAGGTAGTGAACAACATGAAAAATATATAGATTTTTCTAGAAGAGATAAGGTCTTCTCTCTGCTTCTTTCCCATTGGTGGCAAATAAGTTGTGAATAAAAAAACCATACCATGGACAGTGCTACTGAGATGCTGTTGGGAACTAAAGTAATTCAAAGTTGACTTACAAACTTCAGGAGAAAGTTAGCAATTGTCAAAAAAAAAAAAAAATTACAAACCAAATGAGCAGACTAACATATCTCTCATAGACTCCTATGTTCTCTGTCACATACCAAAAAGGCAGCCTCAATAATTTATCCTAAATATGTACAGAAACAGCTCCTTTATAACAGAAGTCAAGAAATTACATTATAGAGTAATAAAGGACCACCCATCCAATGGATGAAAGTATTATAACATGTGTGGCCTTCAACATGTTGCAATTGTATAACTTTGCCATTAGAGAAATAGGTTGTAGATCAGGCCTGTCAGAATTAGTAATGACACAGCTGTGCGGCATGTATCAGTAGACCAAAACAGTTGCAATAAATTCATCAGAGTCACACAGTGGTCAGGGTTAGAAGGGACCTCGAAAGATCATCTAGTCCAACTCCCCTGCCAGGCAGGATCACCTAAAGTAGATCCCACAGGAACACATCCAGGTGGGTTTGAATGTCTCCAGAGAAGGAGACTCCACAACCTCTCTGGGCAGCCTGTCCCAGTGCTCTGTCACTCTCACAGGAAAGAAGTTTTTTCTGATGTTTACGTGGAACCTCCTGTGCTCCAGTTTGTGCCTGTTGCCCCATCTTCTCATTGTACATTACTGAAAAGAGACTAGAGAAACTTAGTTTCCATAAGATTCATGTTTTGTAGTTGGCTTCCCTGGAAATTAACTGAAGACTTTTTTCCCATTTTGCCAGTATTCATACTGTCTCTCCTTTGTAAGGTTTCCTACTAAACTAGTAGAGGTTGAGCTCCCATTGCAGGCTCAGGGAAAAAGTTTACTTTCACAAAAATTTTTGAAACTACCACCCATTACCAAATTGTGGTGAAATAGGCAATTGACTATCAACAAATGACTATGGTTACCAGGGAAAGAAGACAGGGAGGCACAGAAAATACACCCACATATGCAGACAGAATGCTGGAATTAATGTTTGCCTGGAACAACAGGCTAGAAATGCATAAACTGATTCTATTAGCGGTTGCTCTTACCAGTTACTGCTGCTGAGGTGTATGATCCAGCTGCTAGCTGCTTGATCTTGTGCTGGTTGGTAAAAAAACTGATTAAATGAAATGTAGTCCTTTCCTCTGTGTCACCTAATCCCAACTGACCTTCACTGTTACCTCCAGCAGCATACACATTTCCTTTTTCTGCATACAGAAAAGCACATGCAATACATGGAATGAAGACATTCTCATCAGTGGTAAAAAGTCAGAGAAACTGGAGCAATTAACTTAATTTTCAATGGAAAAACATTATAGAAAAATTGGTCTACTGCCCTGAAATATCTGTAAGCTGACATTAGCAGTTTCTGTTCTAGATAGCAAGGAGGATTTCCTGCACACGTGTGGATCACAACTTTTTTAAGTACTTTGAGTGTGTTTCCCACCATTCTGAAGACAGATCTAGTAAGTAAATATAATTTGAAGTTCTGCAAGAGTTCTGAGAAAATTACTACCAGTAGCCCTGGCAGCCAGAAGCAGCTCCTTCCCCAGATTATGTATATTTTAAGATAAAGCAGAAGGAAAATGGTGCATGATGTCACAGGCAAGAAAGCTGAAGTTTTTTGCTATGTAAATTAAAGAGATACATAACTTGATAGTTTTGAGTACTGTGAATAAAATATATTCTTGCTTAGGTTTTTATTAGAAATATTTTACTCATCTTAATATTTAAATAATTTTCTACTTAATTGACTAGGTTTTTGTTTTGGCTTAGAATCTCTGAATTGAAGGTAAAGCTGATGATTGATAACCTCAGCTTAACAGAACTTTAAGATTTATATTTTTAATTTTAGTATGAAAAAGACGAAAGATAAGGCCCATTAATAACACAAGTCCAGACACAAATGTGATAAGCAACTGACGTATAATTTCTAAATAGACTTTGCTATATAAATGGCTGCAAATTATCTAGCCACCATGTACACTAAAAGTGAATAATAGTTACCCTGTGCAGTCTTGCATACTCAACTGTTATTAAAATGTTCTGTTTTATAATAATAGTATTATTTACAATGCTCAGGGTCTCCACATGTATAAACCTCCTAATAACCAAACAATCCTCTTTATAACACTACTGCAACCTAAAGGGTTGCAAGCACAAAGATGGTTATTCCACTATATCAATTCTAGAAGCATGACAAGAATTTGCATCAATTCTCTGTATACTGTCTAAGAATTTATTTTTAGTTTATATTTACAGTTTACTTATTTATAGCTTAATAAAGCTACTTGTCATTGAAATAGCAGACTACCTTGTCTAACCAAAACGCAACAAAATGTGAACACTTGAAACATTCTGTTTTACTATATTTACACAAACATACAACTTCACACTAATAAAGTTAAATTACTTGTTAAAGTAAATTTGAATCCAGACATATTAAAAATTACTAATATATCTTTATAGGGCTTAAATGAAATACTGATAACTGTTAGCCACACCTCAAATGCCAGCAAGCATTTTTTTTATTTTGTCTATTGCTAGCAAACTCCTATATAAAAATATTTCATAAATGCATTGGCTCAGAATAAATCAAGTATTCAAAGAACTGGCTGTCAAACCCCCAAGTTTTAACAATCTTGTTTTCACTTATTTTTTCTTTCCTCAACAGTCCTCAGGCTCCTAATGTAATTTTGCATGAAAGCAAAGGAAGAAATCTGTCTTTAATATGTGTATAATATACGATACATACCTGTGTAAACTAAAGTGTGGTTTCTTCCACAAACAGCAAGTTTTGTTTTTTCTGGTTTTAAAGCTATGAATTAAAGCCAAAGGGAGGGGAAAAGTTATAAACAAGCTGATAGCTGGTTCAACAACAAAGTATTTATGCTCTAGAGAGAGTTCTGATTTTTTTTCATATTTTTACCAACAGGATGATTACAAGATTCATTGCTCATTTGAACCTAGCACATGGCTTACGAAATCAGGATTCCCCCAAGAAAAGAAAAGAACCTTAAAAACTTAAGCTGACACTCAGGTTCACCTGATGATGGCTACTTCATCCCAATGCCACACTCCCCAGGATATACCATTTATGGGATAACACAAAGAATACAGCAAATTGCAGGACAAAATGTATGCTTAAAGCAGCCTTCAGTTTTCATTAAAGGTACTATTCTAAACTCCCTCTTATGTTTTTTCCACTATCTTAAACCTTTAAAATCATATAATTCTCTTGTCTTATCCCTATCTTCCTTCATTATGTGCAGCTGCCTTTTTTGCTAGACTTCTGCTCTGTGCTGCCTTCTTAATGATCACTAAACTCAATTGCTAAGGACAGTGCCTGAAATTTTTGCATATACCATCCTGTCTCATTTTCAGCTCAATTACCACCCAGTGCTTGTACTTCTCTGCAGTGTGGTCACTGTGAAAGACTGGGAATGTATGCAAGAGGAATCAATAATTATTTTGGTGGGAAAGAGACGACAGAGGTGCCTGTTCTCCCACAGCAAGAAACTCCATTTCAGAACCAGAGGAAAAAAATATCTGACTCTTCCATCCTCTCTCCAGTTACTAACTATTGTCAATAATTTATCTTCTCTCAGCCATGTCCATGTGCCCTATACAATGCTCTTAAAACACCAACATTTTTATGTAATATATCTCTAGGTGCTTTTCCACTGCACCAGTCCCTGACAAAGCCAAAAACCATCGTCCCTTTCACAAACCCTTTTTCAGTCCTTCCAAATCAACTTTTACCAACTCCATAACATTCAGATTAAAGTCCATTCTACCAGGTCACTGAATAAATCTCCGTAAGTATGTACTGCCTCTGGTCTGTCACACAGACACAAACATAAACTGTCCAAATTCAGGTTCCTGCCTACCCTAACTGACACCTGTTGCTACCACCAGGCTGGAACCATAACATCTCCAATGTTGGCTTCGTCCTACAATCTTAATTTGCTGTTTTACATCACAAAACTCTTCCTCCAACTTCAGAGATTATCTTAATCAGCTCTTCAGACTCCTATGCTCCCTAACAATCCTCTCACTAAGGTTGATCAGTTGCATTTGATGAACCTTGCTATATTTATAGCTTTGCTGGCAATTTTTCATTACCTTGTTAACTAGTCTCTAGTCAAGGCCTTGGACATACTTTCTCAGAAATCATGGAGCCACAAATATTTGGCCTCAAGTAGAAACTGAAATGTGCCCTTGAGACTCCACTCCCAAAGCCAAGTGATGGCTGGCAGCTCAGGACTTTCTCCAGCGGCCTACTGCCAAAAGAAGATAGATAACCCTCGCCTCTTGTGGCTTTTTTTCAATGGATGCCAGGTCTGGTTTGAATTGCTGTCATCTCCTCTTCGTCTTTAATTCTCCATTGCAATTTGACAGCAAAAACAAAACTTGACATCCAATCCATCTAAGTCAAGGTAAGAATCAATCTATCACATGGCTGACAGAAGATGTGAACCTGAGAGAAACTGCATTCTCCCTCTGAAGTGAAATAGAGAGAGGGGCAAATAAAGGACAGTAGAATAAACTAACTCAGGAAGAGTTTGAACAAGCAAGGTAATACGTTTTTAATGATAAGCTAACATCAATCTGCTGGCAGAAAGGATGAGGATAAACATTTAGTGGTGAAAAGAAACGTGTTAATGGGATAGATCTGACTTGACATAAGTAAGGGAACAGGGAAAATGTATTGACTTAGTTTTGTTTGACAAGATAAAACTGGCTAGGAAAGTTCAAGAACTTGACAGTGCCACAAAAACAGTATTTTACAACACATGAAAGAATATGGGCATTTATTTTACTGTTTCATACAAATATATATTAACATTTATGCTCCCTCAGGCACTTCTTACACTTGCTAAAAATGTATCACTCTTTGTAGAACGTTCCTGATCAGATTTTTTCATTTATCAGGGCCTAAGACAAAAGTGATATGAAGGTTACACAATGCTTGTAGGAACCCTGATTTCTAACACATGGACAACACTGCAGAAGCTAAGCATCTGATATCTTTGCAGTCACAATGAAGGTGTGGTTTGTCAAAAAAGACAAGTATTACATTAAATTAAAGTTATGATAAAAGACAGGATTCTATGTATCTGAAGTAATCTTCAGATGCAAAAGGAGCCAGAATCTGGAACCGATGGAATATCAATCAGGGATCCTTTTAAGCTACCTTTAGGAGCTTGTGCAACTATATGCTACAAATGATGAGTAAAGAAGGCAGAATCAGTTATTTTGGAACTGTGCCTTATAAAGTACCTTTTCACAAGGGTCTTGTTTCAAAAAGACAAAAAAAAGATTAAACAAACCTTTAACACATGTTGGTTTGTTGACAGTGTTCTTTGATCCTAGTCCTAACTGGCCCCAGTTGTTACTGCCGAACATGTATAGTTTACCATTCCCTGAAAAAAAATGCAGTCAGAATCAAGACAAGTGTTTGAATACCTCATACAAGACAAGATGGTCATTCACACACTATGCTATATATTACTTTTGAATATAAGGTTTAAGATTAGGCAAGTCAATACTTCAGTGTAAAAAATAATTTATGTAATTGTGATTTTTCAGTACAAAAGTAGCAATTGAATCACTTAAGTAAGAAATTCCCATCCAGAAGAAGGGACAAAAAGCAAAACAAATATCCTCTCCTTTAATTATAGCACAGTTAAAGTGCTCTTCAGAAAACAAAATGTATTCCTGGACAGACCCTGCAGTTCAGAAAGCACAGTATCTACAGGCCTGCTTCTAATATAACAGCACATTTAAATGAGCACACACATCATTTACCCCAAAGACAGGAATAAATAATGCAGTTGTATAATTAACACAAACGCAGATTTGTAACTTTCAGCTTATTTTACTGTTTAGAGGGGCTATTTCTTTTACTGATGTCTTCTTTTAAAATTATTTACAAACTTGCACTTCTACAGAACATAGTTTCTGATAAATTTTCAAATGTATTCACAAATTGTAATAATTTACTACTCCACACATAAAGAAGGAATGCACAAAACCATCATGCATTCAGGGAGTTTTATAAACCTAAATGCAAACATTAGATTACAAATCTTCACCAGAAGCAATGCTAGCTCCTGGTGATTTGTGATCCTATACAATGCAATTGTATTTCAGAAACTGGCATGATGTGCCACTGAACTTGCAGGCTTGAGCATTAGAAACAATAAACTGTTGTGATTCTGAATAACCAGTGTTTTTTTAAAAAGGATGGCATATGAACAGATGAAACTTTTGTCATCAGGCACACCAATTAGACAGTCAAAACTGACTACTGACAATACCTTAGAATTATTTATTTTTTGTTAACTATTATCTTCTATAACACTGTTAAGTTTGCACCCAAAAATAAAATCCTTGTTCCAACAGAAATCTTTGCAAAATAATAGAAACCAATTGGTCAAAAAAAACCCTTTACAACTGTTAAAAGGAGTTTCTTAACTTCAGCTAAAGGTCTGAGCTTTGTGAATTAAGACTACATCACAAAGCTGTCACATAAATGTACTTTGTCAACCTACCCATCAACAATTATCACACAACATCGCAACACGTAACAATTCCATATAATAATGCCAAAATATTATGGTTGCTTGTACTTCAGTAGTGTAGGTCCCCAGTGAAGGTTCTGAATGTGATTTACAGACACTTTGAAATACTGTATTGAAATGCTTAAAATATAACAAAAACATTTACTCCGTTTAAAAAATAATTTATTTTCTTAAATGCAAGTACATAGTTTAAAAAAAAGAACCTAAACACCACCAACTATTATCTAAAGTCCAAATTATATTGTTGAGATGTGACAGTTTTTTGGAACATGGGGCTATGTGCCTTTACAACAAAGTTGCAAGGAAGTCTGAGGTCAAGACTACACTCATGACATTTCACCAACAGCATTTATATCACCATCACCATCCTGATTTTTATAATGCCATCATGTCAAAACACACGCAGAGCTGTCTGTCACCAACAGCAAAACACACATTAACAGAATTTTTTTTTTTTAATTAGCAAATAGTGTCCTATCTTGATATATGCTTCTTTGTACATGGTGTTTCATTTATACTTTTTAACTGTTTGTGTAAGTAGTACTGCCATGGAAATATGCCAAGCTGCTGTAATTCAATTTAAGCACATTCTCTTGTATTCATTCAAAATTCCAATAGGTCATGCTTTTCATCCCGTAATCTGCTGTTTCATTTACTAGTCTTTCAATTCTGAGGAATTGCTTTGTAAGTCAAGGAGCTTAACAGGTGAGAGGAATTTTTTTTACATTCTTTTACAATTGAGTGACAGCCTTTTATAATTTCAGGCTTCTAATACTTAGAAGTGTGACAGAAAATAAGGAAAATAGGTAATTCTGACAGTGAAAGAAAACTAAGAGGTGCTACAGAGGAACTTAAACAAATGCTTGTAATGAAACAACATATCTGGGTCTGTACAGCAAATCACATTTTGGAACAGACAAGGTGCAATCTAAGCTGGGCAGGGAAAAGAAAATTATTTTGTATTCAAAAGGCCCTGTTTTCATAATTGCATAATGAGATATCTCCAGTCATCCCCACAGATGCACCAAAGTGAGAATTAATTAGACAGAAGAAAAATAGGCAAGGATCATATTCCCGAACTTTGCAAACTCAGATTGGTTTTGTGTTTTTGCTTTCACTTTGTTGCTGACATACAGAGATTGTGGCTATCTGCCACCTGGAATGGCTGGCAGACAGGCTCAGCAGAGTAAGATTATGACTCTGGGCAGCAGAAAGGAAACAACAGGATATTAAAGGGACTACTAGGACTGTTTTGGTGATGAAAACATACTTCCAACACCAGTCTCCACCTTCATCCTGACACAGGACTGGAATATTTCCCCAAAGTATGTATGTTTTGGCTTATCACCACCAGATGCTTCACCAACATTAATTTAGAGCTATTAGGAAAGCCACAAGATGTTTACAGCTTTAGGAACAGAGGCTTTATGAGGGACTTCAGGAAGAGACTGCCTCCTAACCAGTACATTCCTCATATGAGTAGCTGCTATCCCAACTGTGATTCCTGAGAACCCCAGCTGTCACATGCCCACCCTCGTTCATGAAGTGCTACTAAAGTCATTCGCTCAGCAGCTGGGAAATACCAGTTGAAATCCTCAATAGGATAATACTCCTTCAGGATAATAACAGGCAGTCAAGTATTTTCATCATCTATGTTCACAGATACGTTTTACATATTGCCCCTCTTTCTTTCTAAAATATATTAGTGTGGAAGGGAAATAAAATGTGGAGACAATGTAGAGACTTTGAGCATTTATTACAAGATTCTATTGAGAAGCTGTATCTGAAGAAAACGTAAAAGGTAATGTTAGAGTATCATATGGCAGGTGCCATGATTTTATTTTATTTATTTGTGCTATTTGGTGAATAAATTATGTTAATATTTAATTTAAAATTCTTATACAATTCAAATACATCTCAAGAAACAGGAGAATGACATCAGTTTTGTTAGGCAAGTCATGATCTTATCAAAGTAGAAGTTTTATTGAGCAATAAGAACAGTCACACTTAAGACATTCAGCATCAAACAAGCAAAACTGGAAAAACTGCAAAATTAGTATGTTGCTTGCTCTGACACGTTTCAAAAGAACAACACAAGTGTGTATTAATCTTTGTCATTTTCCTGTTATAGTTGATGCAAAGATACAGTGCCATGCTCTGAGAGCCTGCTGGTAGGCAGAAGAATAGAAGGAATCTGGTGTCGAAAGACCTGGAGATTCCAAGGTCTCTTTGGTGTAAATTGTTGAAATTTAATGCCTTACAAAACCCCAAAACACAAACATACTATCTTCTCGTTGTTCCACAGGCACCTCTTTTCACTCCTACTTCTACACTTGATACTTTTTTCTTTCCTTCTACCGTCTTGCATTGGGGGCTTCAATTCTCTCCAAAGCTCTGAGTTCAGAAAATGTGTCTTCTTTCATCACCGTTTTCCCCCTTGTGAACAGGATCAGTCTCTTTCACCAAATGTGGGCAAGCTGCCTAGGATACTCTAATCAAGGCAAATAAACAATCAGACAGCTGTTAACTTTAAGTTTCATGGAAAAAAAAAATAATAGAAAGGTATTGGGATAAGATTCTTAAAAATATGTGTAGTATCACTTCACACCAGCTTTCAACAGGATGAATAAAATGCTTTCCAAAGCTTGCAGTCATAGAAGATGCAGGGAGTGGACTGTCAGTACTGTCAGGCCAAAAAATATGGGAACGGGGCAAGAAATATTAAATATATTACAAATTATGCTGGAAGATGTACTGCTTAGGACTGCATTAAAGAATTAAAGAAGAAAACTGCTTAAAAATATTCCTGCTTGGATGTTTTAATGAAGATTGTACTAAAGACAGAGAGCACATGAATTAAGAAACATAAATCCCAATCCCAAACACCAAAACCAGAGAATGAAATGCTTCTCTGCCTAGCTCTGCACACCAACTCAAAGTCAGCAAGTAGCTATCACCAGTCCTTTGTATTCCAACATAAAACCAGAGTATTTAAATAAAATTTTGGACTCAATTCCTGACCTAGAAAGCTGAAGAACAGTGTTTCATATTGACTTTACACTTTTCTTCCTAAAACTCATATGGGAATATTGATGAAATAAGCATTTGAGAATTTCTGAATATTGTTTGAATGCTAAATATTAGTTCCTGTACATTTTCTTCCTTCACATTCAGTCGAGATTCCTAGTGCTAGATGTAGCTGTCTCACCTGCCTAAAACCAGCTGCAAGGAACCTTTTGTATCAGTTCGGGTGATTGTTTTACATATGATTGTTGAGACATGTTAGTGTAAAACTGATGTATTTCTTTAGATTTGAATCTACCGCATATTCCCACTGTGTCCTACCTACATAGGTCCCACTACCGCTTCCAAGGGGTGGAAAAAAAATAGGAGGGAAGAATTTCGTGACCTGTAAAGAAAGACTGAAAATAAAATTAAGCATGCATTAACACACACCTGCTCGAGATACTTTTCCTTCCTCAGTGATGCTTGGCTTTTATCTCTTCCAGATCAGGTTCAGTTGGATTTCAAGAAGCTCCTGGTTTCTCACAAGGCCTTTCTCAGTAAACTCATTACTGGAATGCACTTCTGGAGCTTTTATTCCAGGTGTTACTGCAGTTCAATGTCACACACCAAGGGCTGTAATTCCACTATCATCCAACTCCATCTAACAGGAGAAATGCCAGGTGCACATGGGCATGCACAGGTGTGAAGAACAAATGTGGGACCAAGATTTGCTTCCCTTCTTCACTTTTTTGTACAATTCTTGCAGTTTCTCTACATTTGCTCATCACTGATCAGTATTTTATCCTCACTTCTGTCTCTACAATGCGCCAAAAAACACTTCGGTGCTGAAAAAATTCTGTATTCATGCTTCCACAGTTCCTTCTCCTCAAAAGCTTTCAGAAAATAAAGATCTGATTATCTAGAAGTTTCCCTGGTGACACAACAGCAAAGGCCAGCTAGAGAGACATTTTTGGAACATGGTGCATATATGAAAACATCAGGGAGAAGGGGAGGTAGTAGAGAAATGGTGCTGCATGCAAATCTGTATGAGTTGACTTTTTCAAAAGCTTTATCTAAGTAGGCACTATTACAGTGACATGGGAATTAGTGGATTGTTGCTGATTAGGGTAACAGTGCTGTCACAGGCACATGCTGAGGAAGCTCAAGGAGGCAATTTAAATTGACTGGTCTAAACTGAGAATTATACTAGTTCTATTTCAAACTGGGTGTGGGCATATATGAAAGGATACATATAAAAAACAATTCAGAAGGAATATTTCACAATATCCCAGGTTAAATTCTGATTACTTTTATGTAATTGGCAATTTAATAGAACTGGTTCAATCCAAGAAAATATGTGAAGTTTTGTTCAAAATAAGGTGTAATTCATCTTCTGTGAAGCTAAGCTTGAAAAATTAATTATTTAATTTTATCTCAAGATGCAGTCCATGAAATCTATACATTTTTTTATCATGCCTGGAATACTTCATTCTAAAAATCCAGCATCTTCAACCCTTGAGAATATAGCAAGAAACCCTCAGGAAATTACTTAATGAGCAATGAGACCAACTGGGCATTGATGAGAAATTAACACATTCCAGTAAAAAGAGTCCTGAAAATATGCAAGTTTCATACAACAAAGTCTTATTTTCTATCAGCACTTGATTGGCAACACAATTGACACAGGAGCTCATCAGCAAAAGAGTGGTCCTTCCACATAAAAAAATTAAACAAATTCTTAAGCAAGTATTGTTTCCATAATTTCAAATAAACTAAAACAAACATTAATACTGCCCATTGTATTGCACCTGAGTTTCTTTGAATGCTTTTGCAATTTATTTCTGATTTTAGTAGGGTTTTTTAAAGTTTTTATAATTGCTCTTCCAAGGGCTATTTTCAGTTGATAATTAACAGTAATTTGGACCCTGAGAGATACAATTTCATCTATTTTTTAAGGCAGATTCCTACTGATCTTGTTGACTGTGTTCAACAGATACCATACTTCCATGATACAAACCTTTATACTTGAGACTGCCTACTAAACACTGTCATATTCACAAGAAATACTGAAGCTGAACAAAGTCATGCTTACTTTAAATCATGTGTGATACACTGAGTTATCACAGTGTCCCTCATGACAGTTCCTGGCAATGTCTTGTGAAAACCTTCAGTGACCTTACACTAAATTCAAAGTAATCCTGTAGTTCCTACAGAACAGTCATCTTTCCGCTCCACAACCTCATTATTGCAGGAATCAAATAAGAATTAGAATCTTTCCAAGCTATTGAAATTTATAACCTTTTATCATATACTCCATTTCCAATACTGACCTGTAACAACAGCAGTATGTTCATCTCCACAGGATATAAGTACAGGCTTGTCATTTTTGAACCAGAACTTGCTAGGAATATCTTCTGCAAATTTGCTTTTTCCAAATGTGAAAATAGCACCTGATTCTAAAACACAAAAAGATGACAATCTTAGTGAAAAAAACCTTTGCCTCATACATTTTTAAACAGACATTTCCTATTAATTACACATTCTAGTTTCCTATCTGTTTTAAAAAAAAAAAAAAAAAGACTGAAGCATTTTATCCTGTTCTGTTTCACAAAGCCTACTTCATTTGCAGGCTCATATTTTAGTCCTTGGGATTCTTCTTAGATTCCACGAATTTCCTAACAGAACAGGTATTGTTGGTATATTGTATTCTGAGGATACAGCACTAACATACTTTCACATCACCCCTTGAGATAAACTACTGGGTGTGTAAAATAAAAAATAAATAACTCTGAATACCTGCCCATAGAAAGTAAAATTAAAAGTTCAGCCAAAAAGCACGTTGAGACAAAGAGTTCTCACCTACGTTTATACTGGGTCTAGGACAGCTCTCTGCCGGGACACCTCTGCCCTGGGGACACTTCTCTGCAGATCGGCAGATTACACAGGGCTGTGCCGGTGTCCCGGCGAGATGTCCCTTTCCATCTATACTTCAGGTTTTACCTGAATTCAAACAGGTTTCACCAATTGCATTAGAGAGACAGACAGACAGACAGACAGACACACACACACACACTGTAACAAGGTGACAGGCTCCCAACTGCCCACCCTTCCTCACCCATCTGAAAAGATACATATGCTCTAAAAATCGTTCCCTAACATCAAAACTCTCAGCCTTCAAAACATGGGTAGGTACAACTGTCTTTGATCTTAAGACCATGATCTAAAAAACCCAAACAAACCCACCCCAAAATAAAGTCCAGACAACTCTTCTGCCCTTGTGACCTGTCTAGTTTTCTCAGTTTTTTCAAGTCTCAAAAGTAACAGCAATGTTGTTTTAAAACACAGAATGCTAACTACTCATTCACTTTCTGGTTAAGCACGTTAAGACACAGAAAATATTAATTCCACAGGAGAATAAACGGACTTAAAATTTGCTAAAAGCCACGCAGAAAATGTGGCAAACCACAGCTGGGCCTCCTATTTTAAAATGACAAACCTTGTGTTTTAAGCATACAATCATTTTTTGGAAAAGAAAACAAAGTAAGAAAACCAAAATTTTTCCTTGTAGATGTTTTGTTAACATGTAAGCTATGATAATACAAGTACACATAGTAACACTAGATCACTTCTGTAAGGTTACATATAATTCGATAGCAACACTTCCATGTATTTACTTTCAATGAACGCCATCTCATCAACCGTCTGCACCCCAGCTCCAAACCCACAGTTCTCTTAGACTGTAAATTCGATACTAATTTTGAAATGATTCTTTAATACAAAAGTTTCCCCTCATTGCATCATGTTTGGGAGATGCATAAAGTAGTATTTCTTACCTCTCTAGGGGTGTTTCACTTTGAATGTTTTATTGAACACAAGCCTTGTGCAGACAAATTCAAGCCTTTTAAAGAACGGGTTGAGTTTTTCCTCATTTTATGTAGACACACTCACAATCATAAACATGTTTAAAGCCTCTGAAAACGCCGTTTTAATGTTTAATCTCCAGCCAGACAACCGTGCTGTGTATTTGAATACCCTTCCAGTGATCTCCTTGGCACATGTGCCAAGGTAGAGCTCTTTGGTTCCTTTTTCTATTTGCTTTTTTTAATTATTCATTCAGAAGCATTAACACGAACATATACCCTTTTTTTTTTTTTCTGAATCTCACGCATATAAAAGGCAGACAGCTTAATTCACAAACACCCTGCCCACCTCACCCGTTCCACAACCGAACCCTGAGCCCTCCGTTCTGAAACGAAACCCTGCTCCTTCCTAGCACGAAACCCCACCGAACGTTTTGCCACCCTGGCCCTGAGCAAACGTTTCCAAGCACGGCCCGGAGCTCACGCAGGAGACGCAAAGCCCGCCCGCCTATC
>NW_009951947.1:739752-747783 GCF_000747805.2 Chaetura pelagica | reverse complement strand
GCTGGGTCTGTTGGGCTTGGAGAAGAGGAGACTGAGGGGCCACCTCATCCATGGGCACAGATCTGTTCAGGGCAGTGTCAGGAGGGCAGAGCCAGGCTTTGTGCAGGGATGTCCAGTGACAGGACAAGGGGCAGTGGGTGCAAACTGGAGCACAGGAGGTTCTGTGTGAATATCAAGAAAAACTTCTTTCCTGTAAGGGTGACAGAGCCCTGGGCCAGGCTGCCCAGAGAGGCTGCGGAGTCTCCTTCTCTGGAGACATTCAGACCCCTCTGGACACATTCCTGTGCGATGTGCTCTGGGTGCCCCTGCTCTGGCAGGGGGGTTGGGCTGGGGGAGCTTTCCAGGTCGTTTCTGCCTCCCAGCGCTGAGCCCGGTCCCTGCCTCCGGCCTTCGGACCGGGGGTCTGCCTGGGGCTTCCTGCTGGGCCAGGAGCCGGCCTGCCGGTGTTAGACATGAAATGTAGTGTTGTTTTTTTGCATTCTGGTGTTAGAAACATCGTGTCAGGTTTGGTTTATAGCTTAGTGTTAGAAATATGTAGTTTGTTTGAGATGAGTGAGATATCTGCGCATTCTAAGGACACCAGGAGTGGTTTGTGAGCCAAGAAACTGAGGGAGTGAATTGGGTTCCACCTGGGGATCTAAACAGGGAGAAGGATTTATGGCCCAAGATCAGACCCAACAAAGCCACTGCTGTCTTGCTGCTCAGGGCAGGATGACACCAGTAGGTTTGTTAATTGGGAAGACAGACAAGGGGGCAAGAAAGGTCAAAATTTTACCTTAAAATGTAAAAAGTAAACTGCTAGAATGGAATGTGTAAGCAGGGGCGGGAAACTTACAGGATAATTTGAAGCGTCAGATGGGCTGTGAACCCTGGAGTACCCAGCCAGTGGGGAAGCAGGAAGGAAATTTGCGTTGGGAATAGGGAATATAAACCGTTATTCACCTTACTATGGGTGTGCCTGCTTGTTTAGGTCACCCATTCTTGCAAGAATGTAAATAAACTGTGCTTCATTGAAGGATCTGTGTGGGCCTGTTAATTGGCGCGACAAATGTTTCTCACACTGGGAAGGTGTGTTTCCTTTCCAGGACCTACCTGGGAGAGCAGAACAGGGCTCGGAAACATCACGTTGTCACCGCTGCGATTCTGCTCTCCTGAGAGACAGATTTCCGTGGTGTGTGGGTCTCTCTTGCACCAGGGTGTGTGAAGCCTGCTGACTGGGTGCACAAGAAGGTGTTCAATCACCTACCCAGACAGGGACACTGAGGTGATGGCAGTTGTGCAAACCCCGATGCAATAAGTCCAGGGCCTTTTAATCATATTTAACAGGCAGCGTAATAAAACTGAACAAACATTGTTCCATGAAGTGCTGCCTGTCACTCTACCTACCAAATACTGTGGTTGCCCAAGTATATTCATGGGCTGTGAACTTCTTAGAACTCTGCAGTAGGGTTTTGGTTTTTGTGACTGTGGGATCCTGTTTGAGGGTCAACATTTGGCTGGGAGAGATGGGAGCCACCTCACAAAGTGGGATGGCTGCTGGTAGGATGGCTAACCTCCTAAGGAGGTCTTTGAACAATGATGGGGAAATGACAGTTACCATCCACCTGCAAGCAGCCAGAGACTGAGATCCTGGAAGTCTTCTTTGACCACCCCTGAGTGCAGGATGAATGGGGAAGGCTGTTAATGCAGTAAGCGTTTGGTTTTAGTTTTGGACAACCGCTGCCTGCAGATGGAGCCGAGGGCGTGCTGGCAGGGGCCCAGTTGCACCACACTGTCCCACTTGTCCAAGCAGACATGAACCAGTGGATCGTGCAGCTGTTGGCATAGCAGGGTGCAGCAGGCTGGGAGCTGCTCCCCTTCGGAGGCATTCTGGCTGCCAAGTCCTGCTCTGTGAATGAGAGACACTGAGGTCAGGCCCTTTCTTGGGGTGGGAGGCTTGGAGAGCAGATGTGCTGTGACAGGACATTGACCTCCCAAAGGTGTTTCTTTTGGGTTGAAATGAAGCAGCACGGGCATTCTTGGGCACCATCCCACAGCCACTGCTGTGTAAATGCTTTCCTTGCCTTTCCCTACCCTGGCTGCTGCTTTCCCTCAAGAAAGGGTCAGTCTTCTGCCAGCTCAGAGAGGAGAGAGGCCTTATCTTCATATCAGATGACCATATCAATGTAATTCCTTTACTTTAATCTACTTTTCTCTTACACTCCATTATTCTGTCTTCACCAGTGTATCTCAACCCATGTGCTGCTATTGCTTCATTTTTCGACACCAAGCCCTGGAATATAGAAATACGTCAAACCAATTAAATCCTGATTTCAACATTGAAGCATTTTATGGTGTTGAAATGAGTGAGTCAGTTTTCCACATCAGCACACTGAGGCCTGGCAGCCTGGGGACAGCTAACAGTAACGGGAAGTGGCTCTGGGGCTCTGCACTGAGAGGTGCTGCTGTCACCCCAAATGTAAGGGAACTGCATGACACGAACTCCTGGTCCAACTCTCCCCCCGTGCCCAATGCTGCTGCTGGCTCACAGGAGCTTATGAGGGAGTTGGTCCATGTGGGAACTGGGGTCAGACAGTCCTGCCCAGGGGCAACCCGACAAAGGGGCACTAGCACTGTCCCCTGTCTGTGGGGCTGAGACTGAGGGCCTTGGCACGTTGATCACCTTTGCTTTCCCTTCCACCTTTTCTCCTGGATACCACTAGTACTACCACTAGCCCAGGGGCTGGGATTGAAGGCCATGGAAGTCATTTGCCAGGGAAAGGAAAGCCAGAGCTAAACCATGGCCCAGCTTTCTTCTCTATGTGCAGCTCCTCTGGCTCTTTCATTCCCTTCTCATTCATTTCCATTCCTTTTGAACCAGAACTGAGCCCAGAACTGGACACAACACTCCAGATGTGGTCTTACTAGGGCAGAGTAGTGACCTTGACCTGCTGGCCACACTGTATCTCAGGACACCATTGACCCTCTTGGCTGCAAGGGCACATGGCTGTTTCATGGTTAACCTCTTATCCACCAGGACCCCAAGGTCCTTCTCCATGGGGCTGCTTTTCAGCAGGTCAACCCCTAATCTGTATGGGTGCATGGTGTATCTCTTCTCCATTCTTGTTAGGGCCTTAAAGGCACAAATAGGCTTGAATGGCCCTGGCCAGCCCCACACCTGTGGGCCCAGGACACCTGTTTTTGCTCAATGTGGGGTGATCAGTCCCTGCCCAGGCCGTGCTGGGGCTGGTGAGCCCCCGTGGTCATGGTCCTGTCCCCAAGGGAGCCTCCCCACTCATGCTGTGTTCTGACCAATCTTTTGCCTTTTTCTACCAGCACAAGCTCCTGCACAAATATTTACCAGACATGAAATTGCTACGAAGTGGTGTTGACACAGGTATGATATGATGGGCCTAGAGAGAAGAGCACACACTGTGAGTGGTGCAATGGGGCCTGTGAGAAATCTCTCTCCGTGGAGTTTGACCAAGGAAAAGCTTCATATTCAGCCTCTGCCAGGCCCAGCCCTGGCTGGGACACTCAAAGCAAAGACTTTAGCTCTTGCTTTTCCCTTGTCAGCACAGCAGCATAGCTTGCTTGCTGCTTCATACGCCTTTGTTTCTCTTACTTGTGGGACTGAGAGAAGTCTTAACGCAGACAGAAGATGCTGTTTAGCATGAGGAACTTCACTGTTTCAAAATTAACAGGGACCAGCAGGCAGCTGCTGCAGCCGTTTCGGTAAGCTGATCCTTTAGTTTTGTCTGGCAGTCAGTGACAGAAACCTGGAGACAAAAGCTGCTGAATCCTGTGAAAGAATGAGGGTTTCAGAGAAAGGTGTGCTTTTTTCCTGCATTTTTAGTGTCCTTTTGCTTTTCGAAGCAACAAGCTATGTGTCTTCAGGGAACTGGAGGATTTTCCATCTTAATGTTCATTAAATGCTATTAATTCTTCTGTGGGATTTGGCAGCAAAGTCAAGAAGGAATATTTCTTCTTGAGGTCAGTGTACATTGCAGGTACTGAATCAATAAATAACTACCAGAATAAAGTACAGGAAATTCTTGCACGTTTAGACAATTATCATGGCCAGTAGTAGGGGGAAAAATTCTCCTCTTTGAAGCTGCAAGGTGAATCTCTGCTTCTATATTTATTTATTTTTTGTCTCTATATACACTGGAGACATGCAGGAAAAGCATGATGTGATACGAGGCTCAATGTTAACCAGGTAGACCTGGCTTTGTGATCTGGCTTTGGGTTCTTGTTGAAAACAATATATGAGAATTTAACATTCAAAGGAATCCAAGTATGCAGTAAGTAGTTTTTACTTATAGTTTCTACATTATGGCAGATGAAAACCAAATGTTTTCCAAGTTCTGTGATTAATTTTCTACAGCTTCCGAGTGGTTCTGATGTCTGGGTGATAATTTTTTTGTATATTTTGGATTTTTGCTTCTAGCAATCAGTGAGAACTTTCTCTAAAGCTGGCTTTCCAATAAAGTCATCCAGTTTGTTAAGCTCATAAATAAGCCCATAAAATACTGGGGGTTTGGTTGTTATTTTTAGGGGATTTTTAACATTGTATCATAACATTGGCATAAGCTGTTACCACTGCCTATGCATATTACAAGATAAGCACACTATGGTTGACACTGCAGGATAACCCCTATCTATCAGCCTGTGGTAACAGAACAAAATAATTGCTGTTCCTGCTCAGAAAGAAGTAATCCAACTGCTTGGCCTTGCAATTCTGCCTGTTACATTTCAACTTCAGTATGTTGTCTCACACTCCTCTGGGATTTATTTGTCCACTTCTGCCTCTCTTCCAGAGGATGTGGAAAACAGGGAAGGGAACACATTTCTTGAAGGTCATAGCAATAAAACAAAATCATCATGGGAACACAGAGGTCAGGAGCAGACCTGTAGTCCAACTTTCTGCTTGGAGCCTGACAACAACAGCATATGAGGTCACCTGTATCTTTGCTTAGCCACGTCTTGAAAGTCTCCAAGGATTCTGAATCTTCTCTGAGTAAGTTTAGTGCTTAACTATCTACAGAAATAGTGCAGAAATTAGTGGTGAATATTTCTCAGTCCACTTCTCAACCATACCAAGTGGTAAAACAAGACCAATGAAGAGAATTCTCTGCTTGTCAGCTTGAGATTAGACAATGTCTAACTCCCTGGAAGGAATTGCAGGCTGCAATTAGACAATGCAGCAAAGGAGAGGAAAGTGACCAAGTAGCAAGTGATTACATAGATTTTGAAACAGGGCAAGTATTTTTTTTTGTTCCTCCAAACTGGATAGAGTAGCAAATCCTCTTCTGAATAATCATAATCATAAAGAAGTTACAGTTATGAAACTAATTTCCTTCAAAATATACACATTGAATTTAGAGCAAATCTAACATCAACTAAAAGCCGTGGTATTCAAGGCTGTATTTCAGTAGCTTACCTTGGTTGGCTGTTTTTCATGCTATGGTGGAAGCTACCCAGCCCATGAATGCCCAGCCCTTCTTATAATGTCAGGTATATTCTATTCTGCAGCTGTTGACATACAGGAAAAAATTTAATACCTCTATAACATCCACATGGGGCATTTGGATGCTTCCTAACTGTTTCTAGGTTGTTTACCTCAGGTTGGAGAGAAGGATGGGGAGAGAAGAATAATACTTATAACAAAATACATAGCTTCATGTTAGTAATGATTGTAATGCTATGAAGATTAGTCTTAATGGCTTGGAAATGTGCACTATTATTTTAAATGGTACTGCTGCAAGTACTTATTACTTAAGCCATACATATAGTTTAGATTGTATTTCACTTAAGAATCAATTTTCACGGACACTCCAAGAAAAAAGTCAGGCAACTTAGAAATTAATAAAACCCCTCCTTTATCTGCATGGTGCTACAGGAAAGTCCAGCCCTCTGCATTGATGAGAATCTTTGTGGTGCTTTGTGCTTAGCTTAGTGGTGGATCCTTTGGCAGTCTGCAGAATCTCTGGAGCACATTGCCCTGACACACTGCAGCACTTACTGAGTTCCAGCAATATTGATCTGCATGGCATCTGCATGGGCTACTTCATATATTCTCTGTGTTTCTGCTGTTACACGGTCTTGGCAGTTGGCAGGTGTAACTGAGGCTGGCTTCAAAGGTGAGCTAAAGGGAAGCCTACTAGGAAATACGAAAGCAGTATCTGCACTCAATCTATTTGTTTGCATTGCTTTGGTCTCCATTTCATCGGATCAATGTAAAGCTGCTGCCTTTTATTAAAAAGACAAGTTTAGCTTGTACCCATCCAAACCCTAGCAGGAGTACACTGCTGGCTGTGTTATGCTACAGAGGACAGTAGGTACAGAGCCAAAGAGGCTAAATTGCCAGTCTCCCTTTTTAATCTTAAGCCTGTGGAAACACAGGCTTGGACATGACTTTCATTAAGACACCTCAACTAAGCTAGAAAAAATGTGAACATGTTACTTTTGCAGATGATTCTCAACAACCATTTTAATGTGATTCTGAAGTTGTAATTCTGGAGGCCAGAATAGACTGAATAAATACACTGCACAAATACATTGCACGTGCCCAGAATGCCTCTTCTGTGGCAGGAGAAGAAGCAGAGCACATGACTATTTTGTTGGATTTTTTTACCTTCTTCCCCAGTGCAATCAAGAGGTTTCATACACATTTATAGAAATCCTGCCATTTCTATTGATGGGTGTGGAACATGACAAGTGTCTACTTATCCACAAGAAAAAGCACCAAGATCCATTCCTCATATTCTGTGCCACCAAGGGGCAGCTTTGCAATCTATGTGTAAGCCATTTCACAAAGCCCTAAATGGCTTTATGCATTTGGGTTTATTTGATGAGTCAGCATGCAGTCATGTGCATATCAGAAGGCAAAATAAGCTGCATCTAATGTATATTTTATAATATGACTTTATAAACTGTTACTGCTCTGCGATATAGTGTGATATGTTGTATCCGTCTGACAGTGGAAGTTACTTAAACTAATTAACACAGTCCATCAAGCTAGGTCATATGGGAGAGATTTCAGCTGCTTGCTCATTGGCTTTACTATGTGTACAATGTAGTGTGGAATGACAAAAAGTGTGTAGTTTTTGCTCTTTTGGCACAGGTCCAAGCCACCAGCTCAAATGAATGTTCATCTGAAGGGCCGTGACCTCCTTACTCTACAGAACTACACAGCAGATGAGCTGAAGTATTTGCTGTGGATGGCTTCAGATTTGAAACAAAGGATAAAGCACAAAGGAGAGGTAAAATGCTCTAACTGCCATTTAGGTCGCTCAGATGTTGAAATAGGTATTTTTCCAAGGAGTATTAGGAATGAGCCATTCAGCTGTCTTGTCCTAAACAACTTCACATGGGTTCTTAAAGACTGTAAATCATGTGCTAGGAATGGAAGAGCCTTCATGTAAAGTGTTCAGAGATATTCTTTAAATGCTTCAGAGTACTTCACAAATGAAAAGATTAAACAGCTTTGCACAGCCCTTTGTCAGCTAACTGCATCCATTGACACATGGTGTACACGCAGCACTAAATGCAGGTTATGGAAAACACTTGCCTTCATGGGATTGAATTAGTATCAGTGTTTACCTTAATGCTAGCTCAGATTGAGTGCCAAAATGCAGTTACTTTTTGCCTCTAGAATTACTTCCTTCCCTTTAACTTTTCCACTGCTAATAAATTCCATGATGGGCAGGAGAACAAAGATATGGTTAAAAAAAACCCACCTATGTAACTTCTAAAATCCTGAATTAAAATGTGAAAGTATTTCAGACTGCAAAATGTATAATGACTATAAAATTGAAAAGCCTTCAATTTTGATGTTCCAGTATTTGCCTTTGATGCAAGGAAAATCTTTGGCCATGATTTTTGAGAAAAGAAGCACAAGAACAAGATTATCTGCAGAAACAGGTAGGTTGAGCAATGGTAGTCAGATTTTATATGAAATTATATAATGTCAGTATGTACTGAAAAACTGCATAATTTTGTATTTAGCAACTTCTACCCAGGAGAAACCTAAAGTTTGAAAGCAAAAAT
>NW_009951947.1:670483-739607 GCF_000747805.2 Chaetura pelagica | reverse complement strand
GGAAAGAATGGTAGGTAATTGCATTCCACCTTGCATATTAATCTCACAAGCATATTGGTTTGATCACTGAAATTTTGCCAGGTCAGTCCAAATGTGGTAGATCAGAAATAAAGAAACAGGCAGAAATCAGCATTTCTGGTGTCAGCTCCTAGTTGTACTAGCAAGTTGCACATTTCCGAACACCTATTTTAGTAAGCATCACAAATTTCAATCTGTGCAAGATCTAGTAAATATTTTTCTAATGTATTATGCATTACTGTTGTCACATTTCAGAGTATGTGTTTAGGCTGGGAATCATAGTAATGCCTTGATATAAATTAGGGTAAAAAAAATTACAATAATTACCTACAGGGGAAGATAACTTGATGGAGACTCCAAGGTATTAGCCTAATAAAATCAGGCACTGAAACATAATTCTTTTAGGATACAATTCTGCAAACACTAAAATACATACATATCTTTATTTACATATTAGTTGCTCTGAAGTCAATGGGACTGCTGAAATAAATCGTTCATGTGCTTGCACATTAGCAAGGAAAAGATATGAATTAGTGATGCATCAAGGAAGCAGAAGCTTGCCCTTCTCACATTTATGTTGACCCAATATCCCTTAGGCTGGCTTTTTTCTAGTGAAGGGATAGGAAACTTGTTGAGTATTCACATTTCTTTATAAGGTGTAAGGGAGAAGGTAAAAATAATGGAAGGAAGGAGTAAATATGTTAACTGTGAGCATTTCTGAATTTGCCTTTATATCCTTTGGCACAACCATTTACTTGCTGATTCTGCTCTTTCTGTAAACTTGTTGCTGCTTTCTGTTTTCTCCAGAGAAGCAGGATTTAGGAGTGGGTTTCTGTTGTGCATTCCCTGTGAACACCACCCACCTTTTAATTTCAGAGGTTTTAGTCCAGTTTCTAGCTGCCTGCTGTACTGGTACATGGGCAGGTAATGATGAATTCTCTGAATCTCTTCATCCTTCATGCTTCTGTATTCAGAGGGAAGAACAATTTAGTCTTTGGCTTTGAAAGGCTTATGGAAGGAGGAAGCTCAGGAAAGTTCAAATGAATTAACTTAAGGATGGGAGTTAATACACATAAATTCATCCAAGAGGACCTAAGCTCCAGTGAAATAAAACAAATTTATTCCTCAAAGTGTGCACAAGGGAGTTTAATGCAGTTTAACTTCTGGGTATTAACTTCACACTTTCAGTTAATTCATCTTAAGTTCCCTAAGCCTAAGACTTTGTTTCAAAGGCAGGCTCAAGTGTTTTTCTGTCCATAGAAACTATACATTTCAGTTGCTTTTTAACATACATTACTTCTCCCTTGGAATTTCTAACTCAAAACAAATGTGGGGTCACATGTGTTCCTTTTAGCTAAATAACCTAATTTAATACCAATTTTCTAATGTCGTGAAAGTGGACATTGAAGTGGATTGTTTATTTATAAAATATGTGAGACATCTCAAGTAACATTTCCCATGAGTTGCACCTTCAATATCTTGAAAGAGGTCATTTTTGGGACAAGGTTATGGTGATGAGATTCATCTACACAAACTTTGCAACTCTCAGGAGCAACTCAATGAAAATCAATGGGTTTCATTATAAAGGAATAGAGGTGTGGAATGCACCGATTCCAAAATCTGCTCTGTATAATGTCGAGCAGGTTGTTGCTGGCTATTAACATCACAGAAGTCTTTTCTGAAGCCCTACTGTCCCTATGCCTGTAAAGAACACCATTACTGAAAAGTAAATAAGCAGAATCATACAATGGTTGAGTTTGGAAGGAGTCTCTGGAGCTTATCTGGTCCAAAACCACTGTTCAAGCAGGGTCATCTAGAGCCAATTGCCCCGGACCATGTCAAGAAGACTTTTGAATAGCTCCAAGGGTGGAGGCTCTACAACATGGGGGAGCAACCTATACCAGAGCTCAATCACACTTTCAGTAAAAAAATATTTGCTGATGTTCAGAGGGAGCATCCTGTGTTTCAGTTAGTGCCCACTGCATCACTGAAGAGCACCTAGCTTCGTCCTCTTCGCACCCTCCCTTCAGGTATTTATATGTATTTGTAAGATTCCCTCTGAGCCTTCTCTTCTCTAGGCTATGCAATCCTACCTCTCTCAGCATTTCTTTATATAAAAGATGCTCCAGCCCCTTAGTCATCTTTGTGGCCCTTTGTTAACGTGGACACACTGACTCTCCAGTATGTCCGTGACTCTCTCGTACTAAGGAGACCAGAACTGAACACTCCAGATGTGGCCTCACCAGTGCTGAATAAAGGGGAAGGATCTCCTCACTCCACCTACTGGCAATACTTTGTCTAATGCAGCCCAGGATACCATGCACCACCTTTGCCAGAAAGGCACATTGCTGGCTCATGTTCAATTTTGTGTGTCCATCAGGACTGTCAGGTCCTTTTCTGCCAATCTACTTCACAGCTGGCCTCCATCATATTCTGATGCATGGGGTTGTTCTTCCTCAGGTACAGGACTTTGCACTTTTTGTTGCTGAATTTCATGGAGTTCCTCTTAACTCGTTTCTTCAGCCTGTCAAGGTCTCTCTCGATGGCAAAAAAACCCTCTGGTGTATCAACCACTCTTCCTAGTTTGGTGTCATCAGTAAGCTTGCTGAGAACACACTCTGTCCCATGATCTAGATCATCAAAGCAGATGTTAAACAGGACTGGAGCCACTATTGACCCCTGGGGTACACCACTAGTCACTCCAACTAGACTTTGTGCCACTGAGCACCACCCTCTGGGCCTGGCCATTCAGCCAGTTCTCAGCCTACCTCCCTATCTGCTCATCCAGCCTGTACATCAACAGCTTCTCTATGAGGTTCTTAGAGGAGACAGTGTCAAGGACCATAATGAAATCCAGGGAGAGAATATTAATTGCTCTCCCATCATCTACAAGGCCAGTCCTTTAATCAGAGAAGATTGTCAAGTTGGTCAAGCATGATTTCCCCTTAGTGAAGCCATGCTGACTGCTCCTGATGATTTTCTTGTCCTTAATCTGCCTGGGAATGGTGCCCTGGATTAGCTGCTCCATAGCACTTCCAGGAATCAAGGTGAGGCTCACCGGCCTGTAATTTTCTGGGTCCTCCTTCTTGAAGACAGGAATGACATTTGCTTTCCTTCAGTCCTTGAGAACTTCTCCCAGTTGCCAAAATCAATCAAATATTATAAAAATATTAATTTATAATACATTGTAAGAGAACAGCTGAATGTTCCTCTAAACTTTTATTCTGATGACATGGCAACTGTACTGAATAATGAACAGCTCCTTGTGGTATAATTTATTGCACCTGTACTCACTTGAACAAATATAATATTGTCCTAATGCATATTTCTGAAACCCATATTATTTTACCATTTCTAAGCCTGGTAGTTGTGTTGGAAGTTTAATGAAGAACTACAGATAACTTCCATACAGTATTGGCAAAGTAAATCCAGTTTTGTGGAGCCTACTAGATTTATTGCCATCACTGGCTATTATATTGGGAAATGTGACATCTCTGCTAATATGCTGGAAAATGTCATCTGTTTGCAGTCAGAATCCTATACCCATTCTGCATAAAATCTCACGTACTTTTTTAAAAACAAAAAGGTATTCCACATGGTCATATAATACTTATAAAATAAACAACCTCAGGCATGACATAAAGGTGAATACCCTGGTTTTGTTATAGCTTTGGTGTAAAATATTCTAATTGTCACTGTTGCTCTTAAAATATACAGCTGCAGTTATATTTTAGTGAACAAGTCATAAATAAATCCAGCCATTTCACAGCCACTGAATGCAGGCAATATGTCCCAGGATAGAAATTGAGAGGAAACAATACAGGCAGAAAAGCTCTGTATAACTTCTTTTCTTGAGCACTGGAATTTACAAGGTCTTAACAGCCTTACAGAGGTTCACTACCACTGGATTTAGTGGAATTACTCCCAACTCTAACACAGTAGGGTGACAGGAACATGGTGTCCATACCTGAAGACTACAACATGCATCACTTCTTATAGCGGGGATGTTATTAAACGGCAGGGATACAAGGTCTGGTTTTTTTGGTGCAATAGCTAGTATTATTTACCTTGGCCACACTAGAGGAGCAAGAATACTCTTTTAGCTTACTCTCCATTTAATAGAGTAGCTTTAAAAAACTACTTCTCAGTTTTTAGGCTTCTACTTCAGGAATATTCCTATAATTGCTGCCTAGAAAACTTCTTTGTTATCAGTCTAAACTGAAAAATACTTTCTAGATTGTAAGTCCTGGTAGGAAGAGAGGAAACTAACAAATCCAAATCCAGATGACTTGAAATGTCAAAAAAGGGTCCTTCCATTGAGTTTGAGAAGATTGCTGTGTATGTCTCGTGGCAGTAGGGCAGCCCCACAACTGTGTATCCAATATGTGAACTAGAGGATTCACATTCGCCCACTTACTTACCAAATGTAGCAGGGACAGGACGGAAATTGAACCTGTGTCTGTACAACCACCAGCACTCATGTCCTATGTGAAAGAGTTTGCAAAGTGAACTCAAAAATTTGCCACAGCCTGAAGCATAAAACTGTCTATTTTTGAAAACAAACAGTAGTGAAAAGTGTGGACATGAGATAATAATCTATTCTAGCTCTGCAGTATGAACATTTAATACAGTTTATTGAAGATACTAAGATTCATATAAACACTTAGCATGTGGCTTTGGATATGACCAGCTTGTGATAACAAAGAGGATTAGATCTGTTTAACACAGTGCTCCAGTGAATGCGTATTTGATGAACTGGTGCCTGCCTATCTTAAAAAGTCATCATTATTTTCTTTCTACTAGTAGTCCGGATGAAGGAATCTGAGGAAAATATTCTGTCTCTGCAACTATATAAAAGGCTAGAGCACAGAGCTCCTGTATTGCCAGATGGAAAGTTTTGGATGAAAATATGTTCTCAGGCCCTGCACAGATGGCCAATTCAAAAGCAGAAAGCCCAACACATTAGGACTCTGCTATATACACAGATTTCCAGGTGGTAGCTCTGACTGGGCTGCCTAACGTGTGGCAATTCTGAATAAATGGCCATATTCCTCCTTTTCTACCTGGGCATCATTTATACACAATATGTCCACACAAGCCTGCCTGGATTGGGAAACATCTACCCAAGTGTATGTAATGAAAAGCCTAAAATGTAGAGCTGTTGCATTGTGTGGAACTTGCAGGGATAAATCTCTGACATAATTGTATATAACTTTGAAAAAAACACAAAAAGCTGGAAAGAAAAAGTTGCTACAAATGACATTTCATCCTTCAGGTCTTGACTTAAAATCTTGCATTGAATAGAAAGGTTGTAGTGTCTTGGCAACAGTTTACATCTATATTCCCATAAATACAGTGTTTGTGTCTGAGCAGCAGAGGTGAAAGTATTTGAAGAAACCTAAACATTTTCCTGCCTTAATACAAAAATGCATCTGAATGATTAAGAAAGGCAGGCAAAGCAACCAGCAAATGTATAGTGCTTTTCTAGCAGCAAAACCAGAAGAATAAGTGATTCATCATTCTTAAAAGTTTGCCATGTCTGACTCTAATCTTGTTGAGATTTCAAGCAATCCTTAATGATGACAAAGGGAAGGTAAAATCAGACCCATTCAATAAAATGAGTATACAATGGCTGCACAGAGCAGTTTTGCCCTTCAAGTGGAGTCTGAAGCATCATTATTTTTAATCTGACTTTTAAGGAAATCGAAGCTTTCAATAGGCAATGATTTTCCAGTATTATTTTTGTCTATTGCATTTTAAAATCTAGAGACTGGCTGAACTGATGCTTACTTTAACCCTGCTTCCTGCATGGGACAGAAGTTAATAAAGGCTGGTCTGTTTTAGGGCCCCGATTGTGGGGCCCAAACCTTCCGTCTCAACCTAATTGCTTGGTTTTATCTGTGAAAGGTTTCAGTATTCACTCCTGCTTTAATCCTTTTTTGAGGAGTAGCTGTGGGATCAACTTTTTAATCTTTGCCGTGCCTGTACAAGCGTCGTGCTGAAGCTGCAGTTCTGGAGATGTCTGCAGTGCCATCTAACGGCTACAACCAGCCCAAGCAGCTCTTAACCTTTTTTTAAATTCTGCTTTCTCCTTTGTATTTCTTTACTTTTTATTTAACAACACTAAATTTGTTTGCACTTCCAGGAGATCACAGCTTGGTGGAGAAGGGGTGGGAGATGTCTCTGCTTTTCTGTGCAATTAAACTAAGATAGGCTTTCTTCTAGATTTTTGTCACAAGTAAAAGGCTTCCTCCCCCACAGTGTTGCCTCAACAAGGTTGGTTTGTGCACACCAAGATTCTCTGGAAGTTTCCTTCATCACAGATATTAGTGAAAAAGCAAGATACCCCTGACAATTTTTTTACTAGAAGGGAGCTGTTCTTACTTAGAAAAGCTTCCCCAGTGCACAAAAAAAGCCCTACAGGTAGCCCAGTTCAAATCCTACACTTTGTGCATTCCCAGTTGTAGGATCCTGTGTCCTGTGTTAGGCTTACACGAAATCATTTGTGACAGTCCATAAAACAGGCCCCCTCAGTCTCCATCCTTCCTATATGTCATCACGATGGACTTTACACCAAGAGTCAGTGGAGGGAGACTTCAGGCTTAAACCAGGCAAAGGCAGGGAGACTCAAGTGTTGGTGAAAAAAAAGCTGTTTTCTTCTCTGTCAGATGGTTGGTTGTGGTATCTTTCCAGTGGTGATGCAATGGAAATAAAGCAGGACAGAACCTGAGAGTTGCCTGTAGCATGTAATTCATCTTTATCCAAATACTCTCCTAACTTCCCCAAAGTGTTTTATATTCTTAAATGATGCTCAGGTCTTTCCATGCTTCCCTGTTCAGGAATGGATTTCATTCTTCAGACCTAATCTATTCAGCTCCTTGGCTCGCCTTGTAAATTCCAAACTACTGCAGGGTGAAGGGATGCTTGCAGTGCCTGAGATATTTCCTTTTCTCTCCGTCACATGAAAAATGTCAAGGCACTTGATAATTTGTGACTAAACTTAAGTGTGTTATAGTGTATGAATAGATTTAGGGTTCTCTGTCTGACTATACTTGAAGCTTCTTGCGAGGATGTGGAATTACAGCTAGTGACTCACAATGGCCCTTCTAGGATGTTAAGCCCCTTGAAGTAGAAATGCAGCATGATGAATGGATTACCTAGCTCTTAAGAGGGAGCCATAGTGATGCTTTTGGCAATATGTAGCCTTGCACCTTGAGCGACTGTTCCTATGAACACAGATCAGAACTCATGCCTAAGGATTTCAGCAAAGCATCAATTTGAGTGATTTTATTCCAAAATACATTTATTTGTGTCCTGCATGTCAGCCTTTAAGTCTGAAACATTTGGATGTCCTGCTGAGTTTTACTGATATAAATATATTTTACATGAAGACGATTTAGAATCTTGGCTGCAAATATGAAGTGCTTGTTTCGTTTCTTTTTTTGTTTGCCCTCACTGTAGGATTTGCTCTCCTTGGAGGACATCCTTCTTTCCTTACAACACAAGACATACATCTGGGCACTAATGAGAATCTTATAGATACAGCAAGGTTAGTAAAGTGTCACTTGATTTATCACTGTGTATCTGGTAGTTAATCAGGCTGAAACCTTTCTTACAGAATTTTGGAAGCTAATATTTTCTTTCTGGAAAATGTCAGAAGGCACTCCAAATTTCTTAAATATTTACAGATTAGCTCACAGATTCTGTAGTTCAGTACACCATCATTACATCCATTCTAGCTCTCCTAAACATCTAAAGATGACAAGTATGTTTGGCAAATTTGGCATATAGTGTTAATGAGAGTGACAGTCACGCAAATTGAAGTATTTTATGAACCTCAGTAGTATAGCTCCACTGATGAAAGCACATATACTCAAATAAGGCTAAAATGTCTAGTTCTGTTGCTCTTCATCAAGCTAGAAGTACAGCTGACTGGCAAATCAAAAAGCAAAGACTTTCATTATCCTAGTTAGGCCGGCTGCTGGTGGGCCTTTTGCCTGCCTGCAGTGACAGGGTGGCACTGAAGGCCACTCTGATTCTCCTGCTTCAACAGCACCAAAGTTGACCAACACTTTGCAGCCAGATTTTTATTTTATGTGCCCTACTCCACAGCTCTACCCACTGTCAGGACTGCTGTGGAGGCTGGGCTGTGGCATTGGTCTCTTACTGGTACCCTTGGAAGATCTTAATCATGCCTTGTCCCACATGCATGCATGAATGGGTTGCTAGCAGCCTACTCTTGTTGCCATAGCAGGGAAGGGCTGGGCTCAAGCTTTTTCTGCAGTGGATTGCCTCTGGTGTTTCAGAAAGTAGGCAGAACGTGAGGTGATCTTTTGGAGGTGCTCTTGCTGTTTTTCATAGCACTCCATGTATTAAAGACTCATCCAACCTTGGTATTATGCTGCTTTTTAGACAGCCTTTTAGCAGCCTGAGGTCAGTTCAGTTGGGAGCAGCTATTGGAAGGTTAGTAGTGTCTGAAAGGTCCTTTTTGTTCTGGTGAAAGATATGCAGTGTCAAGCTTGTCAGCCTCAATTAAAAACACGCAATCAGCCATCTGAGATTTCATTGCCTCTGCTATATACTACAGTTTTCACAGTGAGTGGGAGATGCTTCTTATGAACTATGTTGCTGTTCTCTCTGTGATGAAATCCAGAGAAAATGTAAGAAAAAGACCAAACATTTGAATATTTAAAATTTTCCTTTCTTGCTTTCAGCTACTGAGGTGGAACACATCTGGGTGTTGATAGTAGAAAGTAAAAAATTTAGTCTCTTGAAGCTTGAAAATACTTAGCTCTCACTCCCGGCTAGACACACAACTCTGCCAGTATCAAAGTAAACTTCAACAATCTTGTTCAGATGTTTCAGCAGAAGTGTGTCCCACTGTCTTGCTTTGGTAATGACAAGTTTAAAAGATTCAAAAAATGTGTAAACTTGCAAGTTTACAAAGGGAACAGATTAATCTAAAACTTAATAGTCAAGTCTGAGTTAATTCCTTGGCATTTCTTGTGAATGAGGGATAACATGCCAGCTTCATTCAGTTAATCTAAGAATAAAAAAAGAATGCCTGCAGTAGGACCAGAGGGTATTTCAGATATATACAGCCATGTCTCTAGGGCTCTGAAGGCCTTAGAAGTACTTGAGATTGAGACTTAGTGCAAAAAGGGCACAGATCTAGACAAGCCCCAGTTTTTATTAGAATTGCTGTAGGTAGGGTTGAAAGCATTTCTGCTGTGAACATAGTGACATACTACTTATTCATAATACCATTCTTCCATGCTTCACAGGACATTTACATTTATACTGACATAGTAGCAAAAACTTAGCACCCATCAAGGAGCTATAAGCCTTTCAGTGCTGTTTAGCATGTCTGGTATATTATGTGATATGAAATACAAGTAATTTATCTGTATTTTCTACTCTAAAGCAGTTCTGTTGTGCATCACTATAGCTTGGTAGCCATAAGGTTCAGTGACAGCACTGAAAAACTCATAGGATGATTTTACCAGTCCAGTGGCATTATTAGGGAATGAATTTCTGCAGCTATGGGGAATGGGTTTACTTCTCACTGTTTACTGAAAACAGATCCACCATATAATAGAATCATAGAGAGGTCTGAGTTGGAAGGGACCTTAAAGATCATTTAGTTCCAACCCCCCTGCATGGGCAGGGACACCTCCCACTAGATCATGTTGCTCAGGGCCCCATCCAACCTGGCCTTGAACACTTCCAGGGAGGGGTGTCCCTGTAAGACTATGAATGATGATGAAGTAGTCTTGTCAGAAATTGAAATCTTTTGTATTGATACATACTTCCAAAACAAAAACAAAACTACCTTGAGTAGCAATATCCTACCCAAAAGGGATGCAAATGCCCTATTTTCAATTTCAGAGAGCAGACACATGAAAAAGACATACTTTTATTTGTGTTTAATTTTTAATTCCTCAGAGGATACACTTGAGTAAAATTTTGAGCTCTTCTCTGTAGAAATAAAAGGTTCTTTTGAAAAGAAAGATGTGTGGCATTCCAATACACTCAAGTATTTCCCAAGCTATGGAATTTTGAAGTTTATAGGCTCACAGTCTTGCAAAAAGAATGAAAAGAGAAAAAGACCTCGTTGTTGGTGATAACATAAGAACCTTAAAGGAAAAGTCACCTGATGAATTTACACCTCTTCACCTTCCAAAACTTCACCTTTACCAAAGACTTGTACTTAGCCAGGCCTTTTTTCCTATGCAATCCCTGCCTTACATGGTTTCCTTTAAATTAGATAGATTATAGGAGGCTTAATCTCCTTGGTTGAGGTCTATTTATTATTATTTTTTTCTGAGTTCAATTTAATTTTGATTTCACAAAGAATAAACGCAGTTTCCACTTGGGTTTCCTGCAACATCTAGAAGTGCTGGCAAGAGGACTGTCTGCTGTCTTGCTGATAAGTGTGTAAGAAGTCTAGTATCTACCTTTAACAGATTAAAGAAGAAAATCCAGTAGTTTTAACTAGTTGGCAATTGATTATGACTGAATTTGCTCTAATGGCATACCCTGTAAAGGAATTTAAATTCTTTATCAGTGGTGTCAGGTAGGAATCAGCTGTCTTGATATTCTTTAAAATGCCTAAGAAAAATGGGCAATTTCCCAGTGTGATTGCCTTTTTTCTTTGAGTGGTGGGACTGGCTGTGTCTTATTTAGGTTGGACACCTGTTAGATAGCTAACAAAAGGGGTTATGCATCCCATCCCTGATGACTAGTTCAGAGCAGAACAGGTTTTTCACAGTCACATGCTTCGAGTTAGAATAAACACACACACGGAAAAAGAAACTTGTGAGATAAGAATAAAAATTAGGCCAACAGCAACTGTTCTGGTACCTGAAAAATCTGTAAATACCTTGTTTGGTTCCTCCTTTTCACTTGTAGCTGCTATCAGCAGTCTTTGACTCAGAGAGAGCTCTACAGGGAATCTTGTAACATGTTGTAAGAATTTTACTCATGTGAGGAATTTCTTGTGTAAGTAGAAAACATTTGTTAATGACTTCATCGTTTGTCTGTGTAAAGGCCAAGACATTAACAGCTATATTTCCACAAGAGCAAGATACCACAATTCTTCATGGCTCATCAGGAAGACAGAGACTGCAAGGATTTTTCACACACTTCTATTAATTCTCTCTTTGTTTTAAGGTCCTATTGGAAATAACATGAAAACACACAACATGCTACTTCAAAGTCAGGCTTCAGGGCCTGATTAGAACACAGAAATGCAGAGTTGCAATCCATATTTAATTTATCTAAAGAATTCAGAGCATACTGCATGTATCATGCTGATTGACTATGCTAATCTCCGAGTCTTTCACACTTAGGCAAATGAGGTTAAGGGCCAAAGTGGTACAGTGACTCCTGCATGCCCCTACTTGTGTACCAAGTTTCAAATCTGGGCATTACTTTAACAGTGATACCACGTGTGGCAATAGGTAGGTGTGTACATTGGAAAAAGAACAAACTGGTGTTGTTGGCCTCCTGTTTCTGTGTTCATTAAGATCAGTAAATAATTGTGGTAGTCTAAAACAGATCTGTATTCCTAATCCTCACAAAGGGCAGGCTACCATACAGAGACACTGTACTATTCAGTCAATGCTACATCTGCTCTTTGCTAAAAGACTGCAGAGATCTTATTCCTTATCTCTTTTGAAGTTATCAAAAGTTACAGTGTGATGCAATCTCTTATCTTAGCTCAGATGCCTTAACAATTATTGATGTTACATTTGTAGTTGAAATAAAATGCTAAAGAGAAAAAAACATAAAATACAGCAGCCATTTTCATTTACTTACTACAGTTTGTTAATAAGTAAAACTGCTGACTTATTAACAGTCTATTAAATGTCTGCATTTAAGTGTGTTATGCAGGCATGATAAATTATTCAGCTGAAAAATTTTGATTCATTAGCACTTTTCATTAACATTTACATGTTTCATGCTGAAGGAACAGGGATATATTTATTATGTTTGACCTTAGTATTTTCTGCCACCCTCTAGGGTGCTGTCCAGCATGACAAATGCAATCTTGGCTCGGGTTTATAAGCATAACGATCTGGAGCTAATGACAAAAGAAGCCACGATCCCAATAATCAACGGACTGTCCAATTTACATCATCCTCTCCAGATTTTAGCTGATTACCTAACTCTTCAGGTAACAACATAATCCCTGTTTAATAGCATTATTTATTTATTTATTTTGCTAAGTCTTGGTAAGTATTTGGGGAAGTCAGGTTCAAAATAATTTATTCCTAGGTTTTTCTAAGTAGTAATTACATGGCACTTGTTATTTAAAGAGATCTTCATTCAGCAGTATAATTAAGGACCTGCTTAATTTAAAACAATTACCTCATCCTAACCACTGTAGCAGGACTAAAGTTAAGCATAAAATTAAGTGCTTCTTTGGAATTAGGCTCCAATTCAAGAAAATGTGCAGGGGGCTTTACATATTAAGGTAAAGGTGAGATGTTGGCTCAGCCAAAACCAGTGGAAGTTTTTCCATTAAAAAAAAGCTTAAAAAAGCTCAGTAGTTCAGTCTTGACTCCTCCCTAATCTATTAGCAGTTTAAAAGAAATCGTTATCCATATAGTAGGAAATTGGTTGAAAAAATTCATATTGAAAAGCTAGTTAATGCCACCAGCACAAACACGTAGTGTTCAAGCACTTACATCTATTTAAACTTTGCTCACATGAATGAATGGTTAAAAAAAATATAATACTTTTTAGTTTAATCTGATGAAATAGTTGATTTGACAGCATTTTGACAGCATTTTACATTTTACACATAGAATACCAGATGTTTATCTATGAACAGAAAGGCTATGCTGTTTTACAATCATTTGAGGAATGAGCTTATAAAAAAGATTATTATACTGCACTGCTGATTGACAACAATGATGAACTCCTCTGACCTTGTTTACTTTTTGAATGAATAAAAATCATACTGCTTGAAAAAGGGAGGGCAGAATAATTTAGTGATTCATTCAGCTGTATTTCTCAGCTGTCAAAGATTCTTCTATGGGACATTCAGTCTGTGGAAAAGATTAAATGAGAGTAATATTATATTATCCATGCCATAAACTTTAAATACTGGAAAAACCTATGTTTGGTGCAAATTACTTTTTTCTTACTCTGAGTAGTATTTTTCATAACATTTTCAATAAAGTGAAAGATCAGCAAAAATTGGTGAACTTGAGACTAAATACTTCACATGCCTCAAGATAAGGTACATTTGTGAGATCACATTAAGCCAGCCTTAAGGAACTGTTCAAATTACATAAGAGAGTAAGCTGTAATGAGAGCATCACCAGTCATTAAATGGCATAATTTCATTTAAACACTGTGTGCAACTGCAAATCAGTTGAATCCTACAGTTGTGTTTTGCAGGGGGTTCTGTCTTGCAAACACCTTAGTTACTAGCATTTTATCACTTGTGAAAAACAGGCTTCAGGAAAAATCTGTGACTTACAGTCTACACAACTATTGATATTTCTGTCCATAGATCTGGTTTTATGCCACTGACTGCAGCAGCATAGTTCAGAGTGCTGTTGTCCTGTACTCCATCTCCAGTTAGTGAAGAGAGACCACTGAACATCTCAATCACCCTCTAGAGATGGATGTCTCTCTCCACTGCAGCTAGGGAGAAACCTGTGAAGATCAGCAGAATGTGTACATGCCCCATATCTGATCATCCTCTGCTCCTCCTCCATTGTGTCTTTGTGTGGGGCAGCCATGGTAGAACCTCCAGGTGAACATGAGCCCACAGGTTGGACTTTTTCCTTGGTTTGAATACCTAGGGTAGCAGCAACAGCAGAGGTATGTCCTACTTGCACCAAGCTCTGGGGTGGACATCTTCAGAAAGGGTGTGTCCCTGCCCATTTCACGTGATGGGGACACAGTTGGTGGTCAAAGAAAAGAAACATTTGATGTGGAAAGGTATCGTGGCAAAGCAAGCACTTACAGAGATCTCAAGGAATGGCTCAGCTTTTGGACAGCCATAGAAAATTTTTTAAATGTGCATCACTCTCCTGGTCAGCGTCATAAGCACAGCACAGTTTCTTCCAACTGTGCCCATTTCTTCCCCAGTCTTTCCAACATGTTCCTTAGCCTAGAGTTTATCAGGAGGTTTTTAGAGGGCAACTGAGTGGCCGCCCCACTTTGCCAAGGGCATGCTGCACCACTGCTTTCTGACCCACTTTACATTCTTGCTTTCTTACCCAGGAGGGAGGGTCACTAAGCAGCTCTCGGCAGCACGTGGTGGGGTGTTGGCTCTGCCTGCTCTTTCCTTTTCTGGCCTGCCTGTCTGCTGCCTTTTTTCCTCTGCACTCTACACTGAGGTGGAGAAGACTGGTCTTACAGCCAGTAGCATGTAATAAAATGGCATTTAATCATATAATGAAATTTACCAGGTCACAGAAGTAGGATTAATACTTGAAGAAGTGTGGGCCACGGGGACTAGTTGTTACTCATGACAATCAAACTTCTTGTGGGATTTTCAGCAGCAGAAAAGGATGTTATCCAAGTACTACCTGCAAAAAGATTAATATAGGGATCCTGAATAGTACTACTGATTCTTTAAATGAGTTGAAATTTTATATAACATTTGGGCTGCTTTCCTGCAATGCAAATGTAGTTTATTTGATTTATAAATACATGCAAACTACAACAGTGGCACAGACTGCTAGCCTTATATTTAAATATAACTACAGATTTTGTGAAGCTTATTTCTCTTTAAAAATCTCTCTTCCTTATCTCTGTTTTCCTGTCTGGATCTGCTCCTCCCTGCTGTCAATACCTATCGAAAATGTACTGGGGTTTGGCTCTTTTTTTTTAACCCTGAAAAAATGAAGCACTACAAACACTCAGGCTCTCTTCAGGCTTAGCACACTTTTATTTTCAATTTTCTAAAACCCATTAATTTTGTCATGTACCTTCTTGGATCCTGCTTGAGCATTTCTCTTCAGTCTGAAGCTGCCTAATTTCCTGGTTTATTTTGTCAGAATGTCTTCTTGCTTATGTGTTCTGATTCCCTTTTCACAGATGCATTTCAGTGTGGTTATTTTAGTATAGTCTGTTGCATTCCCCAAACAATGTGGCTGGTTTATTTTCAGGCCTGTCAGTTCTCATTCTGTGTTCAGCGTGTTCTTGTCAGATCACAAATTGTGCTTCTGTCCTGAATAATAGGGTGGGACTCTTCAGGTTCAACATCCTCTTGCCCAGTGCCTTCTTCTTGAGCAACCTGGAGCCCCTCACATGTTTGACATGTAGGCTGGCTCTGCCCTTTAATACTGTGGTCAGGATTAATGCCCTCTAATATGCCAAGAGGGATGTTTTTCTTAGCATACATGCTACTCTCTTTCTTCAAAGTTGGGCTGAGCTGAGTTTGCTCTTGAGTCATAACCCCCTAGCTATGGTTGTAAATATTATGCAACCTGATTTTGAGGGTTTGGGGATTTGGCCTATAAAGACGATGAGTTTGTGCGTTGAGACTGTGCATGCACAGAGCCACTTCACTTCTCAGTGCTGAAGGCATGTGGCAGCTACTTGCTGAGTCCTCCCAGTGCCTCTCAGTCTCCTGGGCAGAAGCTGTGGCTCACAACGTCTGCTCTGTGAAGCTTGACTGGAGGGCAGCATCACACAATTTGTATTCTGGGGACAAACCAGCTATTGACATGGATTCAATTGAAATTGATGTCACTGGCCAAATCAGCTAACCTGTGACTGACTGCAGGGTGGCCAGGCTGGTAATTAGAGTGGATCCATATGCCACTAGCTTTTTGCATCACTGGTCTGCAGGGAAATTTCTTTTGCAGAAATAAGTGGCTGGCATAAGAAATACATCAAGGTTTCCTTTTTAAGTAGTGTAACAAATGACAGAGTTGCCCAGCTTGAGGAGGGTTGCTGTATACTTTCAGCTTCTCTTCAATGTGTGACCCAAAGAGGTCAAATATTACAGTCTTTCAATCCATCACCACCCTCATCGTAATTATTATTCTTGTAATTATGAATCCCAACTAAGATCTGGACTATTCCTTTAGAATACCCTATTTCAGTAACAATGAAAAAAAGCAACGTGTGAGTAGGAAAGCTAATGGGCCCAGCATCTGCCTTCAGCTCAGGCTGAGAAGCAGTATTTTGCCAAGTTTCTCTTTTACTGGATTGCACTGTCTCCCAGAGGGCTAAAACTTTGATTAGTACCCTAGTTTCCATTTTAATTTTTGGCAGATTATTGATTCATTGTTCAAAAGCTTGTGTTAATTGAGGGCTGTTATGACTTGTGGTCAAACATTTCAGAAGTAATCTATAATGGTGTCAGAGTTTCAGCCTAGTGGCAAGCAAGTCCAGGCAGAAGCAGACATGAATGTTCCTAATTAGTTAAACCAGACTTCTCTAAACATACAACAGTGCTAATTCACTGAGCATGCTGATTTTTTCCTAGGGTTTGATACACTGATAGACTGAAACCATGGATAAGAACAGAATTAAACCTTGCAAAAACAGCATGAGGATGAGAAAGTGGACTGTAAAATCAACATTAATTATTTAGCAGGGATTTTTCATGAGAACAGCAAAGCCAAGTTTTGCAGCAACAATCACTTGTTTGACAAAGAGGCATTCATAACGGGGAAGGGCTCTAGACTTTCTAAAAATTTTATTTTCTCTATGTCTTTACTAGGAGTATAAATACTTTGAAGTCAAGTTCCAAATGTAAAGAGAAACTGCAGAGCACTCAAGCATGTAAAAAGCCTACATCAGTATAACAGTCTGGAAAAACTGGGGAGGGATATAAGGAAAAAATATCTTCAGAGGCTCAGGTGATCAGCATGTATTGTAAAAGTTCTGATTTAACCTACAGTGTTATCATTGTGGCAGATTATTTTAGAGGGATTTTTTACCTTGCAGTTGTATAAATGTATACTATAAATCAGGGGGGAAAATGTACGTCTCCTATAAGGTGACTTTTGCATTGCCTCGAAGCTTTCTGGTTCTTGGGGAGGAGTGGCTGGAAAGCAGCCTGGTGGGAAAGGACCTGGGGGTGCTGGTTGACAGCTGGCTTAACATGAGCCAGCAGTGAGCCCAGGTGGCCAAGAAGGCCAACAGCATCCTGACTTGTATCAGGAATAGTGTGGCCAGCAGGAGCAGGGAAGTGATCATGCCCCTTTACTCAGCATCAGTGAGGCTGCACCTTGAGTACTGTGTTCAGTTCTGGTCCCCTCACTACACGAAGGACATTGAGGTGCGGGAGTGTGAGCAGAGAAGAGCAACCAAGCTGGTAAAGGGTCTAGAGAACAAGTTTACAGAGGCTGAGGGAACCGGGGATGTTCAGTTTAGAGAAGAGGATACTGAGGAGAGACCTCATTGCTCTGTACGACTACCTGAAAGGAGGTTGTAGTGAGGTGGGAGTTGGCCTTTTCTCCTAGGTGGATAACAAAATTGCCTGAAGTTGCACCAGGGGTGGTTTAGAGTAGATATTAGGAAGAGTTAATTATCAAAAGAATAGTCAGCCACTGTAACAGGTTGCCCAGGGAGGTGGATGGCTGACCATCTCTTGGAGGTACTCAAGAAATGTGTAGATGTGGAACTTCATGGCATGCTGTAGTGGACCTGGTGGGTTTTTAAGGGTTGTGTGTTGGTGGTTTTGTGGGGTGGGTGGTTGTGGTTTTGTGATTTTTCCTTCCCCCCAGGTGGACAGCTGGGCTCAGTAATCTTAGTGGTCTTTTCCAACCATGACAATTCTGTGATTCTGTGAACACAATAATCTCATGTTTCTTGGAAGCTGAAGATGTATGCATATAGGCAGCACAGTCACAGTCATAGTGAATGGGCTTTAGATGAAGAAATTTGAGTTACAGCAGCAGTGTACCAGCATAAAATTTAGCACAAGATATGAAGTAGGCTCCACTAACACACACGCAGCTTGATTCTTCCTTGTCTACAGCTTCTTCCATAGCTTCTTCCATTAGCTAAACATTGTTAGCTCATCGTTCAGCTAGGTCCACTCTGTACAGTAGTGACTGCAAATGTGGCTTTGCAATTTGCAGTGCATATTGAGGGCCATTATATAAACATCTCCAGTACTTTGTATTTTTTCTGTAACAGCTAGTAGCTTGAGAAAACAGAGGAAGTATTTAGTATGCACTGTGCTTCTTTTAATGCAGAGTAGCAGCTGGTAATAAGGTGGAAGTTATTTAACATAGCAGTATATTTGTGAGTCACTAGTCACTGCTTTGAGCATTACAGGCTGAAATGTCTATTTTTAAACAGTAAGATCAAAAGAACTCAGGGCTGTCTCATTTGCCTCTGGCTGTGGGTTCACATCTCAGCTATCACTAAGCCCTAGCTGGAAACAACTCTTTAAATAAATGCTTTAGTTTGGCCTTCTCCTAGGAGCACCATTGCTAGGAGATGTGGAAGGACTTTGAAAGATCCTTAGAGACCTGCAGAACTGAAGTAACTTCCATGTGAACAGAGTCCTGATTTGCCCTCTGGTAAATGCCCTTGCATCAAACCTCTCCCAGTGAACCTGCTAACAAATTTCAACTGAAAAAATGAGTTTCACAATGCCATAGTTTTAACCTTGAAATGGTAGGACTTGATTAGGTTTGGATTTCAACGGCATTTTCATGTAATTCAGTATTTCAAGTGCTAATATTTTTGGCTGAAAATTGTGGTCACTGGCAGAAATGCTAACAACTTTGTTCTGGAACAACTTTACAACTATTTGTTTAGAAGAAGCTCCTTCCAGGAGAGGAGGGGGTAGGCCCAGCTCTTTTCCTGTTCAGTCCTTTGTCAGCTTTACTGCGGCTGCCTGCCAGGTTGCCAGTTAGTACAGCTCTACAATGTGGATGCTTATCCTCTCTGACAAGCATTGAATCATGTCACACAAAGTGTTGAAACACTGTCTGGCTTCCAGCTACTACAGTGCCATTGTAGCATGGCCCAGTTTTGAACTAAGAATAAAAGGCTCTCTGTCTTGTCTTCAGTCTTTCAAATCATGAGGCGGAGTTGTACAAAGCAGGTTTATAGAGGTATTTGGTTATGTCTTTACAAACTTTCTGGTATCAACTTAAGTACCAATAAACATACATACTTAAAACAAGGCTTGCTAAAGGACTTTCAATTATCCTGCTCTGGAAATATGAAATTCCTGCTATTCGTGTTCCACCTTCAGTCTTATCTGTTGGTGGCTGAGGGCCAGAGTAGCTGCACGTGCAGTGCCATCAGGCAAAGCTACAATTAATGCTGTAATGCAGTTTCATGTTCGAGCAACCTACACTTTAAAAAAAACCACTGCAATCTTTGTCTGTACAACAGAGAACAAATCCTGCAGGCCATGAGTGGCACAATATTGCTTTTGAAGTATTGCTCTTTGCTGTCCTGTAGAGCTGTGACAGTTAATATGCACTCTAAGGGCACGGCCACTGCTGTGGCTGCAGGGAACGTTGTGTAGAGACAACAAGCCAGACCAAACCTGAATAGGGATATTTGCACAATTTGGAGGGAAGCTGGAAGGAGTGCTAACCTAGACATTAGAACTGCCTCTAAATTAAGAATTTCTACCATTGTCCAATAGTTATGAGCACCAACCCATGGCTCTACGGCTTTGGTGCTAAAGTTACTGTGTGTCTGGTGCTGTCTCTCTCAGCTGGGATCTCACCATGTCACAGACGTGTTAATGTGTCCCTCACTGGAGACAGCTGTAGTGTGTGGATCTTCAGGTAAGACACAACGAGACTTTCCCTCCCTGACCATCTTGTAGCTGAAGTAACTTCAATTAAAGCTATAGTTCCATGCAGCAAGCATTTGAAGGTAGCCAGCCTTCCACCTAGGGCATCAGCGTGCTGAGCTCACCTGCATCATAACCCCAGGGCTGTCTGATTCATTTGGCAGGAGCACTATGGTGGGCTAAACGGGCTCACTCTCACCTGGGTTGGGGATGGAAACAACGTCCTTCACTCCATCATGATGAGTGCTGCAAAGATGGGGATGCACCTGCGTATTGCAACTCCCAAGGTAAGGAAGGCATGCACATGGACAAAGGAAGGCAATTGTTATCCTTTCTTTTCTCTGCCATGTGGACAGTTCCCAAGGGCCTCAGCTAGTGGTGCTTGCATGTATCTTGAGTGCCTCCTTTCAGAAGCAAGGTTCAGAATCCTGAGTCAGTTATTTTGATGCAAAGCAGGAGTAATTCTACTGAGTCCTTTGGAAGGGTTGAGGGGAATTCATAACTGTAGTATAAATCACAGAGGATGATACTTCCATTTGAGAAAGTGTTACAAAGTCATCCAATGCCTTCTCCACCCCAGAAAGAAATGTGAAAATAGTTCTAGGTTGGTAAAGTGTTGCATCTTGGTTGCATCAGATTGGTGATGTAGCTTTTTAGAATGCTACATTGTAATACAATATAATATATAAAACAAAGAATCAGTTTAGAACAAAAAAATTTAAAAATATATGTTTCATTCTGTAATTGTTGAAATACATTTTTCTTACTTTATCAGAACACTTTCCACCAGTTCATCTCCAAAATAAACTTTCAAAAAAATCAACATAACTTCCTCAAGTTTTACCATTCTGGAAGACATTCTTCCCATAGCAAATGGTTCAAGGAGTATTCTTCTAACCAGTGCTCATAATCAGTGAAGATCTTATATGTGTTCCATGGTATGTTACCTATTGTATCTTTTGGCAGGGCTTTGAACCAGACCTTGGAATAACTAAAACAACTGAACAGTACTCCAAAGAGGTAGGAGCCTAAGGAATAGCCTAGCAGAGTATTTTGAATAGAGTTTATTTTCATTATAAATGAAGTTGAAGTCCCTTGTATTCCTGATCTTCTTATTTTATTCACATTAGTATGGTACCAAGTTACTTCTCACAAAAGATCCTTTGGAAGCTGCAGACAGTGCCAATGTCTTAATTACAGATACATGGATAAGTATGGGACAAGAAGAGGAAAAGAAAGAAAGATTAAAAGCATTTCAAGGTTACCAGATTACAATGCAGGTAACATTTGAGACTGTTACTTGTTGGTGCTTTTATAGTTTGCATTAATACTAATCTACATCAGCAAGGCATGAATTTGGTATTTTTTTAGAATGAGGCCAGGGCACAACCACATGCAAACCTCCCTCCAGCTTGGAAAGCAAAGGTAACAAGGTTTAAGTTATCTTATACACTTCACACGGCTTGGCCTATTTCAGAGCTTCCCAATGAGATCTAACTCTAGAACATTTGCAGGAGAGCTAGCCCTTTACTTCTGTATGACCTAAAACCATTTTCTAACTTTGCATTTCCTCTTTACTACCAGGAAAGAGCCTTTACATTTTATTTAGAATTAGTACCTCACAGATTAACTGAGTGCAGCATTTGTGGCAATTTTGTGTGTATCTGTCACTGAATAAAGCATTAATTATATGTCTTTAAAATAATCTAGTTGAAATGCTTGTCAACAGAAAATTGGTTAGAAAAAAAATGTAGTCATACACTATCAATTGTCCAAGATAAAAAGGACATTTTCCTTGCTGATAGAATTGCTGGTTTAGTTGACTGTATTTTGACTAAATTCACAAAATACTATTGATGGTTATGTCTCTGAAATGGCCTAAAATGGTTTAATTAATTGTGCATTGCTATTAGATAACTATATTGTGAGTAACAATATCAAAAGAAAAAAACAATAGACTTTTAAATAATGGTTTAGTATGTTCTTGTTGCAATTATCAATAGTATCATATTACTGTATGACACTCAAGTAAAGATTGCCCTTTATTGATCCGCTAGGACACTGGACCTTTTACTCCTCTACTAAAGCCAGAGAAATAGGAGTAAATATTTGACTTTTGTGAAGTCAGCACTGGATGCTTACTGAATTAATTGGGAATATTCCCATCTTATTTACAGATGAGGAATTCTTTTGAAGTCAAGGGAATTCTTCTGAGTTTAGCATCCAAGTATCTAGAGTGGGAGCTAATATAACATTTGTTAACTGTTTTACTAATTAAAGATGTTCTTAACGTCCTCATATATTTCTTTATTTTCATATTGGGTTTTTTGACCTACAGACTGCAAAATCTGCTGCTTCCAACTGGACATTTCTACATTGTTTACCCCGAAAACCTGAGGAAGTTGATGATGAAGTATTTTATTCTCCACGGTCACTGGTTTTTAAGGAGGCTGAAAACAGAAAATGGACAATTATGGTAAAAAAAAAGAAGATAACAGTAGTTAGAGGTTAGGGTTGCCTTCTCCTTAGACTACAGGCTTGGATTCAGCTTGGTTCCTCAATACATAGTAAATGTTAATACAGATGTTTCAAATGCACACAATGCGCCTCACAATTTTGACTATAGGCAACATATATATTTAGCGCAAATACTTCTGGACTCGAGTCTGACCAATTTTGATGATAATCTGCTGTTGCTTGACCTAGTTTTTATCACTAAGTGAAAACTAAAGTATAAACGGTCATTTTCTGGTCTTTAAATCACTGGGTTTGCTCTAATGATTAACTCAACTGCTCAGTTTTAGAACATATTAAATGCTGAGGTCCCAGGGACTGGTCTTAGAAACTATGATTTCCCAAACACTTAAAGCTAGAGATTCTGCAGTTTTCTCTCAGGAAAAGCTGCCACTGGCATCAATAGGAACTTTGCCTGAGAAAATGCTGCAAGAGAAAAGCTTTGAAGGACCCTGAAAAGTTATGGGGTAGGTAGTACTAGGTGAACCATGGGAACCATGAGAGGACACTTGGCATTTAACATAAACCATAATTCCCCTCTCAGCATTCCTCGAAATTCAGAAAATTATTGCCAGATCTCAGTAGCCTGTTATTTATTTTTTGCCTTTAGAACCATAATGTTGACAAAAGCTAGTGAAAACTTACAGAAGTGAAAAAAGCCTCCAGAAATGGCATTGTTGTAGCTCTCAGATGAGCTCTAGATTTGCTCCAAATGAATAAGTTGTTGAGTATTCTATTTACCAACAACTCAGATTTTGGACACAGTCAAAATTGTTAACAAATTCATATTAAATTCATAGTTTTCACCTTAAAATTCTGGAAAGTGGTCATATTTTTAATTTTGCAGTGTTTCTAATTACCCTAAGTTTTATTTTTTAACAAGAAAATAAACCCTTTACTTTGAGTTTCACATAATGTTGACAAAAGCTAGTGAAAACTTACAGAAGTGAAAAAAGCCTCCAGAAATGGCATTGTTGTAGCTCTCAGATGAGCTCTAGATTTGCTCCAAATGAATAAGTTGTTGAGTATTCTATTTACCAACAACTCAGATTTTGGACACAGTCAAAATTGTTAACAAATTCATATTAAATTCATAGTTTTCACCTTAAAATTCTGGAAAGTGGTCATATTTTTAATTTTGCAGTGTTTCTAATTACCCTAAGTTTTATTTTTTAACAAGAAAATAAACCCTTTACTTTGAGTTTCAGCTGCACTTTTTTTTTTTTTTTTTTTTTTTTTTTTTTTTTTTTTTTTTTTTTTTTTCCAGGGGGGGAGAAAAATGTCACATTTATATTTTATCAAGTTATAAAAATAATGAATGTATGGGTCATGTTTATATATGGTTTTTTTCTACCACTGTCAGCCCAGACAGCAAAGTGAAAAAATCAATTATTTTCTCAGATATAGTTCCAAAGAGGGCTGAGCGCAGCCACGTCATGGGTAGCAGCGAGGGGCTGCACAGAGGTATGTTCAGTCCCTGTGGTGTGCCTGGGGTTGCCAGTCACACTCAGCAGTGTGAAGGGAAAGGAAGGACAGGCAACTAGACCCAACATCCCTGCAGAACCTGTGTAAATCCAGTTCTGGCCCAAAATAACAATTTGCAATCAGACATTGCTGTGAAATGACAACCAAGCGGAATAGGTAATACTTTGACAAAACCAAGCAAGCGTGGGGCTTGTTAAGCACACAGGGCAGGGGGAGGATAGCTGAGCTGCTGCTACACCCTGTTTTATTGAGCTACTCCTAGCAGTAGCTGGGGCTACAATATAATACACCAAAAATGCCTCAGCATTTGATCTAAATGCTTAGTCTGAATTTTTCTGATGCTGTCCATTGATATATTTTATTTGCACTGAGAAAACCTATCAGCTACAATACAGAACATGCTAACTGATTTTCAGCTCTTTCCTGATTCATCATCACAAATTGTAGCAAATCACTCTAACTGTGCAGTTTTTGTCAGGACAATAATTTTGAACACAAGACTTAGAGCTGGGAAATATTTCCTTCTTATTTGTTTTTATGGAGTATGTGGTTCCAGTCTGATTGGATTTTTGCTTTTCTTCCTCCTCTAGGCTGTCATGGTTTCCCTTCTGACAGATTACTCACCACAGCTGCAAAAGCCTAAATTTTGATGCTTGGATTCCTGCCAAGAGAAAAATATTCCTCATTGGCAGAATATTCTGGTCCACAAATACGTAGATCTCCTTCAGAAAGGATCAAGGCAATGAATGATTCTTGAATAGAACCATATAGTTAGCTGTATAATATTGCATTACATTGGTGAAAATGTTCAAGACAATAAACAGCATTGCAAAAGCTGCTTTTCATCTCTGTGTTCCAAGTTGGCTATCCCTTCTAGTGACCAGCATCACAGAAAATATTCCAAGGTTCTACTTTAATTATTGGCTCTACCAGCTATAGGCTCAGCATAGCCTACATATAGCTGTGCTGGAACTCATGTAGTGTAATATGACAGACATAAACTAGTCCTTAAACCCATCTGTTTAATTGCTGATCTCTGGAAGTGTGAGCAGAGAAGCAATGGTTTAGTTTGCCTTGGTTGCCTGTGCATCCTGGGCACTGTGGCTCCTGCCAGACTCCAAATCCCACTCCTGTTTGACACTGAAAATACTAAGACCTTGTGAGCATTTCCTTCCTCTATGACATTCCAGTGGGCTGGCACAGGACGATATTGGTGCAGAATTGGAATAGCACAGCTTCCACAGAGTTGGATGAGGCTGAGAGAGACGGCTGGAAAGCACAGGTTCATTCTTTGTCCATCTTCCCTAGACCTTCAGTCCCTAAACAGAATTTTGGCTAAAGAAGTGTTTTCTTTTTCTTTTTTTTTTCCTAAGCACACAGGTGGTGCACCATACAGTGGCACTGGATGCAGCTTCTTTGCAGCATGATGTATGTTGCAGCTTAGGCCTTCTCAGCAGTAAACAGTAATCACATTTGTAGTTTTTATGATGGCTGGATGTGTACATTGAATATTTCAGCTAAACCTTTGAGTACTAATAAAAAACATCTCCTTTGTTGTTTCTAATTAGTTTAAATAATCTGTTGAATTATTTTTTTTTACTGCTGTAATACTGGAACAATGTCTGTGATTTTCAAAAAATGCTTCAAATAGGTTTCCATTTTCTGACCAGCTGCAAATCATTATTTGATTTCAAAATGGGAGCTCACTGCTGGGCCACAGATCACTGAAAGGAAAATAAAAATGCATTTTGTATCTACCCACTTATGAATGATTCGTTATTTTTGCAGGCATTTAGGTGTCTCTTGTTAAAATTACCATTTTACATTACAACATCACAAGAGTTTCAATAATTCAGTGATCAGTTATACTTCAGCAAAGATCTAGCTGCATCAATGGTGAAGGAACAGGGTATGTGCTAGAAATCAATGTTTTACTTTCCAGTTTAGTATGGAGAGGAAAACGTATGCAATGCAGTGTGTTTCTGGTGGTATTATGTCCTGCCTTATGAAATAGGTTCCAGTTCAGCAAGGTGCTTAAAATTATTGTTGGTCCTCTTGGAGCTAGTGAGCTGTTCAAGTGCTTGGAACTGTAGATATCCTTACTAACCTGATTTGGGTGCTAGCTGAGAAGAAGACAACTCATTTTGCCAGTCCTTTCATAAAAGACACATTCTTATCCATTTCATTGTATTGATTAATATACTATCAGTGAAGCCAGGCAGATTTATAATGAAGCAGCATTGTTAAATGTTTCATGGTGAAGAGATTAATGACTATCTGCTACTCTTCTGCTTCTCTGTGCTCTGATTAGAGCAAATGTACATCTAGGTTATTGCAGACTCTTTTTATATTTAGGAATCTGAGCAGGATGCCAGGCATCTGAATCCCCTTGACATTTTTAAAACACACGCATAGATCTGCTGAATAGCACGTAAGAAATGGAGTAAAAAATTTCTAGTGGGGTAGTTTCTTGCGGTTCTGTTCCTCTGTGAGCATACATGGCAAAAGATGACAATCCTTGCTCTGTCTTGCACAAGGATGCTTTTTAGAAGTACTGGGTGAACTTAAAGCACGTGTGCTGAGTGGCTGACCATTCTGTGGAAGCACTGAACCTGCTCCACGTTTCTGCACCTGCAGCATCCAGTGTGTGTGTGCCATGTGCTGGGAGCCAGACCAACCCCGGTGGGGCAGATTTACCCAACATGTGCGGGCTGTCTGCACAGCACATGCAGAGCAGACCCCATGCTCCCTGGAGGTGTTGGGTTGGTACCAAACAGACATGTACATTTCTGCCCCAGGGATCCAGAAACTGCCCTGAAGGGTTCTGTTCTGCCCGAAGGGACTTTCACTGCCTCCCCATGAAGCAGAACAACACTGTGAGGCTTAATCCACTCGAGCAGTGTAAGCACCGTGGGGTTGCCGGGTGGTAGCTGTGGTAGCATGTGAGGTAGCATTATGTCATTCAGACTCCTTATGAATGCATTACTTGAATTTAAAAGTGATGGCTGCAAATGTGGTGAGTAAAGGAAACAGCAATAATGTAGAAAGATTTATCTAGGGGAAAAAAAAATCGTTACCAGCATTTAAAGGGCTTCAAACAAATGCACAACAGGTAGCAGTCACTTACAATGCTTTTCATTACATTTATTATCCTTTAATCAGTAAAAGAGCTGCTTTCATTTCTGGCTGCACCTGAAGGATACAGTGTTGTTTTCTCCACCTCTTAACAGAGAGACTCCTGCCTGGTTTCTGGTAACTTCGACCTTCCTTCCACAGAAACCTCACTCTTCAGTTTAACCTAGAGATGACTCTTGAGCCACTTTGGGTCTATCAAATCTTTCGCACATCTGACTCATTTAATAACCCCCTGCTCTGTTATCTCACTTCCACATATTTGCATTCTCTCCAGGACCATGCACCAGCAGAGGCAGCTGCCAGGCCAATCTGTGATCTGCTCAGGGGCATAAAAGGAGGACTGACCACCCCTGCCCTGTCATTATGGGGCTGGCTGTGTGCTACTGCTTGTACAGCCACATCCAGACCTCATGCATGGACAGGCACTGCAGTTCTGCTGTGTCCCCCGGGGCTGTATGTGTGCTAACGTTGGTGCCTAAAGCCCAGCTGCAGCTCCAAAGTTAGTACTAAGTCTGGCTTTGGTATGACCACAGCAAGTCTATTCCCAGCTGAGATCCTGGGGGAAGACCAGGGGCCCAGGGGAACTTGTCACTTTAAACAGCTGAGGGTCTCAGAAACATGCACAGACCCAGCAGATGTGACATAGGACCGATGGGGCACCGATGGAGCAGAAACTGGTGGCCAACAAGGACATCCTATGGCATCCCAAATGGCCCCAGATCTTGTGCTTTGGCACCCTATCCATTCCCTCAGTATCTTCATGGCCCTTTGGAGGATTACTCCACTTCTACCCCTAGAGTTAGAAAAGCAGTACTGCTTATTATAAATTTATGTGCTCTGTAAGCACTTGTTCTGCAGCTCATTATCAACAGTGGTAGGATTCTTTGGTTACCCTGATGTGATCTGCTGAAAGCAATCTGACATTAATTAAAGATTAAGCAGAGGAAGCAGGGAAAAATAGTTCTCTATAATTTTCTTAAGGAGTAAGAACAACATTTTTTCCTGGTGTACAACAAAGCTGAGAGACAGGACAGTTACTGCAGCAAATGAGAGGCCTGCAGAAGGAATTTACATGTAATTAATAAGAATATGAGGAACAGTAACTTAGGAATGACTGAGTGGGGAGCCTGAGCAATCAGGAGGGAACAAAGAAAAATAAGAATTCTCAAACAGAATTAGCTATTTTGTTTGTACCAGCGTACATCAGGAATGACAGTGGAAAAAATCTACACCATAGTTACTCATTGTCTGGTATCAGAAGCAGTCTCCTGTGAGAATATGAGTGGCTAAAAAGGAAGTACAGAAATAATGAGCTTAATTATATAGCAAGAAGGCACCCAAGTTTGGTTACATAAAGTCCTCTGGAACTCTTGAATTAATGTTAACCTGTCATAAGACTGGCCAGCAAGTTAGCTATAATTATTTCGCTGCCTTTCAGATTTTGTGAGAGGGGGACAAGGAGCTGCATGAAGATCTGAGTGGTGCACCGAGCTGATCATTCAATCTGGAGAGAGATTTCAGGGCTGAGTTCAGGCATATTAAGCTTACTTTTGTTTTCCAGGAATGTGTAATGCTGGTGGAAAGTCTGAAAAACAGACTTCACACGAAGAGAAAGGTTTCTTCTTTCTTCTGGGTCTTCTGTTACTCAGTTAATCACTTGGTTAGTATATTGAGCAAATAAACAGTGCTTTTTTGATTATTTTGCCACGGCTATTTAACCAGCTGCCTTTCCAATGCAAAGCCCAGAATTTCTAGGCCTTGCCCAAGGTTATGTGTACAGAGACGCTTCATAAGCCACAATAAACATTTTATTCAACCCAGCATTTGCTGTCATGACTAATGGGATACGGCTATTTGCAAGGCTATTTGATTCTTACACAATCTCGTTACCAACTCTTTGAAGAAATCCCAAGCCTCTGTGGTCTCTGTTAAATGCTGATGATCCCTTTCATGCATATATGTGTAGAGAATTTTCTCTAGGGACAAGCAATCTGGGATGCCTCCACCCAGAGCAGATCTTTCACAACCACAGTCAAAGTATGGCCTGACCCATGCCCCCAGGTATAACATATGGAATCCACAGTCCCTATACATGTCCCAGCATAGGACACCTGTTTCTGAAGGTGAAGACCAGGTTGATCTCAGAAATGCCAACTCAGAGATGTTAAAATACCTGTTTTGGGGTGGCTCACACAGCACAAAAAGTTGTTTGGCAGAAACCAAGTTCTTCTTGTGGCATGAAATGGAGGCTGTTTCTATCCTGCTTCCTATGCTGTGCCCCAGCTGTGCCACAGTGCCCACTGTGCCCCAGAGTTATACTTGACAAACCTCCAGCCACAACTCCCAGTGTTCTTCCTCAGAGGCAGTGCTGATGGCTGGCTGTTGCTCTTACTTTGGTAGATGAAGAAAGAAAACCTGTGAGAACCTGAAACAAGAGACACCTTAGTGTGCACAAACTAAAATCGCACTACTGGGTCCAAGTACAGGCTCTTGTACAAAAGCCTTTGCTTAGCTGTCTCCACAGGGCTGGAGAAGAACCAGGTTAGAGATGCAGGTGCAAGTGTGCTCTTCTCACGTGCTACCCCCTACCAGACCAGCCCGTGATGCTCTGCAGGGCTGTAAGGACGGGATCCACACTCCTAAGATGGCCTGGGAGGTTGTCCCAAGTCCCTGGGCTGTGCTGTCCCCATGGGCAGGCTTCAGCTGCAGCCAAGCCCTTGCTGCTTTCTGCAACCCCCCCTGCTCAAGGGCAGCTGGTGCTGTCCCACTGATGGGCAGATCCCTGCAGGCCACTGCACTGGTGGAGGGCAGGGCTGCCCTGGGACCCCTGCCCGGCTCTGTGGGGCTGAGCCCCCAACCCACTGCAGCCTCAGCAAGGGAAGGTGTGCACCCATCCTGCAAACCTGCCCAGGCAGGGCACCCCAAGGATGGAGCCCCACAGATTGCGGGTTGCACTTTCCCCAGGCAGACTAGAATGTTTCGTAATTGATGTAATTTGACGGATTTTTGCTTACTTTGGGAATTTAACTAATAGAAATGTCTCCTCATGCCACAGAATCCCTGCATGAGTCATCAGCAGGCTTTCAAGACCCACTCCACAGCTGGCACTTCTGATTTAAATTCCAGAGCAGTTTGGGGGGATTTCTGAGGGTGAATGACATGTGCACCTCTCCGGGGAGTTTCCCCTGCAGCCCTGTGCGCTCCTTCAGGGCACAGACACCTCCAAACAGAGCAGGGGCAGGAGCCACACAGGGATTTCAATTCACTATAAACTCAAACTGGCTTCAAGCAATAAAATGTCTTAATCCCAATCCAGCAATTAGAGAACACACCTCATGTGGCGGTGATCTATACATATGCCTAATAGGCATATAATTCTATAATGAAGAGCTACTGATTATATGATCTACAAAGGAAGGAGAGAAGTTTCAGATCTCCCTCTTTTATTCCTCTGTGCTGTGACACAGCTGGGTCTGTCTTAAACCCATTTGTAACCCTGAATTTTTTGTTTCATGTAATTACAATGCCCCATGTTTTACTTTAAATTGCTTACAAGTTCTTGCAATAGGAGTAATTTTTTAAAGTGGTAGCCAAGTAATTTTATTTTGAGAAGCACTGTGAAGGATACCAGGGTAGACACATGTAATTTGTGTCCTACCAGCTTTATGAGTGTCTTACCTCAGGAAAGGTAACAATTCCATCCAGAAATAATTCTGTTAGACATGAGGTATCAGAGCTGTGAATCACTGGGCATTTCAGAGCATCACTTCACAAACAGGAGAGTATCTGAAAACTGCACCAGAGGCTGGAGTTTAATTCTTATTGTAGCACTAGGGAGGGAAATACAATCAAAAACAGCTACAGGAAGTTGCAGTACAGAAGATTTTACTAGTTGCCTTCCTGGGAAAAGAAAACCAGGAGATTATAGTTATTCTTCCAGCAATACAGTTCATTTGGTCAGGGTGGTAACTAGAATTCACAAAACTGCAATTAAGGGCTCAAGAAAACATGTTAAATTAATCCCTCTGGAGGGCTGTATTGTAGTAACCATGCACACGTTGCTTTTAGGTATTCATATAGGAGGATAATAACTGGTTGTTCCAAGCAAAAGCTTTTCTCATGTTTTGAGAGGCCAGTGAGACCAATCTGTATTGGATGTTTATAAAGGCAGAATGGATTCTGAATTGTGGAGGCAGACAGTTGCCACCAGTTTGAAGGTTTTAGCTCTGACTGCATTAGAAAGTCCTTTGTTCCTTGTTCCCTTCTCTGTGGCTAGACATGACACCATGATTTCAATGCAGATGACATGGGAGCTTCCCTCCCACTGAGGCTGTCCTGTGAGGGACTGCCTGGGCTGTTACTTCATCTGTAGCTTTTAGGACTTGCCCCCATTTTGCAATGGGATAAAGCTGTTTCCCCATACCTGCTGCTAATGCTCAGGACTACAATGGGTTTTCTTATTCTTCCCCAGTGCTGAGGTGGACAGAATAAATATGAGCATGTTTATTCTGAACACTGTATGTTACAGGTGACAAAAGTTAGAACCCTGCTGAGTTGCCAGACTTATTTATAGACATGGGACCTGACCTTCAGGAGAAATAAATTCACAGGAATTGCATGGACCATAAACATTTGGTATCTCTGAAAGCTAGTACATACTACCTGTCTCCAGATTACTGCTGCCTATGTAAAACAGGTGTCAAAGGCCATTATAGAAAATAAAGAAGGTCCTTGTAGCTGGTAGTATGTCCTGGTTGTTATGCCAAAGTCTAGGCAGTTAGAAAAGGTAATATGCAGAGGCCAGAGCCTTACATGGCTTAACTGGATTAGCCTTTACATCCTAAATATCTGGACTGTCTCCAGAAGAGGTAGTGAGTGCTTTTCCTTGAAGCAGTCCTCTTTTTCAGCCAGTTGATAGAGAGCCATTGTGCACAGAGATGCCTACTTGCCTGATGCCATGAGGAAGACAGAGAACTCATAACACAGTGGCTGTTTGTAGAAGCGAATGCAGGACGTGCCCAGGCACATGCCTAAGCAGAAGGACATGCTGAACTGTGAAACCTCTGCAAAAACTGGTGGCAGATTTTTCAGCTGTAGCTGTGTCACGTGGTGTCAAAACACTTTGCCATGTCAGTTTTTAATGACAGAGCTCAGTCTTTCTTTAGGAAATGTTTTACTTCTTGCTGAGTTTTTTCAGCAGGCTGCTGAGAAGAACATGTGTCCTTTAATACAGCTGTTCACCTGGAGAGAGCTGAAAGCCTACAAACTTTGGGGATCTTCCCTCCTAAGCATCTGAGCATGTGCCTGCCTGACACCTTGGGCACCTGGTCTGACCATCCTGGAGTCACCTCCACTCTTTGGCACTGAGGTGTTGGTCAGGAGACTGTTCTCCAGCGAGAATCTTGTTTCTGCTTCTCAGAGACTCTCAGCATGGCCAGAATTATCAAAATAATCTGTGAAACGGACTGACTGTTCCTCTTCTGCCCATTCCCATCTTCCAGTCTCAGAAGCCAAATGCAAGTCTCAGCTTCCTAGAACCCAAGAGTGTAGTACAGTGCAGAACAAAGGCCTCATGTGAGACATTTCTTAAGGAAAAAAAGCAAAACCACTCTAAAGTAGCAAATACAATATGTTGCTCCATTTATGTCATATATTTTGTCTCTAACCACAAACATAAACAAGAAGTGATCCTACATTTCTCTGAGATGGAAAATTTTGGAACAAAATGGGAACTGTCAGAGATGTCTGGGTCTATGGAGAAATGTCTGCACAGCAAAGAGGTAGATGTCCACTTCGGCAGAAGACCTTGCTGAAATAATTAATGGTGTATTTCCTGCACCCACCTGGAACCATCAGGAGGCATTCAGCATATCCTGTGTAATTTCCCATCCTTTTTCTTCTTAAACTTCAGTGTCTGCCTCAGCACTGTAATTGTGATCTCAGGTGAAATCCAAAAGGGATGCCCTTCTGGTCTCTGAAAGCTATTTTGCATTCAAAGTGGTTGGTGGTCATTGGCAATCAACGTGAGCCACTCTGGCCATTTATTTAAACATTTCTGTGTACTAACCCACACGAAGTTATAAACAGTGTAATCTATTATATGTGTGCACAGGTGTAGGAAAAAAAGGGCAATCTCGAGAACTGTGCTGAGTTGATCATTGAATTATTTAATAATGTTGTTTGGAAACAGCCTTCAAGATCATCAAGTCCAACCATTAACCCAACACTGCCAAGTTCACCACTAAACCATGACCCTAAGCACACTGTTAAAATACCTTCAGGAATGATGACTCCACCACCACCTGGATGGCCCTTTCCAGTGCCTGACAACCCTTTTGGTGAATAAATTTTTCTTAATATCCAATTCAAACCTCCCTTGATGCAACTTGAGGCCATTTCTTCTTGTTTCATCACTTGTTACTTGGGAGAAGAGACTAACATCTTTCTACAGCCTCCTTTCAGGTAGTTGTAAGGAGCAAGGTCTCCCCTCAGCCTCATTTTCTCCAGGCCAAACACCCCAGTTCCCTCAGCCTCTCCTCATAGAACTTGTTCTCTAGATGCTTCACTAGTTTGGTTGTTCTTCTCTGTGCTTGTTTCAGTACCTCAATGTTCTCCTTGTTGTGAGGGGCCCAAAACTGAACACAGGATTTCAGAAGCAGCCTCACTAGTGCCGAGGGGGAAAATATGTGTGTCCTTGCTAGAAATGTGTTGAGTTTGTAAAGGCTGGGCAAAAATAAATAAGAGGTAGAAAATTCACTGCTTCCCACCTACCTCTTAACAAATTTATCACAAGGGCTCTCCACACCTGCCTTGAGATATTTATTTGCTCTGATCTCTTCCTAGCTACAATGGAACTGGCTTTTCTTCCACTTGAACTGACCTTTGGCAAATATTTCCCTTCAATTAAGGTCTTAAATGTCCTTATGTATTGCCGTTGCTGGAGACAGCAGAGAGAAGGCTCTCTGAAGCCACTCACAAGATTCAGGACGCAGAATAATTACCTGAATTCATAAGGTTAATTCCAGTCTAGACAGAGGGAGAGAGAAGTCATCTAGAGGTCCCCACTGAAGAACAATGTTTGTCTTTCTGGACTCTTTGGTCAAACTGTGCTGGCTGCTTGCTATATGCTATGAATATTTCTCTCATGGACTAGTGAGCAATTACTGTGTCTGAGCACTAGGCTTCCTATTCTCATGACATTATCAGTTTTATAGCCTAGGGTGAGCCTCCCAGGAATGATGCCTTGACTGGGGCTTGACCTGGCTCAGTGGAGCAAATAGAAACCCTCCTGCAGACAGCAGGCTGGACGTGGGTGTTTGGCACTGGGGAAGTTGTTGCTTGAGAGAACTAAGGAAAATTTATTAAAAACATACATCAAAAACTTGCTCCATGCAAATTTAAAGCTGAAACCTAGAGTAATATAAAATAAACCTTCAAATAAAAGGGCCAGGACAACGAGATAAAGGAGTAACATCAGGTTGATGACTGCAGGAACTTCTGAGGATTTCTGTCCTGGTTTAAACAAGAAGGGTGAACCATAAACCAGAAGATAGAACTGCTCCCTGTTGCCTCCCCTCCACCCTCCCAAGGGAAGACAGAGGGGGAATAAGGAAGAGAGACTTTAGGGTTGGAAACAGAAACAGGAATGTAGGGGAAAGAACAGATCTATACACTTACATACAGATATATACAAAACTGATCTTGCTGATTGCAGGAATAGGGGAGTGAGAGTCCCTTGCAGCAAGGTCACTTCAGGAGGGGGGTCCACGGCTCCTCGCAGCACCAGATGGAGTTGGATTCAGGAGAGCATGTGGTGAACTGAAGAATCCCCATGCAGCAACAGCAAGGAAGGAGGTGCAGGAAGGAAAAAGGCTGAGCTTCCACTTCTCCTGGCTTTTATAGAGGATGGCAGGAAGTGGGGGGAATATGGACCCCTCCCTGTTCCAACCCTCCTGGGTCTTTCAGGGTCTTAAGGACCCTATCTCTAGTTCCTCTTATAGGTGTTCAGCACCATGCCAGGGTCACTCAAACCATAACAGTTGCATTGACCATATTCCTGTCCAGCCTAAGTTCTTTAGATTCTGCAAATTCTTGCTCAGGGGCCAATATTGCAGGCAAATTACTGACTGGAGACCAGCTGTGAAATGTTTGGGTTTTCACAGTGCAATTATCTGGGGTTTGTAGGCCTGCCGTGTCAAGTCAGCTGTGTTAACAGTGGTGCCACTGTTAGGATGGTTGAATAGTAAGATACAAGCTTGGCTTGTGAAAAGAAGTAATACCCTTCAAGGCAAGACTTCTGCCACACAACTAAAATTCTCTCGTAACCACCTGTGTAAGGGTAAGTGAAATGAGTGCCCATGCAGTTCTCAATGGGTGGCACATACCCTGCGTGCCATCTCTTCTTTACCAGCAACCAGTCCTCATCTTCCTTAAGTTCTAAGTTTCCTAACTGGCTTTGGTGCCATCAGCCTTACACCCTTGCTGAAGTATTTTCTTTCTTTGGCTTCAGCAGTTCTTGCCCTTCTCAATACCTCTTTCTTTTTCCCTGGTTATTCCTCTAATGCTTCTTGTCAAAGGCTTCCTTTGTTCTTCAGCTGTCTTCCTTTAAAAAGACAATCTCATAGTACATTGTCATGTCTTATGTGCTTATAAGGGTGACTCAGTAACATGGAAATCACATTATTAGGCTAGCACTTCAATATCCTTCACCTCTTACTCCCCTTCCCTTAGTCATCACCATTCTCCTTGACCTCAGTGATCTCCCACTGACCACTCTCCTTGTCTTTCAAGCCCACTGTAAGGTGAATTCCCACAGCTTGAGTTACTTGCTGTGCCAAACTTGGTATTCATATTAGTCCACTACAGTGTAAATTTATGAATCCTTCCTCTTCTTGGCCTTCCTATGATGGCCAAGTGTGAAAACCACTTAAACCTAATCCATATGCAATGAGAAAGGTATTTATTTCTTTCTTTTATCCCTTTCTTTTGCTGTCTTCCTTATAATCCCAGCAAGCGCAAATATTCTCAGTTTCCTTTCCAGGCTTCTCTCTGTTTATTTACTGTAATGCCTTGTTGATTTGCATCCTCTGCTGTGCCAAAACATGCTAGCCTCATTTGCCTGGATATCTAGTTTCCCACTGAGTATTACACATACTTTCCTCACCGCAGAAGGAAGGTCCTTCTGATACCAGTCTTTAAAATCTGCATCTGATCGTTTTGCTCGGCATGTTTCTGGTGCTGCCTACACAACAGTGCCAATCAAGCATGATTGTGCAGGCAGCCAAAGAAATAAAAAGGCCTATTCTGTGTGGTTTTCTGCCCACACAGTTACATGTATGTGACTGAACATATTGCAGGACCAAAGCATATAAGGAGGAAGAGGCAGTGTGAGTAAGTGTGTAAAGAGCTGGACTCTCTTGGTTTTGGTGCCAGCTCTGCCATTGTTTTGGCATGCTCTGAAAAGCCACCTGCTTGTGCCTCTGTTTTCCTGTCTTTGAAACGAGAATATTTTTGCTTACCCTGTTTAGCAAGTGCTTTGAGACCAAGTGATAAAATGTGCTATGTAAATAACCACGCAGTGTTGTTTTTCCTGTCCCATTCTTTCTCATTAAGTGTCACATCAACCAGTTTCATCTGCTGCTAAATTAGACCCCAGGCATCTGAAGGAATCCTACATTTTTCACAGCATGATGGCAGAGGCATTGCCTGTAACTTTCAGGTACTAATGCAGCACAAACAACAATTATATTAAAAGCACCTCTCCTGGAGCTACGGACAGTGCTACAAAGGGGAATGCTAAGTGTCTGCATTATATAATGGGATCTAAAGCAATTTCTTGTGACATTTTATAGTCCAATGGTTGCCTGAAAGAGACTCCATATGGAACTTAAATTGCATGTGTTGCTGCCATATGCCTGGGGAAGCAAGATCCATTTGTTCTTTTAGAACAGAAAAGCCTGCTGAATTCAGACCAGAAGTCAGATACCATGTTCATCCCAGCTTGTGTTAGGGCTGTAGCAGTTCTTTATTCTTTTGGGGGTTTGAGTGCTGCATAAAGCTCTGTTCAGTGTATCTGAGTTTCTATCAATGACAGGAAATTCACATACTGTTTTTTAAGGGATATATCACATCCTAGCTGACTCCATGAGTGCTCCAATTACTTACGTGAGGACTGAATTTGGCCTGGGATGCACATAAGGAGACTGGATTGCTATTTGAAAGCTAAGAAGTTTCTGTTTAATCTTTTCAAGCTTTTTATCCTTCTCTAGTAATTTACAGGAAAAAGAAATAAAATAGGTAGAGATTGTTGTCTGAGTTTTCTTTACTCTCTGCTGCTCTCTTCTGATGTTTTGTCATTTTCAGGGATACTTGTTGCTTGAGACCTCTAGCAGTTTTATGGCTATGCATGAATACAAGAAATAGCAACTGGGGAGGCACTGAAACTGCCAGGCTGAACATCTCCATTAGTAAGATGTACAAGAAGCTGACCTTTCCTGACTCCTGCTGTAATTGTAAAAACATGTCAATTTTTGTTTAAGCAATTGTGTCCTGATAATACAGCACAATAGTTTAGGCCCTCAAGAGTAACTGTGATTTTATAATAGTATCTTTCTCACTTTGTTGGTTTTTATTTTTTCTTTGGCCTTGAGCCTTAAGAATCATGAAGCAGAAACAGCATCATCATGAGAGGATATTTTCTCTCAGGAAAAAAATCTACCAGGTTTTCAGATTTTAATTTTTTTTTTTTCAAGATCCATGTATTAGACCTTTTTTTCTTCCAAAATACCTGTTGTATGGGTGTCATCTGACCTCACAGGGTTTGCAGCCATTCAGCAGCTGCATCCAAGAAGATGACACAGGGCAGATGCCTCTTGCCTAACTTCAGACATCTAGACTGCTGATACTTGGACATGAGTTAGCCATGTCGGCTCCACTTGTAGGCTGGGGATAGAAACAGGAATTTCTGAGAGATGTGCATTTAATCCTGATGTGGATGTCCCAAGCAGTCGTGAGGTAACATGTCTTAGACCCAGCTGTTGCTTTCTCCTAGCAGTAAATAGGATATCTGTGACCACTCCACATATGGACATCTCCATTTGGCCTCCTGAAAGTTAATGGCTGCTTTGAAAATGTGTGTGGTTCATTTTCATAGTGTCAAAAAGTAAGTTTGCAACACAGTTGAAGTAAAGGCTACAGATGACTTGGTTCACATGCTAGACACATCCCTGTCTCTAACTCTCTCCACCATGTTCCCATCTCTTTCATTGCTTATTTTTTGATAATCTGACTAAATGAACACTTCTACTGTGAACATATGAAAGAGCCACTCACTGTCTTTCATTTACATACTGATAAAAGCCATAAACCATGAAATAGGCTAGTTTTATATCATCCATGTTTCCATTTGAATATGTCTCTTGTGAATAAATTTTAGGCAGTTTACCCACCTCCAGGCAGGGGCAAAGCATTCCTCCTGGTTTCTAACCTACATGTGGACTGCCAACAGAGAGCATTACTCTCACCAGAGCATTTAAGAAAGGGAAAATAAAAAGCAAGCCAAGACTGTGAAAAAGGTCCCTGTAAGAAAAAACAAGCAAACAAAACCAAACCAAACCAAAAACAACACACAAAAAACCAACAACGAACAGCAATCAGCAGAGCAATCAACCCCAAACAAAACAGTTAATGACACATGAGAAAAGAATCATAGAGTCACAGGGGTTGGAAGAGACCTCTGAAGATCATTGAGTCCAGCCCCCCTAGTGCAGCAGGAACACTAGGGGCAGGTCACTCAGAAAGGCATCCAGACAGATCTTGAAAGTCTCCAGAGAAGGAAACTCCACAACCTCTCTGGGCAGCCTGTTCCAGTGCTCTGTCACTCTCACAGTAAAGAAATTTTTCTTGATGTTGAGGTGGAACTTCCCGTGCTGTAACTGTGTGCTGTTCCCCCTCATCCTCTCACAGGGCACCACTGAAAAGAGATTGGTCCATTCTTGACACCCACCCTTCAGATATTTATAGATATTAATAAGGTCCCCTCTCAGTCTTCTTTTCTCAAGATTAAAAAGCCCTGGGTCTCTCAGCCTTCCCTCATAAGACAGGTGTTCCAGTCTCTTAATCATCCTCATATCCCTCTGTTGGACTATTTCCAGTGTATCCCTGTCCCTCTTGAACTGGGGAGCCCAGAACTGGAAACAACACTCCAGATGTGGTCTTACTAGGGCAGAGTAGAGAGGAAGGAGAACCTCCCTTGACCTGCTGGCCACACTGTATCTCAGGATACCATTGACCCTCTTGGCTGCAAGGGCACATGGCTGTTCCATGGTTAACCTGTTGTCCACCAGGACCCCAAGGTCCTTCTCCATTGGGCTGCTTTCTAGCAGATCAACCCCTAACCTATATTAGTGCATGGTGTTTTTTTCTCCCCAGGTGCAGGAAAGACAAAAAACAACTATAGTGGGTTATAAGTGATTTTTCCAGGGACGCTGCTGGAGGGAACTTTTGTAGCACTTGGATGCCGTGGTACAGAGCAGAGACCTAAGGCCATGTCATGTGCTGCATCCCTTTGGTCCTGTTTCAGAAGCAGAGGCAGTCAGAAACCAAATATCCCACCCTCAGGAAAGCTGCAGGGCTTCCAAATTTGATTTCATTCTGAATCATAAATATGAGTGACTGTTACAGGTTTTCTTTCATGGAGGGAAATGTTCCAACATTAAGAACAAATTGGTTCTTTTGGACTTACTAAATTAGACTTAATTTTACATTTATGTAAAATAGCAGTGTCATAAACAAGCTGTAGCAAAAAGAACAGGATATTTTAACATCCTCTGCAAATATTTTAATGAAAGCCACATGTATCAGTAAATAATTTCAGTTTTGTCAAATAAGCACTTTCCACTGGAAAAAAAAAATCCCTCTAAAAAACCCTCTGCCTTGTTTTCACCTATCAGTTAAAAACAGGTATAAACAAATAAAAAATATGTATCTGTCATGCTCCTCTTTTGATTTCCTTTCTGGAACAAAGACAGTCATCCAGTGATTTATGGAGGCCTGTGAAAACCAACAGCCTTTTTCCAGTGGGGACAGGCCTGAAGATTTTTCATCTCTGTGTCCTATCACGATTTAAGCTTGAGGGACAAAAAGGAAAGTTGGTAGGAGAGTGAGCAGGGAGGGACTGTAAAAGAGCCATGCTGGATGGGTGCCAATGTGTAAAAATTGACCTCACAATTTAAAACCAGGCAAAGCTGAATGTTCAATATTTGTATAACATCATCATTTCTCATTATCCCCTTATCAATATGATGTGGGACAATAGGGCCAGGCATCTACTGCATTCACACCTGAAAGAAACAACACCATAGAAAGCAAATAAAATCCCCCATCATTCACGAAAGTAAATATTCCCCTGTCCCTCTATAGGATATTTGACCTCTTTAGATATAGGTCAGTATAGCAGACAGATGTAAATGGCTGAGCATTTATGAAATTCTAATAACTTGCTTAGGCCAGAAAATGAGCTTGTGAACTCATTGATAAGCCAGCATTTAGTAATCATCATGTTAATTTCCTTTGAGAAGAAACAATGATTACAGGGAAGTCACTCCACACTGCATTAATAAAGCATTCTAAAATACTTTTACAAAGTAGCTAGTATTTTACAAATAGCTCTGTAAATATATCCCTGGGCAAGGAAATTGAAATCAAGACTTAACTAAAGGAACACCTCCTTCGATCAAAAAAATATGTTCCTAAGAACAGCTGGAGCCATTTGCTGAAATAAATCAGATGCTACTTTCAACTTTTATGGGTTGCTAAAGCCAGAAAATATATGGTGTGTCTACAATTTATTGGCTGCATTCTTGTGCTATGGACACAGATACTGTAGTTCACTAACAAAGAAAAATGATGGACCCAGCAGACTATGGCAAAGCTGTATCTTCTTTTCTCATTCTTACTGATTAGAGCTGAGAGAAAACTGCTCTGGTGAAACTTCTGGAGTCTGCTGATTTTTTTTCCCCCATATTAGGCATGAGCTGAAAACAGCCTGGTTCTCCTACTGCCCCTTTTACCTCTAGAAAGGAAAGGAAACATCACCAAGCATTTTTTGAGGTAGACTAGGAGGTTCACTAGCTATTAAAGAGACCTGGAAAGACTAGTGGATTTTTAGGAATGCTGTCTGAAGAGATAGGAAGTTGCTCATGTCTCTAGCATTGCCATGTGTATGATAGATGTATCTTCTGTTCTGAACATTGCCAATTTAAAGGGGAAAAAATAAATAAATCACTTATCTTAAAAGATGATCAACAGGTTGCAAAAGCAACAAAAAAGGAAATATATTGCATTATCTTTCCTATCTTCTCCCCTCCAATGCAGGATAGAGCATCTCCACAAAAAAAAAAACAAAAAACAAAAACAAAAGCAAACAAACAAACAAACAAACACTAACAGTTGCAGCTAAAGACTCTTGGACAGGGAGCTATGGGGATTTGATCCATATCATCCAATGGTGAACTTACTTTGGGTACTGGAGAAAGAGGAAATGAAGGATGAGGATGATGTAAGCAAAATATGATGGTGTAAGTTAATAAATACAGAAAGAAGGTCTCAAAATACATGAGGCATCATAACTATTTGACTAGGAGGCACCACAAAAAGATAACAAAATGCTTTGCTATTCTGCAGTGTAAGCTCAGAGTTCACAGAAAGATCCACTTCAAAGCTTCGCTAGAAAAGATGGGATGTGAATCATCTGCCCAGTTCACATCTTTTTGCACTTTCCTGAAGCTGGTGCTTCTTGGCTGTGGTGGCTGCCAAGGTGAGGGGTGGATTGATGTACTTATGGAACTTAACTGATTGCCAGTGAGATGCAGCGTATTTTGTTATGGGGATCTTGCATTTTTTCCTTCTGTTGTTTTGCTTAGTCTTTGTTACTATTCATGTTACAGTTGTTCTTCTGCTAATCTGCAACGTGCTTTGAAATTCTCCCAGTTGAATTATCAGTCAAAATTCAAAGTGTTGCTTTTGTTGGCAGCTAGGAGAGAAATCACAACACTGCATTATACAAAAGCATTTAGCCTTCTACTCTCACTCCCTCTTTTCTTTCTCCTTTTCTTTGGCTTGGATAGAAAGCAATGGCAAATATGTTATTAACACTTGTGGGGACAATATTTCCATTGTTAAGTCTCCAGGAGACATTCTATTCAATTTGTGATTTCAATTCTGAACTTTCAGACTAATCATCTTAGCTATTCCTCTAACATAGCCTCAGGAGGAAAGGGATTGTGCTGAAATTTTTTCAAAAGCCATTTTAGTTGGTTGCATTATTAGGCGTGTTTAAAAAGAAAGCTATTGCTTCCTTTGGTCCCCTCCTCTTTTGTTGCAGCAGTGGCAACTGTGTAGCCTTTTGCTATGTGGAAATCTGAAGTTTCCTAGTGACTGATGTAAAGGGAAGTACCACAGGTGTGTGCCAACACACCTGCAGTGAGAACAGGTCTTTCTCCACTTCTATGCCAAACCCTGAAAATTGCCACATTAAATTAATGGAAGTTTGAAAACAAGCAGTGTTGCTTAGGCCAGTCAAGGATTACATTAGGGATGGTTTTAAAAGTTGTGTGGGTTAAGTTAGAGAAAAAACACCCAGTTACAGAAACAAGATATCTGTTCAGTAGCTTGGGTTGAAGTCATTAGTGTAGATTCCACAGAACCTTCTAGTGCTAGTGGCACCCTATGGGGAAAGGGTGGACTTGCCTGTTCTTGTGGAGGCCAAGAAACGGGGTGGACTACATACAGGAAACAGCTTGAAGAAGATAAATCCATACATCTACATTCCTACAATTTCTTTGTCTCATACACTTGACCCCACTTTGCCAAACCAGCACGTGTATGTTCTCCTGCCCTTTTTACATATTGCACATTGACTTCAGCCAACGGCTAAGAAACACAATAGGTTCAAATGGTCAGAGAAGTGCTGTACTTTTTCCACCTACTAGAACAGGGCATCTTACTTAGGAAACACTATAGCAATCCATACTAACAATATCAAAGAGTATTAGCAATCGACTACATTCTGCAAAGAAAGATCAGGGCAAGGCTGTGCTGAGAAGCACCTGTACAAGAAAAGAAGAATATTTTGTAAGCCAGATCATTTCTGTTTTGTGTGCATGACAGAAAAGATATTTTTTCCAAAACCCTCGGAAACCAGGGAAAGGGAGATCTCCATATCCTTCCCACAGTTCCTCCTTCTAGACTGGAAAAAAAGCAACATTCAACACGTTTCTGAGCATGAGCTGTGTGCAGTTGTTCTCACATGAGTACAGCGACCACAGCACCAAAAAGCCTGAAGCAGATGGCAGGTGTGTGGGTGGGGATTGGGTTGCTGAAACTCCGGGAGGAACAAGGGGAGAATCACTGGTTACTGGGAGAGCTGCAAATGTGCATGGGCACAGCTTCAGGCGGGTGTAGCCACCCTTTACTGTACAAACAGATGGGATGTGAAAACTCTGGAGGGCTATCAGCTAGTGGGAGGAATGTGGTGGGACAACGATACCCTGAGATGATTAATAGGAGCATGGTGAGACTTGCTGTTTATAACTAGTTACTTTTCTCCCCTGTGTCATGAATCATCTGATAAGCCAGAAACTGAGAACAAATTGCAGCCAAGTACGAAGTGCTCATGACTGGGTGCCACTAAGGTAGCACAGGCCATGCTGGCACTGTGGTGGGCCCTGCAGACCTGCTCTATTCTTTTATCAGTTAGAAGAGCAGGCAAAGCATGTCACTGCTCCTCTCGGGCCATCTTATGCAGGCTTTTAGACTTTGGGGTGTGGAGGCAGGAGGTTGGTGCTTGTCCAAGCCTAGACTCAGCCTCAGGTCTAGAAGTGGGAGGAAGGCACACACAGATCCAGAAGCTGGGAAACACCCCTAGGTCACACATAAAAGACATGGATCTGAAATTGAAATTAGTAGATGGATGGATTAACCAGTAATTCAGACAGTTTTTTGCAGAACTTCCCCAGCATTCCCAGTAGTCTACTTCTCCAGTACCTTCATCAGGGACCTGTAGCACAAAGCAGCTTGAGAGGCTCTACAGAGCCTGCTGGAGAAGGTTGCATTAGGGGCAAAAGAGTGGCCTTCATCCAGCCCAGCAAGAGGGAGAGGAAATTACGTTACTGTCAGTTTTTACATTTTCCTTGTCAAGGAGTCTGTGCATGAGCATAAAAACATAGACATCAAAAAGAGATCAGGAGGTGTGTTAGAGGTAATGTTCTCATGCAATAACTGGCAAGGAGAAAGAGTTGAGAACTTAATCCTATTTTATTGTTATTATTTTATTATATTATTTATTTATTATTATTATCTTTCTTTTCTTTGTCCTCAATGCCTAAAACATCCCATGTGGAGTCATGGGCAGTGCCAATGTCATCCTCTGTCATCAGCGACTCCAGGAGTTACTCACACACAAAGACCCAAAGACTGGGATCACAACTCTGCGTACAATATTCATTACCATGTGTAGACACCCTTGCTCAGAGATCTGCCCCTGAATATAACACACAAAATGGAGTAACTACAACAATGTGAGGGCCCTCATGGCAGGATCTGTGCTGCCAGGCACTGGGTCTTCTAGGCAATGGGCTCAGAGTGGGCTGCCCTTACACTGGTGCCTAGACATGTTCTGGAACATGAAATGTCCTTTTTTGACTTGCAGCACTTTTTCTAGAAGGAGCTCCCACTTTCCTTACACTGGGAATGTCTGTCAATGGGTGTTTGAGAAAGGCATGTCTGAGTCCCCACAGGCACACTGCTTCTGATGGTGCTATTTCAGAAGACCCAGGGATATGGAGAATATACAGAACATTATTCCAGGAATGTCACCAGCACTGGGGCTAGCAGTCTCCTGAAACCACTCAGAAGAAAATAATGGCAATAACTCATTTTCTCTTGGTGCTTATACCTAGTTAATGTAACTTGGTCACTATTATTTTTGTCTTCCCATCCTATTCCCATAGCAGATGGTTCATCTTGTGTTAATTTGATTCACAAGATTTCAGGGACAGAGAATGTATCTCACTATGCTTGCTGTGTATATACACCTGGCATTTCCTAACTTTCAAGCACTTGAGTATCCAGCCTAAATGAATATAGCTTTTGTATAGCGATACTTGTAACATATTTGTCTTGCTGTAGTTATATTAATAATGTATCATTAAACATTGGAATACAGTAATTTGAAATGCAAAATTAAGAAAGAGGTACGCATGAAAAAATTTCAATGTTGTAAAATCTGAAAATTTGCAATATATTCACATGATGACTGAATGAGGTGTGGCAGGGGTAACCACACACGGTGCTTTTAATTTTCAAACGTCTGACTTTGCAACCTGAAACTTGTTTCTTAAAGGTTTTGCATTGTTTGAATTTTTCATGTAATTTCTCAAGGTTGTTTTTTTCCCCCATATTGGAAAATTATAAAGAACAAATAATCTGTAATTATAATAACCTGCTGCCATTGCTTGAACCCCAGGCACAGACGTAGAGGACAGGACTCCAGCTCCAGACCCAGACACCTTGGTTCAGACATTGCTAGAACAGCTGTCTACATGTGAACCACGTAACTCTCCTGCCACTGTCATGAACAGGTTCTAAAGGGCTTCCCTGAAGCAGGCACATCTGGCACATTCACGACTCTCCAGGTTTTACTGAATTGTATTAACTGGCTCTCCCATGACAGTAATAGGAGCTGAGACATTGACTCCACCTGCAGATCCCCATGCTGCAGACAACTCTATTTAAGTGTCTGAAAGTGGAGTTGAATAGGAGGGTTTGAATCTCTCCTCTAATCATAGATATCTGGTGCTGTATTAAATACTCTAGGGAACCCCATTTGCTCTCCAGCCATCTTTCCAGAAGATGGTAGACCTCTTGCTTTTCCTTCTTCACCACAGAAATTTCCAGGAGAGAGGAGGACATCTGAAATAGCACAAGACAGTCATTCTTGGACAACTGCACTGAGCCCCAAGTGTCCCTTCCAGGTCAGGGAACAGACACAGATATATCCAGGACTGCCATGCTCAGCCTGCTCCTTACTTCCTTGCTGGAGACAAGGGTTCTCCATGGCATGTGTGAGGAGGGAGGAGCTGAATAGAGGAGAGGGAACACTGGTGCTTAATATGGTGCCCTGAAAGAGAAGGTGTTCTGTTGATGGGTACTGGGCTGAGAAAAATGTGGGCTAGTACAGAGAGAGGGAAGGCCTCTGAGAAGTTTCCCTTCTCATCACTGATTGCTTCAACAGAGCTACTGGGGCATCACAACAGGAGATGAGCAGTTTTGCTACAGCCACAGCTCCAGCTCATCCTCAGAAAACTGATGCTGGCAAGGAAGAAGGCTTTTCCAAAAGCTGAAAAGTAAGGGTGATTTTTTTGGGGGACAATATGCTTTTGCACAATTAATCAGCCAAAACCTAACAAGAATTCCACTTTTCCAGCCAAAAGGCTTTGCTGATGCCATCCAAAAGCCTGGAAATATGAAAGTTTCTCATGAGATGTCATTATGGTCTTTTGCAATGGAAAGTACTAACTAATGTATAATGACAGGGCCCTTATCAGCTCCTCTTAAAGTAATCAGTAAGTGGTATAGGCTTTTAAGAGAGGATAATGAGGATGGAGGTGCTTATCACAGACACGATGCCATTTAAATGGATGCCTGACAGGTAAATAATCTCAAAACTTGAGAGTACTCCTGTGCCGAGCCCCTGCATTGCTTTACGTGGTGCTTACCGACTCCAGAATGCAAAATCAGATGCTCTGATGGAAACTGCAATTTTGTGAGATATTTTCAGAAGATGTTAATGAGATTTTGCTTCGGAATTATCAGCGCAAACTGGAAAGGCCAAGGAAGGTGTAAAAGACAATTGCTCCATCTACGTAAAACAGAAGTTCAAGTTTACCAAGAAATAAAAAAATTGTTAAAATTAATTTAAATGAGGCATCACCTGACTTGATATAACTCTGGTCCCGTGCTGAATTTGAAGTGTACTGGGTTTGTGTATGGATAGCCCTTCTCAGGCAGGGTGTCTATAAAGCCACAGTTTGATGTTCTGTCACGTGCCTTCCAGGCAGAGGAAGACCTTGTGCCATGTGCCCAGAATGTGCCCAGCTGAGAGGGGGTCATTTCCACGACTGCATCATCTGGAAACATATCCTGATATGCAGTCATGCTTGTATCCTGTTTTACTGGATATGACATGCTCACCTAGTTATGTTCAGCCCAGAAATGTGACTTCAGTGAGATATCATGCCCTCTCTATGAAAGGCATGCTCAGCCACACGTCACAACAGTGGCTGGAAGCTTCTGTTGCTGGTTCAGAGCAGGGATATTAATACACAGGTTGTGATTTCTCCTGGAGTGCTAGGACTTTATCCTAGCTTTCTGCAGTCAGAGGTTTTCCATTTTCCTACACTGTTTCTGAACTTCCGTGCTTAAGAGCTACTAATGGTAGTTTTTTGCACCCTTGTTGCTGGATACTTGTGCCAGCAGGCTGGGCAGGAGCTGAAACAGACTCATGGTTTTGCTCCAGTGGTGGCAGAGCAGCCCGAGTCAGGGGCATGTCCTCCAAGCTCCCTTAGCACACCAGGTCCAAATAGCTTTTTCTTCACATTCTGCCTCTTCACACTCAGGGCTGGCAAACAATTTAGAGGTGGGCTGAACAGTGTGCCCTGGCTGGAATGACCTGTGAATCTGTCTCTGCATGATGCTGAACTCAAGCTGGGATGAGGTCAGCTAGTGCATGAGCCCACCGAGGCACTGTGATGAAGATTGATATTTGTGCTTCCATTTACTGTTCCTGTCAGTTCTTTCTCCAGGCTCAGCCAATGTCCAAACTTCCTAGTTCAGATTTTTATCTAGTCTCATCTGAGACCACATCAGCTTTCCTGATGGATGTTTTTCTGGTTTATATGCTGAAGCAATAGCCACTAATACATTTCTGCCCATCTTGTAATTAGTTCATGCCTGATTCCTCAGGAAGTCTCTGGGAAAGCCCCTGATGTTGTCTCCATTTCTACTTCCCAGCTGTGAAATTTCAATCTTTGGAAGATGAGGCCAAGTTGAAATGGAGCAACTTGTTATACTGCCTGTTAGTGAAAGGCCACTGTGACCTCTGAAGAAAATTATTAGAGTGATAAAAGAAATTAAACTGTTTTCTTCATAAGATATGAGTGGGTAAAAAATCTACAGTTCTTTGTTTAAATACTGCATTTTGGGCAGACCACAGGGCTGCCCATAGTGTGCTATTAAAGCACAGTTAAGCAGAATAGTATACACTAATGAAGAACCATAACAGCAGTAGCAGAAGAGCTGTGGTACAGAACCAAATCAAACCAGGTGTTTTGTAATAGCTCAAATGCATCCTGATTCTAACTGATTACTAAATTACGTCTGTAGCTGCTGCAGGGACATGCCAGGAATACACAAAGAGTCATTCTGACTGTTACTCGACCCCTTTCCTCTGTGAAATGACAATTTCCCATTTTTCAGTCTCTGGTATTCCTTCCTCTCTGTTCAGATGTGTTTAATTATTCAGATATATTTAATTTTTGTGTTACTGTAGCACAATTCATACCCCAAGATTCAACCAAGTACCTGTCATACTAAGAAAAAACCAAGATGTCACTGAAGACATCCTCTTCTGAACAGGCTACCTCTTTCTTTTCCAGTGGAAAACACTTATTGTTGGTTTTATCCTCCCAGCAAGATGTGAGCTTTGTTTTTTCAAACTATTGTTTCTTTTCTATAGCTATTCTGTATCTTATCTGGTGCTGGTCCTTTACATGCATTTCTCCTTACACAGAGCCATGCTGTCTGCCATGAGTTCTCCATGTTTTTACTCCTAAACTGTCACTATTCATCCAATACGAGGGTCTCACACCTGCCATCCCATGGCAGTACATGTGGCCATGCAGTATTATAGAGCAGGGTTTCCTGTTCTGGGGCTCCCATTCCCCACTGCCTCCATGAGTTTCCAAATACCATCTTTCCTTGTGTGTAGGGTTGCCCCTTTCTGCAAATGACTCCTCTTTCACTTGCTGCTCCCTTAAAGGAAGCCTTGCTTGCTGACTCCTGTTCCTTACCTTTACTATACAATGATCCTTCTTCAGACACATTCATCCTCAGCACAAACACTGAAGTTTTAGGAAACACATGACTATGCCTATAGACACACACCCACGTTCAACTCCACCATCAGCACAGTCAGTGCTTTTCTCGCTGCTGGGTCCAAACTCCTCCAGCACGAGTTTGCCCACACACATGTACCCTGCTGTTACATGAGAAATTCCCTCCCACTCAGGAAAGTCCCTTTAGAGTATCAATCTCCTGTAGCACAGGAGAAAGCTCACCTCTCTCCCCAAAGGTTCTGTTTAGATGTCCCTTTGTCTCCAGGAGGGCCCCAGTGAACCCACCAACCTTGCCCAGAAAAAGCTGCATATGGAGTATTTCACATCAGTATCTGTCACAGGCTTTTCATCTCCCAAGCCTCACCATTGTCAGCCTTCTCAGAGCCATCTCTCCTTTGAGAGAAGAAAGCCCTTTCCAGGTAATTTTGCTTTTCTGGGACAAACAGTATTATGCAGCTCCTGTTTGTTCAGATTTTTTTGATGTTGTTGCTGGTTTTTGGAGTTTGTTGTGGGGTTTTTTTTTGCAGACGAATAACTGACTTTGGCTTTGTGCATGAATCAAGACAAGGTCAGAATGATGGCCATTTATCTTGCTGTGCCTCTCTGGCCTCCTCTTCAGGAACTAGGCCAGAAGAACCAGTTGATGCTTCTGTATTGCTTCATAACTACCTACATTTGTGTTTTCTGCTCCTTTGGAAAAAGATACTGCCTGAGGCAATGAAGGCTTTATAGCATCCTGAATCATGCCTTACATGAGGCAGGGTGATCTCAAGGGCAACAGTAAGGTTAGGAGACTGTCTGAAAAGTCTCCTGGTCCTCTCTCTACTCCAGTTTAAACATACTGGTATCCTTTTCCCTAGGTTCATTTGCAGCAGCTGTGCTATTTGTGTAGCAGAGGATGGTCACTGAACCCTTTAGATTTTATCTGGCACTCCCTGAACAGAGTTACTGGTGGTGCACAGATTTGACAATTTGAGAAATTATGGGCATTTCTTGAGTTAGTTTCTGTAGACTCACCAAAATGATCTGTAGAAGATAAATATCCAGTAGAGAAACCTATTATAACCATTCATTGTCTGAACATTGATCCTATCTGGTCATAAAGATGAGTGGCTGAGCATGCAACTCTTATCCATTTCCTTAAATCCTTACTATGGCTTTTGGAGTATCTATTTTTTTTAGCTGGCTACAAGTATTAGGACCCTATTCTTACTGACTGGTGCAGACACATGGAAGGAGGACCTTCTGAATTCTCCACAGAGCAAGTGTCGCTCTTCTCCAGAGCTTGAAAACAACCCAGTAAACATCAGCCAGAGGAGGCATAATAACAAAAATAATCTACTCAATGAACAAATACAGCTTCCTTAGTGGTGGTCCCCCATGGTCCCCAGAGTCCCCACAGTGCAGGCACTGCTTTTTCTCCATGTTCCTGAAGGGGACAGGTCAGCACAAAATGGGTGAAGGGCAGCTCTTTGCCTGTTCCCACCAGTGCACGTGCACACGAGATCCATGTAATGAGTCAGTGAGGGCAGCCAGAGACCAACCAACACCCATTCAGCCCAGCTGTGACTGAATTATAGCTGATGACATAGAAACTCTTTATTTGAGCCACACACACAGAGTGCAGCCAGACCCTCAATGAATTTCAGTCATGAATCATTGAAAAAACAGATTTTCTTTTCCTCAGCCTAAAACTTGAAAAGATGTAAACAAATTAGCAGAAGATCAGAAGGCAGAAATGAAAAGAGTTCTGAAAACAAGATTTGGGACAGGTTAATCTTAATACCAAACTTTTTCTGGATGGGCAGAAGCTCCAGGTAGGTTCCAAATAGTCAGAAAACCCCACCACGAAATTATAAGAAAGACAGGGAGGAGACAGGGGAGAAAGGAGGGGCACTAGTGGGTATAGATGATGATACAAATATTTATTTGGTTTCTAGGCATCTAGCAAGTCTCGTAATTCTGTGGATACCAGTTTCAGGTCACATATACCTTTTGCCATTACCATGGTCTTTTGTAGACTGAAGGAAATAGGTATGTTTTCTGTGCAGACGAAGAAACAAGAGCTAAAAATAGCCCATTAAGTAAAACAATTCAGAGTATTCAATAATTAAATTACACTTAGTACTTGCATAATACATTAATTTCCAGAGAAGCTCATGAGCAGTAATTAATAGTCATCACAACAGCCAAAAGAGTGTATAAATATTAACCTTGGTTTATAATTATGAGAAAAAGGAAAGAGATAATAAGGGAAATGCTCAAGGCTACTGTGAAGTTAGTAGGACAAGCAAGATAAGAAAGCGCATAGCCTTATCTTATAACCTTATCTTCCACTGCTCAGTAAAAGGGGTTGTGGTTCTCACCACTGCAAGGTGAGCAGACTGTCACCAGAGGAGGATGGGGAAGCATTACATACACCTCTGGCTGCTTTAAAGGGCTGCAGGAGTGATAAGCAATGACACATGGGCTTCTTTGTCTCTCATTCTAGGTTCAGATAATATCATTCCCCTATGTCACCTTTCTGTAAAGGGGGTTACCAGAAAATCAGGGCAGAACTGAAATCAATTAACTCTACATTAAGACTGGGAAAATGACTTTATAAACATGGGCAAGCTTGTAAAAAGTAAAGTATGTAAAATAAAATCCATGTCTCACTAAAGTCAGTAGGATCAAGATTTTTCCTGCTTGGCTTTAATTAATTTAGTAATTTTTCCACAGATTCTTGGTCTGAAGACTGTAGAGGACAACATATGGTTCACCAATCATTATTAAACAACAGGGACAAGGAAGAAGATAGAGGACTTCCATTTCCTAACATAGAATAAATAACAGTAATAATAAATATTTCCGTCGCCCTGCAAAGAGGTGTCTAATCCACATTCTTCAACACCATTCTCAGAACTCTGCTGGAATCACTTCTCTATAAGTAAAAAACTGGTTGTGCAAGCAGATGGCACAGCTGCCAGCTGTAATTGTGAGCTCCTCTTCTTTATGTGTGCTCCCAATATTTTGTTTTCAGAGGCTGACAGCTGGGCACCTCTGGCAGATTTCTGGTCTCACGTGAACAGGCTAGTGGCTCCAAACACCAAAGCTGAGAGCTGTACAGAGAGCCTGGTCATAATTGGGCTTTCTAATTTTACAGCTGCACTAAATTAACACTAGTGAAATTCTGCAGAGCATTGAAATTGATCTCAGCAGTAGAACTGCACCCACGGATGCTGCCTGTATGATCCTGTTTAAATTGGAGCACTGTAGAAAAGACAAACTATTGTTGCTTTCATTCTGGTCTCTATAACAGATATTTTCCAGCCTGATGTGTTGATAGGAGGGAGAAGAAGAATGTTCCTTGACTGTCCTGGCTGTGTCAGCAGAAGCCTCTGGTGCAGATCCAGCTATACTGGCAAGGGTTTGTGTTTGCTGGGGTAGTTTGACTTGCTCATAAAACACAGCTCTGCTTGGTTTAGGAGCACAAAGAGCAGCAATTGATACAGCTAGACATCCAAGAGCTAAACATTTTGTTACAAGCAGCATACCTACAATACAAGTAAAGCCCTTCTAGGATCAGCACAGCTTACAGCTGCCACACTTGAACTTTGAGAAACTTAAGGTACTGCTTAAATCTGTGACCTGCTGCAGCTGTCACTCACTTCCAGTTTCAAAGGCTATCGCCCCCTTAGCAATGTAAGGAGAAGGAAATGTCACCTGTTCTTTGGTTGCTCCAAATGATGGACTACAGCATTAGCTGAAGGCCCTAATGTGTGGGATTGTGAATGGGAGCAGCTGCAATTGGGTGCATGTCCCCTCCTGCTGACTTTACAAGGTCATCACTCTGAGCAAAGGAACAGAGTGGGCAGCTGGAGGCAATAACATCTCAAACTGCTACAGCAAGGGATTGCCATCTGGCAAAGCCCTTTGTCATGAAATGGTGTATACCAAATTGAGAAATATTAATGTTAATAACGTATCAGTGGCTAAAGTCCCAAGAAATAGGGGGAATGTGTGGGAATTTTCCTTTGTGTGTCAGCATTGCCCCAGGATTCCTGTCTGAAACCAGGATCCAGCCAGGTGCTTTCCCTTTTCATTCAGGCAAGAGAGGAGTGATATTTTTCAGGTTTTCTTGTGCTTGTTGGTAAGGAAATCCTCAGACTAGGACCTTTCTGGTGCCTGGCTGTGTGAGTAGGGTACAGTATAACACTGCAACCTGTTCTGGTAGACATCTAAACATGCAAAGGACCTCCCTGTCTATGCTGACCTCCGGCTGAAAGGTAATGAGGGTAATAGAGCCAGAACATTACTGATTGCAGAGGGGTCCCCTGTCAACAAGAGAGATAAAGGGTCCTTAACACTCCCTCCCTGGCTCCCCTCCATGATGAGATTGTTATGCTCTTATATCAGAGAAAACCAGATCTTCTTAGGCTGAGAAAAGCACAGAGGCAAGGCTGCTCACACTCAAGGCACATACTCCCCCCACTAGTCCTATTACATGGTCAGATGGCAGGGACAGGCAAATGAAGAAAAAGATGTGCTACTGCTGCAGCCTTTTCTTAAAAAAGCTGCTGATCCTCCTCAGAAAAGCAGTACCTCTGCTGGAATGACTCATCCAGCATTTCCTACTCATTTCTTAAATTATCAATGGAGAGAGAGAGAGAGAGATGCTCAACCAAAGATGCTGAAATCATACTGGAAGTTTCTAGGGACATTTCTTTCCCTCTCCTAATGATATGAAGGATTTGCTTTAGGAAGGCTAGAATAAACATTTCTATACCACAGGCTAAAGGCCTAAAATGTAGGCTTGTGCTGACCTAATTTAGATATCTTTGGGTGCTTGTTAGTGCTTGGACAACACTAATTCAGGAGACACAGCATAGGAGTACATCGATGGTGTTCCAGCCACTGACTGGACCTCAGATCTTGGGACCAGTTCAGAGCCAGACTCAGAGAAAACCCTCAAAATTCGTGTAATGAGGATGACAGATCTTTGGTGTCCTCTCAGTCTCCAAGGTGTGCCTCTGCTGCTCCTGCTCACTGGCTGATGTGAGCACAGCCTGTCAGCAAAGCTGCAGCTGCGGTGGCACGTATCAGGCAGCACAGTCCCTCTTTTTCTGGCTCATCCTGCTGTTTTTCTCCCGCCTTGTTTCCCACTGTTTTCCTGCTCGCTCTTCTCTCTTGCTCCCACTCAGCAAGCTGCTTGTCTTCCAAGGACAGCTTTGCCCTCCAGGTCAGAGCTGCTGCTAGTGACTGCTTTTATTTCTTATTAGTGTTTGAGGAGTTCCCTCCCTGCCTCCTAGGTCTGTCTGCAATGGCTGTAATGACATATCTCTAAAATATCTGCACCTCCAGTCTAATGACACAAACTAGATTTCAAGGTTATTGAACCAACCAGGGTATCTTAGCAACAAATATTTATTTTAATAACAGTATTCCCAGCCATGTTAAACAAGCACCTACTGCAAAAGTCAGAGTGCCCTAGGAGCATTTTATTTTGTCCCACAATGCATTTTCTGTTGGCTCATCCTCACTTAAAATAGTTAATGAATTCAAGGACATTGTCCCAGAGACGTTGTCTTCGGTGTCCTCCCAGCTTCCTAGAGTGATGTCAGCTCCTGCCAGCCACCCACACAAACTTACTGCAAGTGCTCTAGATTTCTGGTTGTTGCTTATGGAGATCTGCTCAGAGAACTGATGTTGAACTGCTTTCTTGCATTGTCTCTTTTCTGCATACCCAAAGAAAGCAGCATTCCAGCTACTTCCCCAGCAGTGACATCCAGGCTGATACCTGCTCTCTTCAGAGTCTGTCTTAGACTGACACCTTCTCCCTCAAGCGGTCAGGGAGCAACAAGTGACATCTCAGCTGACTTCCCTGCTACCTACTACTCATGCTGCTCACCCAGCTCACCACAAGGTTCACCATGCATTTCTTCAGGCCCTTATTAAAATTCTAGGAAGGATTTTTTCTTTAAAAGAAATTTTCCTCTTGAAAATGAGATATAGTGGAAATATGCACACATCAGGAATAATTGCTAACATAACCACCTAGCTTTGCTATTTTTATACATTTTGCAATTACCTTCTTCTCTCCCCTACTAGGTAAACTGTGAGCCTGTCTGTGACAAACCATAATTTGTATGGTCACCATTATAAATATGTCAAAGCAAGTAATAGTTTGTCTTATGGAATAAAATAACACAGCGTGATATTATAGTATCTTATCTTCATATTCTTTGGGCAGCACATTGTTGCTCTCTGATGGGTTGAAAGTTCTTTCTTTTGATTAAGCCCACTAATATCTGCCTTTGAACTCTCTTAGATATTTTGGTGAAATATCCAGAGGCTTTGTTTGCAGCATATCTTTATGCAGGATAAATTCAGCCCTTTTTATCTCCAGAACTCATTGCAGTTCAGCTTTGTTTCAGGAAGAGAATAGTACAGTCACCAGTGCAGTCTCTCCTGGCAGGTATTTCCCTGGGGATTGTTGAACAGCACATTCTCGACCCCTCCCTATTTTTCCCCATATTGCATCCCATTCATTTGTGTGTCACCAGTAACGCATGAGGTGGCACCTGAGCAGCTCTGCTGCAGGGACAGGGCATGGTCCAGCCCTGGCCAGCACACACAGCTGCTGGCTCCTCACTGATCACTCTTTTGCAAGGTTGACTTCAGTCTGATTATTTTCTCTCCTCCTCCCACCACCCTCCTCCCCAGCTTACAAACAAGTGTTTGTGTACAGCTCTGGGAGAAACACCTTTCACAGTTTCAAGTTCTGATGAGGTTGAAAGCTGTTCAGAAGCTGCCATCAGGCATCATTTAGCCATCCCATCTGTGTTAAGTGGGTAGATCCCCGATCCTGCAAACTGTTTGCTTGGGCAGGGGGAGTGGTGATGACACCCATCACCTCAAAACAGCCTCAAGACTGTAAGAAATGTTATGTGGAGAGTTATTGTTTGTACCTGGATAGCTCTGCATATAACTTAAGTTGGAAGAGGAGCATCACTCTCCTCTGTCATTCTTGCTTGGTAAAGGTCCAAATCAAACACATGGCATGACCTGTGCTCCAAGTGAAAGGAGTGTTTTGGGTAAGATGACATGTACTCTTGGTCTGAAAGCAAACAACTCTTCCTCTGACTCACTCAGTGCAACTTCATTAGTGACAAGGACTGAGAGTGAAAGTGACATCCTCATCATTTGATTTGGTTGCTTATTGTGTTAATTTGGTATGGAAGCACTTTGAAGCTATTAATCTATTGATTCACTCTTACTTGGGAACATAATTTGATTACAGTAATTTATTTTTTTTTGCATTTTTATTAGTTTTGTAAATAAACTAAGTAGCACCCTTGCTTCCATTTATGTTTACTCTATTATTCATTTTGATAAATTCTACAGAAAAGGCCACTGAGCTGCTTTACTTCTTTAAACCACATCAAGGGCCACCTACGTAGCGTGGCAAAGGCCAGACTAACCATGCAGGTCTTCTACACCATTTATGTACAATATATACAGCTGTGCTCCATGTCCAGCTGTGTCACTGCTCTAAAATAATCTAACCACTAAGCACAACTGGCTACTCCAGATGCATCACAGTCTTTTATTCTGATTTATGAGCCACATTTTTTTGCATTTGCATTACCCAGCCTCTGCCAGTGGCCCTCTAAGACTGTGGCAGCCCCCAAAATACATGACAGATTTTCTAGGTGGAGCTCTTCTTTCCATTGACCCAGAGTAACTGTGCACACCCACACACACATTCATCCATACAAACTAGGGCAATCTGAATTCATAAAAGCACGCAAGCTGTTTGTGGTTTTGTCTGGTTTTTTAGCACTGCTTCCCAGCTGGAGCAGTAAAAATTGATGCAGGCTAGCCATTTAACTTCCTGTTCTCCAAACACTAACCAATTTTCACCATTGCTGAAATGTTAATTTCCAATCTCTAATTCTACAAGACTCTGACACCAGACAGGCAACACCTCTCGGTATAAATTCGCTTTCTATGAGTCTCAAAAGAGGAGATGGCATGTAAGCTGTGGTGTTGAGTGCTGCTTCATAAACTGGCTTAAATTTGAGGGGTTTTATGTGAAGCTAGAGCAGCAATGCACTTCAAAGCACTGGTCACAAAGTAGGTAGGAAACGAAAGATGAAAGATCTGTCCTTTAAAATTGTGGCTTCCTTGTCAAATGAAAGTATAACTCCCTCTTCTTCCTCCCTCCTATGAAGTCCCATCCTCACTCTTCATGCTTTGCAGTATTGTCACCTTCAGTTTCACCCAGGAGATAGAAACATACCACTCTCTGGAAACTATTAGTATTTTTTTAATCATAGACACTGATAGTGGGTGATCAATTAGGTAAGCAGCTAAGTATATAGCTGCAAATTAGCTGAGAAAACAATCCAGAAACTCCCCCTCAAGTATTTGTGCCTAAGCAGACAGATGATCCTGCTCAGCCAGGCTTGCATCCCTTTCCTTTGTTTTTCAGCAAACATTTTAATTGTCATTGTTTGTTTGCAGGGATATTTGGACTGTAGTTCATCAATGCTTGCACACAGACAAAGGCACACCACAGGAATTGGTACCAGCCAGGTTTAACTCTTTCCGTGCAGTCAAGGGGTGTTTGGGAGAACATGAGGAGGCACAAGTAGACCAGAGAAAAAGCAGCCAACGCCTTTTTCCCAGTCCAACATGATGGATGGCTGGTGGTGGTGAAGGAGAGGAGGAATACTTGAGACATGGTGAAGTCCTTAACCAGAGATGAGGTGTTTGTGGCTCGGTCCTGGAGCCACAATGAGGTGTCTGAGCAGGAGCTGGGTAGAAGGTTGCAGCTTAAGTGCGCAGCCTTGCTCTAGCTCTGACCTTAAAGATAACTGAAATGAGCTTGTTTGGGTGGAAGGGGGTGAAACTGATAACTATTTAGTACATGTTTCAGTGGAGATTGGACAGCTACCAGATCTGCTGTCCACAGATAAGCGCAGAAAGAGAACTGGGCGTCTTGACCAGATTTCTGCTGGAGCTGAATTCAAACTGCAAACTAATACATCATTCACAAACTCTTCAGTCTTTTATTATCTTCTTTGTTATGTTGAATCAAGCTCCTCTGTCTTCTTTTAACTGAGATATTTTAACTAAAAAGCAACTCTCCGATTTAGGGACAGGCAATATCTTAATAAAAAGATTGGTACAAATAATCACTCGCGAGTTGGAATAGCTCTGCAATCATTTAGGTCTGTAAAGCTTAGCTAATGTTTCTAATGCAGTGTTCTGTCATGAGATTTAATTAATCCTGTACAAGCCATTTAGTAATCTAAGCACAGATGTAGAACCAACTGATACCTATTAAACCAGTTTGTCCAGACCCAATGAGGCGGATTTCTCCACTGCTGGATATTATGGCAACACTATACAGATTATTTTGGATAGATAGCCTCAGCTGTAAACTCCAGTTAATTATGTGTTTGCTGTTCTCTTATTATATTTGGTTTCCATTAAGCCTTGTGCATCATGAACTCTCACGAGTTTTCTGTTTACAAACAACTAATTTACATTAAGTGGTTTTCTTAGTCACGTTTGTTATGTCATTAACAGGACACAGTGCCACACCAAGGACTAGCCCATTTTCCCTGGATTTGAACTGGCTAGTCATCACTCTAACAGCTTATGACTGATGTATAAGAAAGGGTACAACTGAAGTCACAAAAATTATAGTAGGATGTAGCCACAACTATCACATATTCAGTTTTTTAGATTAAATTTGTCACTGACATTCCCAACATACCCCCATGTTCTGTCCTTCGAGTGCACCAGAAATGATATTGCACTTCTCATAAATTAATAGCAATCAGCAGTATCATGGTTGGCAGTTACTTTGGACAATGTTATCTCTTAGATAAGCTCTTAGTTTTCTTCTCAGCAGCTGTCATGGTGGACTTGAATTACTGTGATTTCTCTTCTGGTCACATGGGTCTTTGCCTACAACACTAGTTAAAAGTGGCTCGATCCCAAAGTAACTTCCTATAAAAAAGTTATTTCAGTCAAAAGCAATGGGAAAGCACCCACTGGTTAAAGAGAAAAATGTAAATAGAATTGAAAAGCAAAAGCTAAGTGGGGAGGGTATTCAGCCAAGACCTGACACCTTCTGTACCTGATCCGTGTTTTCTTCACTATCTTTCTCGAGACAGGAAAAAGTGATATGCTTCTTGCTGTATCACCTGCCTCTTAACCAGAAAGATAAAATTCCTCAATAAAAAATTGAAATGCAAGGCTGCATGCTTTCAGAACTGAGCCTCATTTAAATTCAAACTCCTCTCATCTCCAGGAAAAACAGCATGCAGTATTTTATCTACAGACTTATTCCTGTGTTTTGAATTAATATTAAACATGAACAACTGGAAGAAAAGAGTGAACATCAGAGTTGCAGAACCAACTCCTGGATGTGTACAGGTTCCAGAAGAGACCATCAGTATTTCCCTTCTTTTTTTTACTGTGCCTAACCAGAGGAAACTCCCAAATGCTAGATAAGCCTGGCACTGTATGGTCCTAAATGTGCTTTGTCATCTGTCTTGCAGATTTAATTCCTCTCTGCCCTCCCTCTACTGAACTTTAGAATAACTTATTTTTAATAACTAATATAACTTATTTTTAATAACTAATATAACTTATTTTTAATAAGTGTGGATTAAAAAATGCCCTGGTCCAGTCCTTCTTAGATTGTGTGAATAGCCTACTCCTAGATTGTTCTGAACTTGACCCTCATTCTGTGTCCAAATTAAATGATACAGCCATTCATCAGCTTGATTTTGGCAGTGTTATACGTGCCCTCTGAAACATTATTTTTGGCTGGCTCTCAAAGCATGAGTAACTTTCAGTATACAAATCTCACTGACTTACTGCACTGTCTCCTTCATGATCCTTGATCAGCATGAGCTCAAGACCTCATTTGACTAGCCTAAAACCAAAAATAGTGCATTTGACAATGCAAGTCTGAATAACAATTAATATGACAACCTCAGTGACAACTCATCAGCTGCTCTGTGGCTACTTTTCCAGCCTTTGCTCAGCTGAGCTGGTTGGCAAGAAGGAAGGAGCCCAAGAGGGACTTTGAGCTAGTCTTTAAGTAAAGCAAATGTTGCTGTAAGTCAACTAGGCCCACCAAGAACTGTCTGGAGATGGTAACTGCAATAAGCAGGCCACTGAATCAGTGCCTTTTTGGTTAGAGAAGTAGCAGTAATGACTCTGCATATTTTTGTAACCTTTGGAAAATTTTTTAAGCATTTCTATCCCTTTTGACTGCTTGTAGTCGAATGTTAGTTAGCCCTGGGCTACCAACAAGGAAAGGGCAGCACAGAACAGGGCAGGGGCTGTCCCTGCCATTCAAATTTAGTACTCAAGGACCACTTCCCAGTTTTTTTTCTAAGATCACTGGATCTCATCTCTTTAAGTTTACAAAGCTTCAAGAGTAAAGTACAAGGTGACCTGGGATCCTCAAATGCAATGTGCGAGTGTCTCAGCAGCAGTTATTTGGAAAAGCAGCAGGAAGTATTTGATTACTGCAGTGCTTTACATAATCTAGCAGCTAAACATCCATATGCAAAGACATCTAGCCCACCCATACCTGAATAAGTGTCGTGGGGATCTGCTCAACCCACTAAAGCATAATCAATATCACTGCACCCTAACCACCCTTCTTCAGAAACCCCTGCAGGAAAAAACCTGGAGGAGCTACTTGGACCCTGGCACCATCCCCCACTCCCTTGGGGGGATACCTTAGGACCAGAAGTGATTCAGCAGAAGATGCTGCAGCACAGAATATATTTCCTTGGCAGCCACCCCACTGCAGGTCTGCTAATGCTGTTTCTACAACACCTTTCACTGACAATGAGTAAAGCCAAACCCCTTGCCTTTCATGGAAAGGAGATGCTAAACATGATGCAGTTTAGCATTGTTTTCTGAAGATAACGTCCTAATTTAGCAAGTAGGAGTCATCATTCATAAGGGTAGCCCACACCTCCACTCTCAGCCATACTAAGCAGGGTCGTCTTCTTTCTCATGGTCCAGGGCTGCATCCAAACTTTGCTGGAGCAGGTTTCCATGCCCTTTTTCTAAAGAAAGGGGAGTCAAGCACTCAGACTGCAAGCCTGATTCTTCACCTTGTTGTCCATATTTCATGCCACTAAGTAACCTTAGTAAAATACATGTTTTAAGCCAGTAAAAACTATTTTGTGTTGATGAGGGATCAGGCTCTGTAAATCACATCCACAAATTAAACAAATAAAACAGACCAAACAGCTCTGGCCTACTGAGGTAATCTATATCCTGTTAACCAGGGAAAAAAAAAACAAAACAAAAAAGGCAGAAGAGACATCTGGAAGTGAAAATTAACTAAAGTCAGAGTAATGACATAAACAAGAGAGAAGCACAGCCTCCAGATCTGTGTAGCTGAGCCTAATGGATATCACGAGGTACATTGCTAGGGCTTTTTATTTTTAAAAGAACACAACAAATCAGGGAGGAAAATTTCCGTTTAAAGCAGTAAGTACTTGATTCAGAGATTTGTGGGGACATAAAAGACACAAACACAGGGAAAAAAAAAGACTGCCAACAGCTCTAGATGTGTCTTGAGCCCAAAACTAGTTGAAAAACAGTAACTATCATTTGAGAATCATTTTTGTTGCCAAAATTCACAACTAATATTATTTACAATCTGCTGTATGACCACCTGCAGATTCAACTGAATTAAAAAAAAACATACATATGCACAAATAAATAGCCATGAACAACTCTTTGAAAAAAAAATTATTGTAGCTAAGCAAGCAAATTCTCACCCTGTTGCAAGACTGTCTTGCACAGAGGGAATTAGCTCCTGGTAGAAGGAATGCCCCCTCCCTGGCAGTGTTCAAGGCCAGGTTGGGTGGAGCTTTGAGAAACCTGGTCTAGCAGGAGGTATCCCTGCCCATGGCAGGGGGGTTGGAACAAGATGGTCTTAAAGTCTCAACTCAAACCATTCTATCATTCTATGAATTTCTGAGTTTGGTGCATTTCCTTTGTGTGAGAAAGGCTACACATATGCCTAGGTGAAGAAAATCTGGCCAAGGTTTTCACCTCATCGCTGACCTTGCAACTGCTTTACTATTCTCTTGCATATCTAGCTGTGAAATCTTCATCCAAACTGCAGTGGACTCTGCCATCTGTTTGATTCCCCTGCAGATCTAGACAGAGCAGTTTGATTATCTTCTTTCACATGTGTAATAGAGACTATTTTTGTGAAGGTGGCAAATGCTACTGCTTAAAAAACTGAGGAGATGCTGGTTTATTTTTTATTTTCAATGTTGGCAAAAATGTCTTTATGAAGCTTATATTTACTTGTGCTACTCAAAAGCCCCACCAAAGCAATCATTTACTTAAATAATAGTAAGCTAATAAAAGCATAAATGATCAAGTTTTGGATTATGAACTGTTATATCTTATGCACCAACAATACTGCTTGCCAAAATCAGAGTCCACAACATTTCTAAGCACAAAAGTAATTTTCAAACCCCAGGCTAGGTTTGCAGTGCTGACATATAAAAATGATCTCTTTCTTTACTTAGAAGCTGACCTAATTTGACAGAAAAATCTTCAGGAGAAAGCAAATGTAGAACACCATGTTTTATTTGATACTACTTTATCAACTAAGCAATGCTCTGAATGTCAGAGGTGTTATCCAGGTGATAAAAAATGAATCCTGCATTAAAACATGTCCCTGAAAGGTGGACCTGGTTCCCTCATTCCTGCACAGAAGTGCTGAAGTTCCTTCCTCCATGATGCGCCCACTTAAAATGTTTTTGTCCTGCACAGGAGTAATATCCTGTCAGTAATCTGTAAGTATTACAGAGGCCCTTGCTGTGCTTCTGAAGTCACCAGAACCTAGTAAAAAAACAGAATATAATTTAGTTTGGCTTCGTGTGGCTTGTGCAGTTCATGTGGCTCCTTCACTTACCTGTCTTGTGCAACTGCCATGTGACAATACCCCTAAAAGTGGCCCGTGGGATAAAAGATCCTGTGCGTGTCTGCAGGCTGGGCTGGGACTGAGGGATGACTGTGAAATGCAAGCTGGAATTAAAACAAACAAATTGCTTTCCTGAAACAGAAAAAAACCCAACAAAAACAAACCAACCAAAGAAACCAAAACAACAGACAGAAAAGTTTGTAGGTTCTCACACACTGAAGTGATGAGTAGGAGACTTCCTGAGTTCTTCAGGGACATTGACAGGAGTGTCACTGGGAGGCCTGCAGTGACTCCCATGGTCTGACAGCACACTTTGTTTCCCTCATCCATGAAGCCAGCATGATGGCAGGAAGATGTAGGATGTTCTGCTGCTGATCTGCAACTCCTGAGCACCAGGTCAGAAGCCCCAGGAGGAGCTGGACAGCATAAGGAAGTCTTCAGAGATCATTTCCACAGTGTATTATAGTGCAGCTGTTTATGCAGCCCCTTTTTTATGATTCCTTTTGGCATGTGGGATTGAGTATTGAATATGAGTGACTTTTACAACATTAAAAGTTCTTTCAAATGAGTCAATAAAACCCTTACTTCAGTTCCTAATAGAGGTATATATGTGTTGGTTGCCAGTCAAAAAAACCCAAAAAAACAAAGAAGACTTAAAAAATATTATGAGTCAGTGACAGTGACACGGGGGGCTTGCCTGCCATGCCCAGTGCTGTGGACAATGGAACTTACACAGGACCTGATCTGTTTGCCCTTGTTGCTGATGCTGCTATTGGTTTCGCCTGCCTAGTAGGCTGAGTAGGCAGCTCACACAGCAAAGCAAGGACAGGCAGAGGTGATGGTGGCCAAAAATGATAAGAGAGAGGGGAAAGGTGCCTATAAGCAGTATCTACCTCAGCAGCACAGTATCAGAAAGTGAACTGGAAGAGGGACACCCCAGAGCTGCAGGGAGAGGAGGCAGCCTTTTTATCCACCAGTATCCAAGGGGAAGTGAGGGAGCATGAAGCAAGGCATCCTGGTGCCTTTCCTGTGCACTTCCCTGCCCTTCTGCTCTCATCTCCCTTTGCCTTGAGCTAGTCCTGTCACTCCTGCTGCTTGAGCATATGGTGCTTTGTTTCCAGCGCCAGGGAGACCTTGTGAACAAGCTGTGTGTGCCTCTTGCAATCCTTGGCCTGAGCCCACCTAGGCTGGGTGGCCAGCTTAGAGCACAGGCACGGGCATGGCTGCAGGGTAGCTCAGGCAGAGAGCATGGGTAGAGCGCCCAGTTTAAAAGCACCTCCTGAGAGAAGAGCAGCCTTTCACACTGAGGCTTCTTACAGTGTTTCTGGAACACCTCTTTGATGCAGGACACCAGCACCCCCTATCCTGAGTGCACGAAGTCAGGATCCTAGGAAGGGTAGGAGGATGTGTTAGGGCCCTGACAGACAGTGTGTTATGGCTGGTAAGATCAACACAGATTTAGCCTTGGAGAAGCGTTTGGAGAAGCAGAGCTCCTCACACAAGGCCTTAGGAGCTTGTTGTGTGGTGGCAGAGGAAACGAGGCTGCTCACTGAAGGAGCCTGAGAAGAAAAAGGAAAAGGTGATTCCAGGAAACAGTGCTGAAATTGCTCTTCCAGAAGGAAGGGATGTCGGCACAAAGCTAGAAGTACTCCCCGAGGGATTTTCCCTTTTAAATCAAGGTATTTGCTAGAAATAGGAAAAGTTACGAAAAGCATATTCTTATTGACATAACTGATAAAACCCAGGTATTCTATGTCTGGTCTAAAGGGAAACAGGATAAAGGGCATCTCTACACCACACACTGCCTCTTACCTCCACACTACTGTTTGGAATTTGGGACATAGCTGCTCAAGCTTCGGAAGTAAAGCTGCAAAAAATAAATATTTCCATTGTCCCCATAGCAAGGAACAATCCAAAGCCAAAGGAAGATCCCAGCACAGCAGAGCCCTTACTTTATCAAGTATTTATTATAAATCAGCACTAAAGCAAACATGGCAAGTGGATATATCTAGTTGCCATCTGGCTTCCAGGAGGATGTCAGTATAGCCTTTACCTCAGTTTTGTTAATCTCTGTACCATTTTTTAATCTTGTAATGGGTTAATTTGTATTACTAGATATATAAAGTTCACTCCTTTCACCACTTTCTCTCTTAAAACTACTTCTTTTGATTCTCATTCCCTTGACATCTCTTTTTGGCCTAACATAAGCCAAACAATTTACTGAGCATAATTCATAAAGCATGATATCCATTCCTATAAAACATCCTAAGACCTGCTTAAAAGGTCTAGGAAAGCTTTATTACTACTGTATTACTACTTCTTCCTCTGTAAATATGTACTGCTTGCTCATCAGTTTGAGGTGGCACTATGTTTTCAAAACTGCAGATCCATCCCACAAGCCCTTTTTCCAAATTGGTGCTCCATATGTGTTTCATCCTAACTCATACTTGTTGATAAACTACGGAAGCTGATGTCTGTGTTTGCTGTCTTATGTTTATGCTGCAGCTGACTGGATGTTCTTCACTGGTTGCTGGAAATGGGCAGTCTCCCTGAGATTGGCTTTGTAGTCCCCATGGCTTCCCTGGGGATATGTAAAGCCTGACGCTTCCTTAGAAAAGACATTTTGGGGCTTGGGACTGACAGCTTGGTCCCATTGATGCACTTGTCAAAAGTGTGAAGGTACCAGCCATGTAAATAATTGGCTGCCATGCAAGAGCTCTGCTTTCTTAGAGGAAAATTAGCACCCGGAGGTGCTGGTGGGACCCATACAGAGGTGCCTGGACTAACCCGAGACACACAAGTGCAGCAAAATTATCAGACTTTCATCTTCCCCTCTGTTTTCTGCCTTTTGCCAAAATGATTGTCTTAACTCTGCGATGGACTGACGCAGGCTGTAGGTACTGCCAGCTGGGGACAGCAGCTGGCAGGCAACACTGAGAGAGAAGGAACAAGAGAAAGAGAAAAAAAGCCAAGCGCCTGATCTCTAGAGAGGTTGAAGTGAGTGTGGATTGTAAGACTGAAGACCCAGAGAAGGGCAGCAGAGGTTGCAGCCTTTAACTTCAACAGCACCACAGGGCATCTGGGGAAGCCCAGAGTGGGCATGAAGAGAAGAAGGCACCACATTGCATTACACCTTCTAAAAATGCAGAAGGGTGTGAGGTCTTACCACACTTGATACGATGACTGTTTCCACCACTTTCCCCAGAAAGTTTCTGTTTAACCACCAAATAACCAATGTCAGCTTCAGGTAAGGATGTAAGTCCTCACTTTCACTTTCTGCAGTACGATGCTCTCTTACCGTGGGATGAAAGAGCTCCTTCTAGACCAATAATCTGCAGACAGACTTATTAAGAAAAAGGATATTCCCTGTGCATTATGAAGAAAAAGGAGCTCACCAGCACCAATGGTGCGAAGAATCCCCTTCAAACTGCCAGTGTTTTAAAGAAATATTTTTCAAATGACACAGCTAGGCAAAAATGTCTTGTTTTGAGTAACGACAAGAATGTTCCCTCTGCAGGAAGATGTGAAGAGCAATTATGTTCCCAACTTTGCAAACATGGATCACAGAACTGAAGATATATTTTGCTTTAGAAAGACTTGCTTTGATTTTGTTAAAAAAAAAAAAAAAAGACAAAACACTTGAAAATCTGCACTCCCAAATCTGCAAAAATACAATAAATTATTTTAAAAGGTAAATGTGTTTTCAACACATGCATGAAGGCTGGCGATTGTCTGGTAATTCCATTTAAGCCTAAAATGTTTGATGGCATGTTGCTCTTGTCATATTTTTAATGCTATTTGCTGTAACCAGTCAGATTTATGTCCAGCTTGTTTCAGACATTCTCATTTTTAATCCAAAATTTGCATCTACATTCAATAAAGTATATGCTGATTGACTGTACGTCAAAAAGGAACTCAGCTTTCCTCCAAAGACAGTCTTGGCAGGAGACTGCAGGTTTGGGTGGTGATAACATGGAGCATCTGGTTCTCAGTTCTGGGGCTGGTAAGAATACTCAGAGACTGATGCCTCTTGCAAGAGAGCAGCTTGACCTTCCCCTCAGCCCTGCTGCTGTAACTCTGCCCCTGGAAGTGTGAAACAGAGGAAGACACAACTGATAGTCCCAGGAAGCTGGAGTCAACAGCACCCTCTTTGGGAAACTGGTCCTTTTGCCTTCTCTTCTCCCTGCCAAGAAGTGCAAGCCAATGTTTTAGAGGTGAACACTTCTCTGGGTGCCTAAGGTTAAGCTGAGACACTTTAGGTATCTCGAGTTAGGCACTAAAAAATGGAATTACCTAAAATCACATACTATTGGGGAAAAAAAAAAAAAAAAGTGAGCCATGGCCTTGGTCAAAATCAGCATCTACTGAGCCAACCATATGTGCTTTCTGTTCTCTGAATTGTAAAATTCTGGTTGCTATTATATTTTGTTTCACACTTTCTTAAAAACACCTGAGGTGTAGGGGAGGTACAACCATAGCTGCTGAAATCAATGGTTACTGTCCCCTGGCCTGTGACAGCTGCATTTGCCTTTCCCACAGCTCATGTATGAGAGGCAGGAAGAGAAGCTTCTGCTCTTGTTTCGCTATTTACTGTCAAAAATCTTACTGTAACTTTTGTACAGTGAATGTTTATAACTGTTGTCAATGTCAATATAATTTTTTGCAGTTACTGCACTTATTTACATTTTAATGGCCAGGTCAAGAAAGATTTATGCACCTGTCATCTGAATTTTCCATAAAAGTGGTGAATGCTTCAAAAACCAGTGTCTCCTGCAGAACACTCCCCCTCCGAGCATCCTCTGAACACCTTAATTGTTTTGGGAAACAGTAGGCTAGCCATTAAAGTAACTAACTCTTAAAGTTGTATGTGAAGCTCAGCAAAACCTGTGGCAGTCTTCATGGCAAAACCTCTGCTATATTACAAAAGCAGTTGCTTGGGGACTCTGTTTTTAAGCACTGTCCCTTGAACGGCCAAGTCTTGTTTATCACTTGGATATGCCTCAGATGCACAGACTACATTGGTTTTGTGGCTTGAGGAGACAACCCTCCTAGCATTGACCTTGTTTTGTATTTTAATGACAGAAAAAGGTGTAGTTCAGAGCACTGCTCTGAGGTGCACCGCTCAGGAGGGCCGTGCTGTGCTCCAGCGTTCGCTCCCACACAAGCATTCCCTCCCCCAAAACAGGGAAGGAAAACCCGAGAGTGTGCCCTTCACGCCTGTCCATGGTCTGTGCGCAGCAGCTCAGGCTACCGAGGTACATCTGCATGTTCGCTCTGGCCGTGGGGTTTTTTTGAAGGCAGCCACACCACCAGGCTCTCCTACCTCCCCCCACAGGAGGCGGGAGAGACCCACGTTGCCAGGGCTCTGCAGGGTCAGCTGCCTTCCCATCCCTAGTTATCCCTAGTTAACCGGTTAGAACCCGGTTATTTCTCTGCTGCCCAACCCTCGCCGGGTTTCCTGGCAGGCGGGCAGCAGCGGTGACAGTGACGAGATGCAGTCTCACCGGGGCTCTGTTCTCTCTCCAACCACTCGGCGTCCATCCTGGCACGGCAGAGATAAACCAGGTCTGTTCCAGATGAAGCTCAGGGTCTCAGAGACAACAGAAGTGCAACATTTCTGATCAATTGAGCCTAGGGTTTAATGTTCAGGTGAGCTTTAGAAGGAAGCTCAGATTCGAGGCAGTGATGAAGCCACGATTAGGGACCAGGCTCCAGCATCCCACCTTCATGACCGGCTCACAAATCCCACCGTCCCGACCCAATCCCTCGCACCAGAGCTGCCCAAGAAAGACGTGCCGGAGACGCAGAGCTGGAGGAGCCACGACCCCTCAAAAGGCTCTGGCGCAGACAGAGCTCTTGCTCTCGGACACACCTGCCCGCCCGTACGACCCGGCTGCAAGCAAAGCTCTGCCCCCGCTACCGTTCCCGGGCCCTCGCAGCCTGAACGGGAACACGAACCTCCGTCACGACACGGAACGACATTTTCTCCCATACGGGCAATTCCCTGCCCGGCCACCTCCCCGAGCCCGCCCAGCACCGCCCGCCGGCAGCCGCGCAGGCCGGGGGGGGGGG
>NW_009951947.1:630712-668608 GCF_000747805.2 Chaetura pelagica | reverse complement strand
GCGGGGCGCTTCCGGGCGGGCGCGGCTGGTGCTGCGATGCCGTTTGAGCGGCTCTTGTGCCGCAGGGAACGGAGGGACCGACGGGTTCGCCGTTCTGCTCAGCGGCGCGGTGTGAGCGGGGTTTGCTTATTCACGGCTGTAACGATTTGTGTCTTCGTAGCGAACGTGACGCGTGTCCTGCCTCAGCTTTAACGTCACGGCCCTTTTTATTAAGGAAAATAAAACCAAATGGCCAAAACTCATGTTGCTAGTCCACGGCAGTACCTCTGTGCTGTTGACCCCCCCCCCCACCTTCAGCATTTAGTGTATCCTCTCTTCCTTTTTAAAAACGTCGGTGGAAGCTGCAGCAGCCGTGTCTGAGGGCTGAAACGGGTAGGAAGCCGGAATCATCCCTTGGGTTTTTGTTGGCGAGCAGATCCTTCACGCTAGCCTTGGGGAGGCAGGGCGCTAAGTTTATGCACCCGCCACGGTGTGAAGATTCATCCTTCCCAGTGCTCAGTCCTCAACGGGTCTGCAGGAAATCCCTCTTCGTCCTGTGATTAACAAGCAGCTGCAGGAACTCTAGTGGATCCGTGGTATCTTTTCAAATTACATCTTTTTAAACGTGACCACTGTATCTGCCGTAGCCTGAATAAGCAGTGGACTTAAATTGGCATGCCTGTCGACCTAGCACATTTCAGGAGGGCCAATCTCATTTAAAAAGGAGAGAACTGTACACTGAGCCAAGCAGCTGGCTAAGGGCATTCACGCTGTGGGCTGCCGTGATGCCAGGCCAGGTTGACAGCTGGGTCCTCGTAGGGCACATAACACAGCTGAGCTCTGATTTGGGCTACAGCAGTGCATCTGTGCTGGTGGGATGCTGTAGTGCAAATTCTTTTCCTCTGAACTGTCAGGCCGTGGTGTGTCCGAGTGTTCTCCAAGGGCATGGCCCACTAATGTGGCTCTTACAGCTACCTAACAGCTGACAGCTCTCAGGGTGTTTGTCTTGTTTGTCCTCTTCCTTGAGCCTGGAGGAGGAGGAAGAAAATAAACTGTTGGAGGCAGAATCCTGCAACTATGAATAAAAGAGAGTAATTTTCGTTTTCATCGTGCTTGCTGTTGCATCTGCCTTCCCAAGGCACCAATCTAGAGAAACCTAGGCAGATCTCAATGAGAGGAGACAACAAAGGGCTTGATAAAGGTCCAGAGAAATTGACAGCAGACCCTAAATCTTCATCAGTTTTTCTTCCTTTTAGCACAGAACAAAAGGCAATTAATATTTTTGGCCCCTTTCTGGGCTTTGAATCAAACCATTTAATATAAATTGGAGCAAGGCTGTGCGTAATGCTATGAATACAGCAGAAACATGGTCCCATTTTCTTTTTACAAGCGAGTTTGAGAGCTGAGGAATGCATGGAGTTGTCTTAACTCCCCTCCATTATTTTCTGGGATGCTATTTGTACTCTCAAAAGCTGCTGGCTCCAGAGTCGGTGTACCTCAAATTCAGTCCCTGCAAATTGTCTGAGCTGATAATGTGGAAAGGATTCAATAGGAGTAAGTATTTAAAAAATATTTTTCTTGAACTTGCCTAAATACCAGAAGGAAACTATGCCAGTGCCACAAATGCCTGGTTTGTAGAATTTTATTCTGACGGCTTCCTCACATTTTTTGGAGAGGTTGTCAGCTGATTTCTCAAGGAGAAAGCCCTGTGTTGCTTAGCTGCAGTTTATATGGGTTTTCTCTAACTGTGGGGATGGACTCGCAGTATAACACAGGGAGGAAAGTGATCCCGTGACAGAGAGGTATGTGGTGGAAGCCCTTTAGATATCTGGCCAGGTTGTTACGGATTGTGATGTAGGGGGACAGAGAGACAAGATGCTTCTTTGAATCCAGTGAGCTGTTTTTAAACCTCCAGAAGGACTTGCCTGTGATTACATTGCTTATTAAAAAAATCTATGTACACAGAATGTTCCTATCATGAGTGATTATTTGTCAGGGTTAAATATGAATTGCTTTTGTACCAATGGTTGAGATGGATGTAGGTGAAGGCTTTTAGTATAAGCAGTAAATGACACTCCACTGACTCCATGGGAGCTGCAGGGTGGTAATGGTTCATTCAAATTTCATACTGCGTAGCTTGTTCCTTTCCAAGTAGGTTTTATTTAATGATAGTTTCTGTTTTGGTGGCTTCCCCTCCTCCCCTCCCCATACTTCCCAACATATTTCTGTAAATGTATCAATATAGTAAAAAAATTCCATAAACAGAGATAACAAGCTTTTTATATGCTTGTATATATTGTTAATCATAATACACATTAAATGCCTAGGGTTACTGCATTTGGTCCTTTAGGGACATAGTAATAAAAATTCAACAGCTATTTTTTTCCTAATCAGAATTCTGTACTGAATGCATCTGGTTTGGAACTAGTAGATTAAAAAAAACAACAATAAAAGCACTGCTTGTCTGCTAGCTATTTTTATTTTTTTTCCTTTTGGGTATAACAAATTGCTTGCATAGGAATTTGGAGATACAACCTGTCTCGTTTTTAAGGGAAGATGAATTTCGGATAAGAATTCAAAGTGGGTTTTTTTATAGGAGAGTGAAATATTTAAGCACCCCCCAGTACCTTAAATTTAGCCAGTTCTTAGGTGATCTTATGTCTTAAAAGGTATGTATACTTAATATTTCAGTGTCGGCTTTGAAATATATTTTGATATCAAATTAACAGCCCGACTCAATGTATTTTGGGAAGGAGCTTTAAGGGTGTATGCAGTGGTTCTTAAAGCTACAGGGCTGCAGAAAATGGGCTTCATCTTCCATGCAAAGCTTGTTGTTGCCCCAAACAGGCACCATAGCAAAGTGGTTAGCTTCTGATTTTAGGTCCTGTGAGACACACAGTGCTTTGAGTGTGCTGTCCTGACAGTATGGGAGTTTCTTCTGTTAATTAATGTAATAAAAGCCTTTCAGTAGTTTCCATTGAGATACTTTTCCAAGGTGGGTTACTGATCTGAAGAGCATCTTGTGGCCAAGATTGACTTTTTGGATACTAAATTAGGTTCTTAGAACTTGGCTTATCTTTTGCTAAGTGATAAAATCAGAACTATTTGCAACGGTAGTAGCTCAGTTTTCAATGTTCTTACCACGTGGGAAATAGACCATTGCATGAGAAATAGACCTGTTCATCCTGATATAACCCCTTGGAAGCTAGGGTGGCAGAAGAGTCCTGGACTGGAGAGAGGTGGGACAGGTAAGTGTTGCTTGTCTGCAAGGCCACAGCTAGTGCTGTGGTCTTAAAACAGCTTGAAATTGCATGTTTCCATATAATCAGTGTCATCAGCATGGAGGGGTGAGGCTGTCAGATATCTCCATGAAGGACAAGGGGCTCAGGCCCCCTTTGGCACAGGGGACATGGAGACAGCCTGTGTCTACTTTGGAGAATCAGCCCCCTCATCTCCCTCCTCTCTCAGGCTTTCCCAAAAAGGATGCTGATGGCAGAGAGCTGGAAGCAGCTGCCGTGTCAGGGCAAGCAGCTCCCAGTCCTCATACTGCAGCAGTTTGGCTGAGGTGGCACTTGCCCACCATTTCGGGACCTCACAAATTTGTTTTCTGGGAAAAGCCCAAGACAAGGAGCATGGGTGATGGCCTGCTCTGTGACACAAAGTAATGTCTGAACTGCTGACCCGTCTTCAAATGCAGCCATTCAAGCTGTGCGTTATAAGACAGGATTAAATTTGCATGTCCCTTTTGAGTTGGTCATCTTGGCTATGAATGTCTTGCTGGGATGCTGAAGTGACTGTTTTTCTCCCCAGAACTTCCTTCCAGTGCTTCTACATTGGTTTCTGCACGTGTCTGGTCTTTTGAACACCTCTTAGCATGCTTAGTTTTTTTCTTTTAATTTTTTTTTTTTTTTATATGCATGAGCAGACGGTTTTAAAGGAAATATTTTGAGAAATATTTTAGCTTTCCCAATGTGGCTTAGATTGCTCCATCTTTTGGCGGCTCCACTGACTGCAATGTCACCATTGCTATACTTTTGGAAAGAAGTTTTATTATTTGTACATAGTTACCTGAAATCCAGAAAAATTACACTCCCAGAAAATCACAATATCCCCATCATGATGGATTTGAAGTGCTGCACTGTTCAGGCACAAACCTTTTTGCAGTTGCCTCCTTAAGTCAGTTGTTTCCTGTTCTGTCCTCATAATGACATACATGAAAGATTTAAGATAATGGTGTTTTCTTGTGAATGTAGCTCAGGGGGAATTCTGGTGGCTAAATAAATAACTGGATTAAAAAAAAAAAGAAAAAAAAAAAAGAAAAAAAAAAAAGGTTAGTTGGTGTTTAAAAACATAGCTCCAGAGTCAGCTTTCTTAGTTCCCTGTTGGGGTACTTATCCAACTTGGCCCGTGCTGGGGCTGTTCTGGCAGGAGTGCTCAGAGGAGGGGTGAGGGAGTCCCCACCTGTCCCCTGAGGTCCCTGTGGGAAAGCTGCTGTGTGGTATCAGTTGCACCTTCAGACATGGTGAAGATCTCACACTGTTCTCCTTGGCAGTGAATTAGTTTTAGGAGTATAGTCAGCTTGCATGTTTTGGAGCAGAGGAGTTGGCATTTTGCATTTCTGATGGCCATTCATCTTCTGAAAATTGTGTGTGTGTGTTAGAAGTTAGCATTGCACACCCCATTTAAAGGAGTAAGTCACTGTTGGTTAAATGCTCCTTCTTTTCTTGCTGTTTGTGTAACCATGCTTACTTCTTGATGAGGTACCTGCTACCCCTTGCCCTTGGAGTTTATATCTGGACCGTTCTCTAGTTTGGGGATGGGAACTTTTTCACGTTAACAGGTCCATTTGGACTGGTGAAGAGGGATAATGTGTGACTTGAAGTGTTTTGGTTACATTTGAGAGGACGTAGGATGCATTCATAAACAAGCAGTGGCAGAAGTCTTTACTCTTTCACAGGTGATGGGGTAAGGGTATGGTGGCCTGTAGTAAATGCTTTGGCTGATTGGCGTTCACTCTTGCTCTAAGCATCCTGTTGTGTGCCTAAACAGTGTAAATAAAAATTCTAGAGAAGAGTGCTTGAGGGGGTCTTGTTAGGACTCTTCCATTGAAAAGGCAGTAGAGAGTCCCTTTTCTTGGATGCTGGTTCATACCAGCCTTGCGTGTCAAGGAAATGGAGACAGTTATTGTAGATAAACCAAGGGAATTTAAAATGGATCCAAGAATCAGGTTTTAACTCTGGTTGTGTGACTATTTATCAATTCCCTGTGCTGTTAGGGAGGTAAATGAGGTTACCTAGTACTGTTAATTGTTTCCATCTCTGGATTTTTATCATTGCTTCTTCGATTGTTGCCACTGTCTTACAAATTTATATGCCAGTGAGTTAATAGATGAGTATCTAGAATGGCTCTTTGTGCATGTGAGCTTGCAGAAACTCTTTCAATCTTTCTTGTGCATTTTCAGTCCAATGATACCTGTTACAGAGGTGCTTCCTCTACTGTAGCACTGAGTCTGTTCTGCTTCCACCAAATTTGTGCTTGAAGATCCTGTTGACCTCCGTGTCTTGCAGACCTAGTTGACTAAATCTTTAGAATAAAATACAAGACTCCAGAGGTGACTACAGGGAGCAGATGACACTTCCTGTAAGGCTGTTTTTATATGCATAATGTCATTTCTTTAGGGTCATCACTATTAATTAGCATTTAATCATCTCTCAGAGAATAGATCCTTCAGATCGGTAGAGCAGGCCTCTTTCCTTCTTAGCTCCCTTTCACCACCATGGGCAGATGGCTTACATGTTCTGTCTTTATAACAGTTCTGGCTTATAAGAGGAAAGCATTTAAATTTCTCTTGTACCAACAGGACTCTGAAGCTCATCAGGCTCATGTCTTACTGGATTGTCATTATTTCATAGCTGAGCTGATCCTTTATGTTCCAGCAGTAGGCCACAGGACTTTTAGGAGCTGCAATAACAGTGGAAATGATGTTGTTGTTGATATTTATTTTTGCTGTAATTTCTATGCAGTGTTTTGCAAGATGTTTTCCTGATTTATTTTTTTTACAGCTGTATAGTTCTGGGGACTGTACTAAAATCCTTAAAAGAAGCAAGCAGCTGCCCTTCCCTCTCTGTTTCTTGCTTTCCCCACCTCCCTGCATTGCCGTGCTGGGCCCCTTGTGGTGCCTACAAGGCAGAAGGACTCTGTGGAGCAGCCTAGGCTGGGCAGAAGGCTGAAACTGTTGTCCCGTCATCGTTTCTTTCTGGGACTTATTTGCTGCCAGCTTTGAAAAACACTTGGGTTTGGTTTGGGCTGCCTGTGGATTTGGACGGGTTGAGTTGAAAGGTTCTTCTGGTTTATATTTGAATGTGTTTTTTTCAAGAGTTTATTTGCTAGGAGAATGTGATGGTGTGAAAAATGGCATGATGGACTTAATCTGCAAAAGTCTTGGGATCTTGGGAGTAGACCTAAGGAACAGGTCACAGTGCAGCAAAGAAGAGAGAACAGAAGAGGATGAAACCCTGTAAATGTCAGAGGAAGAGAAGCATGTGTATTTCCCTAAAACTGGGAAGTGAAGGAAGCTCCTGCTTTATGACCCTTATAACCACTCAGTGCTGTGATGCCTTCAAATTGAAATAAACAGTTTGGCCCTGCTGATGGCACAGGATTGAAGTTATCAGTGAAGCTAACAAGTTCTTAAGGATCTTGTTTCTGACCAGATTACAGGTTCTGCTTCAGAGAGTATAGTACATGGGAGCAGCAGGTTGCACTGAATGTCATTGGCAAAGTATGTTTGCATCTCACCCTGGCACATGAGAAATTATACTTTTTGGAAAGGCCTACATACATTCCGTGCAACTGAAGTTTCAGCTAGATTGTGATGATTTAATCCTTTGATGAATTTTAAAAAGATCTCTCATTTTGGATGGAGTTTGTGATGGGTTGGCCTCTGCCTGGCAACAACTTTGAGATGTTTAGAAAATTCCTTTCAGGATTTTTGGGAAAAGAATACGAGAAAGTGCACATTTGGTATGTTTCTAAAAATAAATGGGAGCTATACTAAAACCTGATTTTTTTTATTGAGGTAGTCTTCTCAGGAGTAGAAACTGTTGGTGATGTAGGAAATCCTAAAAAAAAATGTTTTCAAAGCAACACGGATTTGCTAAATGTGCCAGGTAATACTGAGGTTCCTTTTTTCAGCTGGAATTCAAACTGAGGCCAGTTTGTGGCCTCCTGGGTTGTGTCATGGCATGTGCTGAACCAGTTCAATTAGGCAGAACCAAGGCTACCCCTTTTTTGAACATCTATAAAGTGGGTTTGCTTCAAAGTTGCATCTGGGGCTTGAGGCCCAACGAGTGTTTAAGGTCTGCAGCAGAGACGGGGACCCTGGGATCTGTGAGCGCAGTCAATCTGCAAGGATGCATCTATGCCTGGATTGGGATTCTTCTCCATGTCAGAAGGTATGCGGGTGCACAGCAGGGTGCAGATTGCCTGGGGCTCTCCAAATGCTCTACTCTGACTTTTGCAAAGAAAATGCAAAGGGCATTATTTAAAATGTAGGGAAGCACGTGCAGATCAATTCCAAAAACTATTTGAGATGGAGGATTGCTGCAAATTTCCTCTGGTGAAAGGGAGAGGGGAAGATCCCATAATTTCTGTTGTGTTCCCTAATAGTTTCCTGGCCAAAGCATTTTCATTACAAGTTGCTGTTGTCACCACTGCATCAAAAGACAATCAAAATACTAGAAGTCTGTCAGGAAAGTTGTCGCTCTTATTCTTGCAAGAATAGGGTAAGATAGAAGAGACTACACTTTCCAGGTATGTATTAACAGAATGAAAGATGGCAACTCAATCCTTCTGTATATAGTTCACTTGAATAGTACTTAACATCTAAATTTCTCTAATTAGGCTTCAAATTAAAACATAATTAAGTGCATGTCATGTCTGTTTCCCTTTGGAAACAAAGAGGAAACAAATACAGATGGGTTATCCTCAGTACCTCAGAGCACTCCTGATGGCTGCATCTCATCGCTAGGGTAATGTTTACTGGTGCAGCTGCCCTGTGCTGGATGTCAGGCTTCATGCTGTGCAGCATGCAATGACTGCAGATTCAATTTACCTGTAAAATAATGTCTTACAGGAAATCAAAAGTTGATATGATTGTGTGTTTAGAGATGATTTTTAATAACTTTCTCTTGGTTTACAGGTCATTCATATTATGTGAGAGCTGCCTTTTTGTATAGGTGCATCTTTTAGTCAGCTGAAGCAGATCCAGTCTGCAGTTGCTAGCTACAATTGGTATCAGCTCTCATATTATCTGGGACCAAGTTTCTCTTTCCAGCATAATTCAGGAAAACGTGCTGAGTTAAATTATGCAAGCCAAATTATCTAGAAGCTTAAATGGATCTCTTTTTTTTTTTTTCCCAGAACAACTTACAGACTATCTGTGCATCACCAGCACACTTTAGGGTGGGGTTTTTTTTGCATGCAAGTGCAGAATAAAAACTCCTGAAGAAAGAATCAGGACCTCAAGATGTCAGGGAACTGGCTGTCAGGAGTATTTCAGTATTATTTCTTGGAATATGCAAGCCAAGCCCCATATTCCTTGCTGCCTGTTTTCATAAAAGAAGTGATTATGAGAAGGGACCAGCTCATTATTTACTAACAGAAGGTCATACCTTTCAAAAAGAAAAAAGATATAGTTTGTGGGGACAGCATTACGGGTTTATTTTTGTCATGGCAATTAAGACTGGGGATGCACACAGCCTTCCTAGGATCTTTGTGCAGCTTTCAGTGCTTGTGCAAAACTCCTGCTGGCAGGATGAGGCACCTGTTGTCTTTCCCCATGGACTTGTAGGCAAATACCTTCTTATGGAAAAATGTTCCTTTTTAAACATTTCCTCTTTGGTCACCCTACTTTAAAGTGGTGTTTTCATTCAGCATCCTCCCAGCACAGAAAGGGCAGTTCAGTGCCCTCCATCCCTCTGTGTGGCACCTAGCTCACCCGCCCACAGCCATGTTTACCAGCACACTCACCACAGAGGCATGCAAGACAGGACCACTGATCCTTGCCCCATCTGAGGTGGTCCCTGCCATGGCCAGGGGTCAGCCAGCATCTGGCCAGCCAGGGCGAGAGCCCTGCTAAGGTCTGCCCTGGGATGGACAGGCATGAGGCAGGCTGCTCCAGTGTGCTCTCCCACCTGTGAAATTACAAGCTGTAGATGTGCTGGACCAACCAGTGTGGCAATAAACTATTTCGTCCAGCAATTGCGTTATTTTCAACTGAAACCAGCAACAAAAATAAAACCTCCCCCTTCCAGGAGTTTTGTGTTTTGTAAGCATCAGCTAGTTGCTTTCTGATGTGAAAGATGGTTGCGCTTAAAATAGGTACCTCTGTGGGAGAGAGAATTTTCAGCTAGTGAAATTGTTCAAAATTATATGGAAAAGTCACCTCAGTTTCTGCGAGCTGGCACAATATGCATCCAGTACTTACGCAGTGAAATGGGTGCTCTTTAACACCAAATAAATGCAGTCCTTGTTGTACAGAAACCTGAGCATGCTGCGCCATGGCTATTTTTTAACAGAAGTATCAGATTTAAAGTATTCCCTCCCCCTCGCTCGCTGACCTCAGATTGCCAGGGGAACAGACAGGATTAATTCCTGTACCCTGAAGAATATCCAGTATTAAAGCAAGAGTTTTCTTGCTGTTTCCTAGAGTGGTGCAATCCCCACATGATCAAGAATATAACTGAGCCACAACCACTCGTCTGATTTATTCTTTTAATCTCATGAAGCACTTGGCTTTGAAGTTTCATGCCAGGTGTTAGACCAAAATGAGTTCCAATTTTTTTCCAGCACCATCGAATATATAAAATACATAAGATGGCAGACTTCTACATCTGAAGGATATCAAAAAGAATTTCATGCCAAGTCTTTCCTCTTAGGCAATTCATCAAGCTGTTAATATATAAAAATAAGAGCCACTTGTTACCAGGGAGAAGAGACCAACCCCACCTCCCTACAGCTCCTTTCAGGTAGCTGTAGAGAGTGAGAAGGTCTCCCCTCGGCCTCCTTTTCTCCAGGCTAAACAACCCCAGTTCCTCAGCCCCTCCTCATAAGACTTGTGCTCCAGATCCTTCACTAGCTTTGTTGCCCTTCTCTGGACTCGCTCCAGCACCTCAGTGTCCTTGTATTTAGGGGCCCAAAACTGAACACAGAGTTTGAGGAACATTTGGCTTCTGAAAGTGTATTTGCCCTATATCATATATTAGTGCAATACTGGTAAGAATTAAATCAGCCAAGGTTGGTAAGTACGTGTGGGTGGACTGAGCTTTGTCCATATGAAACATATAAAATATATTGCAAAGTCATCTCCGCTTAAAATCAATGGGAACCATATATAACCAGACTGGTTTATGCAGTCAGCTGATTGTTTTTGAAGCTCACCTGTGCTTAATATTCATGTTCAGTGAAACAGAACATTATTCTAGTTTGGATCCCACAGAATTTCCATAGAGTTGGAATTGGGAGGGTTTATCACTCATTCTTGTGCTGAATATAATAGTAGGATAAAACTTTTCTTCCCTCCCTCTGTTGAGACAGAAGACTTGTTAAATTCTGCCTCCTCTCTCTAGACTTGCTTTGGTTTTCCTTTGATTTTGCAGCACAACATAATTTCACAAGGAGTTGTGTGCTCCTCCAGTGTGAGGTTTCCATGGAAGCTTAGGTGGACCCCAAAAGAGATAGAATTGCACTTAAAATTTTGCAACTTCCATTTAAAAAAAAAGCCTGAACTAAAGAATCTGAGAGCAAAAGACTCAATCTGTAGATATGTTGATGGGATAGTGAACTTCAAGGTCACACGTGAGTCAGCTGGTGGATGAATAAATGCTGAGTATTATGGCCAGCATTAGAGGGCATGGCAGGGCGCACGTTTTTTGAATTAAATTCAGAAAAAAATGGAGCCTGACTGCTCCCTGTATGTTGGTAAGGTGAGGTTTATTATAACACTGACGGTTGTGTGTGATTTCTCTGTTCTTCAAAATATTGTTGTTCTTAAGAAACATTGTGTAATTACTTACAGGAAAACTAAATCTTCAGATTTATTTACTGGTGATAGTCCTTAAAATATAATAGTTGGCATGCCCATTTTATAGACAGAGACAATGGTGCAAGTCAAGCAATGTGTCTAAAGAACAGTTTGGTCATATTTGGCACAGCTGTGAATCAGTTATTTAAAGTCACTGACTGTAATAGCAATTACATGGTAGCACTCACTTTGATGTCTTACTTCAATTGCAGGAATAGCAAGCTGAAATAAAAATTGCATTTTACCTGCTGTTAAGATAGTGTGTAGAGTATGGAAATGTTTCTGAGAAGTCTAATGAGTGCTGGTTGTGGAAAGAGACGGTTGGATGGAGCAGCTGGCTGTATTTGAACTATGAAACTGGCAGACTGTGATGCTTCTTTATTCTGAAGTTGTTTACACAATACACTGGAAAAGGCATTTCAGATTGCCCAGTATCTTGGGAGAGAGAGCAGAGCTGCCTGTGTATGACAGCAGGACCTCAGGTGATTTGGCTTCCACTGGGAGGTTGGGAATGATCCAGCCAGCTTTCCTGGTTAGGTAGAAGGTAGATTTAGGTTAGACATTAGGAAGAAATTCTTCAGTGTAAGGGTGATGAGACACTGGAATAGGTTGCCCAGGGAGGTTGTGGGTGCCTCCTCCCTGGCAGTGTTCAAGACCAGGTTGGATGGGGCTTTGAACAATCTGATCTAGTGAGACGTGACCCTGCCCATACAGGAGGGGTGGAACGAGATGATCCCTTCCATCCAAACCTGTCTGTGATTCTTGGCTTCACAGATCATGCAAGCCCTTTTGTGGGGAAAAAAATCTCCCCTCAGGCAGGGCACAGAGGGGATTGTTTTCCTTCAAGGAAATAAATGCCCATTTCTGTAGATGAATGGCTACCTCTATTTTGAAAGATCATTTGGCTGGGGAGCAAGTATGTTGACATGCTTATCCCAAAGGAAGAAAACTCAGTGTCCCTGCTTAAGAATGTCCTCATTCTCTTTGTGCTAAGTATCAGTAATCTGTTGTCTCCATGGTATATACCAAGTGTGGCAAGCAGGATCAAGTTTAAACGTTGACCTCCAGAACAGGCTTGTTTGTTTACTTTCACCCTGCTGTGGACATGAAGATACAGAGAAGGGCTTTTCTAACATGGAGCTCTGGTTAAAAACCAGTATGCAGGACTTTGTGATTTGTGGATTCCGCTAGGTTTTCTGAGTGAGATTGTCAGCTGCTCTATGAATTGGACTGACTTCTGAGCTAAAAAAGGATTTTTCTCACATTTACTCATGGATTGAATACTAAGACAGTTTTGAAGACTTATCAGCAGTTTTCTTTGCTAAATTTTAATCAGACAGCTACAAAGTACAGTTGAAGGGGGATGGCAGCTCCTAGGAGTCTGCTTTAGCACAGGGCAAGTGCAATAGTACCCACTGGGGCTGAGTATAAGTTCTGCTGGGAAGAGCAGAGTGGGCTTGCTAAGGTGCCATTTAAGGCTACAGTGGGATAAGGGTTGGATTTCAGGTAACATTGCTCAGAGGAAGCATTTAGTTTCAGGGGTTTCTTCAAGGAGAAGGGAGTTTGTTCAAGCTGAGAGCCTATTCTGTTGCTTGTACTGAAGGTCTGTGTGTTCTCCCACACCCCAGTGAGGCCCTTCTGGAAGAAGTTAAAGCTGGCTGCCCTTGCATTTGTGTCAGAGTTAAATTAATATTTTTCACTAGCTGTAAATTAAGGTGTGTTGGTGGGTGTCGGTGTGGACAGCTCATGGGAAGAAGTAACCCTTCATCCTTGTATGATTCTGGACGCTGAGAGGGTTTGGGTAAATGGCAGGCTGGTTTTCTTCTGATGGTCCCTGTGCAGCTTTATCCAAACATCTCTTGTAATGGCTATTGCTCAGTTGGTCAGGCTGAGAGCAGAGCAGAAAGCTCAGAGCAGTTTACTGTTTTTTTTCTTACCCTCTTGTATGATCTGGTGAAAAAGAAGGGAAAGGACTCAGCAAAAGGTCATTAATTGCTCTTGTACTGCTGGACTTTGCTGCCTAAAAGAGTCTTTTCAGGTAAACTACAGCATGATTTCTGTTTCCCATTTCTCCTTCTCCACGTGGTATCATGTAGAGTCAGAGACTGGCCTATATTCATGCTTTGTTCATGCTTTGGTATCTTTTATCAACATATATGCTGCAGTTTAAATCACACTTTTCAAATGGTAAATTACAAGCTGCTTAGGAAAGACTTTTCAATGCAATTTTTGCTGGCAGTTTATTTCATCCTTTTCATGTGAGTAGTACAAGTCTAGTATGTAGTGGGGCTGCTTACTAAGCAGTAACAGATGGCTCATGCTAGCTAGGACAGGAAGGATCATAAGGGTAGGAGCCAGTGTTATCTACATTTGTGTTTTCGATTGCATCACGAGTGTTTCCCAGGAGGGAGCACAGCTGGCACTGGAATTGTGAAAATCTGATTTTTGGTATCCTTTATTCCAAGTCTTGGCATCCTTGGATATTAATGTGGTTCATGCTGAGCTCTAACAATGATCTTGAAATTATACCCTATCTTGGATAAAATTGCTGTGCTTGCTGGTTTTCTCCCTTTTTTGGCTTATCCTGTAATCAAAAGTAGTGAGCGAGAAAGTATATGGAAGAGAGCAGCCAGATCCATTATGTAATCTTGCTTCCATGTATGGTCTTAAAATACAGTAACTAATGCAAAACTGAAGGAGGAAAAACAGTTGGTCATAGACATGTGGGACCAGTTTTTCCCCCACTAGCTTTACTCTTGCACTAAAATGCTTAGGTACAGTGGTGAGCGTAAGGCCGAAGAGGAGAGGAGGATGTGTCAGAAAGCAGCTGCCTTGCAGAACTCCTGTTCTGGGGCCATCTCCCCTTAATGCTAGGCTGGCAGCACCCTCCATGCTCTGGCTTGGTTTTCATCTGCAGCAGTAGGCACATCTCTTAAGAAGGCAGGGGAGACGCGTGGATGAGGAAACCTGTGATCCTAAACACAGTTTGTGAAGGTAAATCTTTTGTTTTGCTCAGGTGGCTAAGGCTCAGCCATAAACACAAACACTGAAAGCACACCTTGCTTTGTGTACTGTATTGGGTAGCATGTTTGTCAAGGCACCAGAAGGCAAAGGCCAAGAGAGCCTAGACATGGCAGTGTGGTTGTGATTTGGTAGATCAGGCCCTTCAGAGGGCTCTTACAGTATATGTTGGTGTCTGTCTTCTCCTGACACTAGGAAACCACATGCCTGGGAGTCAGGAAACTCCTTTTTCACATCAGTAAAAATGGGAGAAACTTCTTACTGAAACATTCCCCAGTAATTCCCATGGGAAAATCTTTGCCTTGTGGGGTTTTTTTGTTTGTTTGTTTGTTTGGGTTTTGGTTTGGTTTGGGTCAGGTTGTTTTTTTTGTTTATTTTGCTTTTTTTTTGTTTGTTTGGGGTTTTTTGGGTTGTTGTTTTATGGGTTTTTTGGGTTGGTGGGGGGGAGGTTGGGGTTTTTTTGGTGTTTGTTTGTTTGTTTCCTTTTCTTTTTGTTCTTGCTGTCCTAGGATCTCCCACGCCAATCCAGTTTAGAAGATAACAGTTCATTCAGTTCTCCCCCTGCCACACTTCTGAACTTAAATCCTTTTCCTTCCCCCTTGGATGGACAGAGGCTAAGAAGTCCTTAGGTAATTAGGTTAGGTAATTAGAGCTTATGGCAAACGTGGGATGATATAATGTTCTGGGTTTTTTTCTCAACAGTAGGGTAATAACCTGTAATAGATAAGACACAGGTGCCCAGAAAATGATGTGGAAGATGACCTAAGGTGATTTTGTCAGGCTGAGAACTTACCCTTAGGCAGCTGATCAAGGGGAAATTGCTTCTCCTCAGCCTGGCCTGGAAGCGTTTGTCTCACAACGTGGCTTATTAAAGTTGCACTTTCCTAGTGCTGCATCACTGCAATGACAGTGGTTCCTGCTGGCTTTTGAGCATAAGCAGAAAGGGTTGGCAATGTGTTATGAAATGATCCTTGAGAACTGCCTCTAAGTTGCCATGGGAGAGAGAAGTGGAAACCAAGTAAGGTTATTTTACTTGAAGCAGTCACTTCAGCTTATAAACATGCATCGCTTTCAGGACCCCAGTGACCATGCTGCCTTCTGCTGAGTTTCCAAGGAAGGGCTGAGATATTTCAGAAATTTCTTTCAGGTGGCCATGAACACCTCTTGTTCTGTCAGCTTTCTTCCCAAAGCTGCCCGCTTGTGCTAGCAAGACTCATCTGTATGTGTTCAGCACCAGAAAGAGGGCCTCTGTTCATGGTAGACTAAAAGCTCTTGATGTGCATCCCTTGGCAATGCTGTCACAAAACTGACCATGTTTAACAGCCTTTTCCATATACTCTCACTTTCACCTCACTGGCCTGAAGCTAGGAAGTAATTTCAAGGCTTGTTCTATTTGAAGAAAAGTAGCCTCCATCATCTGCCTTGGGAGTGTTTTCATCTGACCCATATTTAAGACAACCTCATGGTCTTTGTGTGATACCTTTACAAAGCTTTATTTCTGGGTACAGCCTGCTGACAGTAATTCTGTTCTAGGCTCTTAGTTTTGCAGAAACCAGTTCAAATATAAGAAAGGTCCAAACTTGAAAGAAATCAGGACTGCAAGCCTAGTTCTTTGTAAATGCAGCGGAGCTGTGTTTCAGCTTGGGATCACCGAGTTCAGTGACCCTTAAACACATCCAGGGATGGTGACTCTGGGCAGCTGATTCCAGTGTCTAACCACTCTTTCTGTGGGAAGTTTTTTCCTAATGTCCAGTCTGAACCTCCCCTGTTGCAGCTTGAAGCCTTTCCCTCTTGTTGTGTCGCTAATTACCTGTGAGAAGAGACCAGCACCAACCTCTCTACAATGACCTTTCAGGTAGTTGTAGAGACTGATGAGGTCTCCCCTCAGCCTCCTCTTCCTCAAACTAAACAGTCCCAGCTCCTTCAAGCGTTCTTCATAAGATTTTTTCTCTAGGCCCTTCACCAGCTTTGTTGCCCTCCTCTGTACTTGCTCCAGCACCTCGATATCTGTCTTGGATTGAGGTGCCCAAAACTTGACACAACAGTCCAGGTGTGGCCTCACCAGTGCTGAGCATAGAGGGACAATCACCTCTCTACTTCTGCTGGTCACACTATTTCTAATACAAGCCAGGATGCCATTGGCTTTCTTGGCCACCTGGGCACACTGCTGGCTCATATTCAGCTCGTGATCACATGCTCGTGATAAGATGTGGGCTCTTCCCTGCTTCTCAGGAGAGGTTGCTGCCTGCAGACCAGGAGTGCACAGATTTGACTTTATTGGTTTTGCTTGTACAGCTGTTCCACAGTGCTGGTAGATATGCCCTAGGTGTTCCTAATCTAAACTCTCCACAATGTTTGAGCTTCTGGTTTGTGTGAAGTCACCTCATAGCCAAATGTGAAGTGCTTCTGTGGTGTGGTGAAGTGATGTTCAGCTGTTTGGGGGGATGAGTTAACATACATATGTATATGTGTAAATGTATATATATATCTCAATATACATTTTTTTTCTCCCCAGGTGTAAATTATTTGAGGATGTATCTAAAAAATTAGAAGACTTACATTTTTTGTGGATTTTTGTTGGGGTTTTTTCTTTAATTTTTTTCAGAAACTCTCAACTAGCATTTGACACAGTCTAGACTAATTGAGGCAGAGTTCTTACTGGGAATTTATTTTTCCTTATGAATTGACCAGGTTAAGAACCCGGATGAGTTTGCCTCACTGCTGCAGTGTATTTTCAGAACAGTGAACTTAAATGATCTCCCCAGTCCTGTGCCCTGCTTTTTCACCAATGGTCGTGTTTATGGAGACAAAACTTGAAACAGCATGGTTGGTCTTTCAGGGGAAGAAACATGAGTTTAACCCTGCTTGCTCCAGGAGCCACGGAATACATGGGTCTGCAAAATGGTCAAATGCACTTGCTCTTGATGGGGATGACAGCTGAGTCTTTCTGGTTCTCCTGTTCTCTGGTAGCTCTGTGATGGAATGTTTTCTGGAGAATGGCAAAGGAGGGAGCACCTGCTTTTGTGCCCAAGCTGCTGAAGGGATCAAAGTACTTAATGCTAACTCTCCCTTCCACTTCCCTCCTTAAGCTGTGCTCTTGAAATACAGCTCACTAATTTGTTAGCAGCCTGCTAAGGAAGGAGGGGGCAGAAAGCCACTAAGAAATTAATTTAGTCCAGGTCAGGTCTCCCCATAGCAGTTAGGAGCCTTCTCTTTCCTCCCTTGCTCCAGAGGGGACGCCAGGAGCTGGATAGTGAGGAAAGTGCTTCTTTGTTGTGCTGTGTACTAGCTGCGCTGCTGCCAATACACTGGCATCTATATATATGTCTTCTTAATAGACATGAAAAGTTACCTAAGAAATGATGGTAAGGGCTGTATAGTTTACACAAATTCTGAATGTAACAATCACCTTTCTCCCAAAACTTCCTAAAAGAGTTTAAATGTAGTACCTGTCGTTCCTTTTCAAAGATCTGTGTGTGGGTCACAGGTTGATAATCAAAAAGATTTTTAGAATAATACTTTGACCTCTTATGTCAGCCTTGCAGATAGATAGATTGGCAGGTTCCTTTTTTTGTGGGTTTGGCAAGCACTGCTAGCGGGAAAGACAGTTCATTACTGACTTATGAAGGAAAATACTAGTGTTGTAACACTATCCATAGCTGGCCTTTTCTCTAGCTTACTGGTGAGGTCTGTTAAAATGAAACATGAACTTTTTGCTTGACTTTGAAACTGGTAAGAAAACCATAGGATGACTGTCCAGTGTTAAAGGTTTGCACTTGGTTCCTGTTGTAGGAGGACATTGTGGATTTTCACATTACTAACACATATTTCAATGGCCAGAGAAGGTGAGTATGTTCGTAAAGACAGAAGATTTTACTGTGCTTTGTATTCCAGCAAATAATGTGTGAAAGGTGATTCATCTAGAAAAGTGAGAAGAATTTAGTTAATTTGATCTCAGATGACATGCTAAGAAATTTGAAGGAGAAAAAACTCTTCTCGTTGCTTGTTTTGAAATTCTCTTTATGAAATGGCGTAGTTATTCACAAATACCATACTAATGAGTTTTTTACATTTCTTTATTCCTGACATACTTGCCAGTGTTTCTACAGCACATCTGGGTTGCAACTTTGAAGCTCCCAGTTTCAGAAATAGACAAGACAAATTCTGAACAGTTTTTCCTGAAGTGCCTAAAGACAAAATAGTATTTGTATGTATATCTAACCTAAGTAATAATACTAATACTTCTACTACTAATAAATATCCTGGTAGTGTTCTCTTTAACTGATTTTCAGAAAGCATCCCATGCTTTGGGATCATTCTTTTGGAGAAAGGCAGTGGATTTCTTTGGGTTTTGTGATGGCCATGGCTGCAGAGGGGACCTTTGCTCACCACATTGCAAAGGCAGGCTCTGAGCTTTGCTATGGGCTCCGCAAAATGATGCCTGCAACTTCAGCCTGAGCATCACAGCAATGACTTGGCATGAGGAGTACTGGGAGAGCTAAGTTACTCAGAGTGCCCTTGCAGACTCTCCCAGCCTATTAGTGCTTCCCCTGCTGTGGCTAATCTCTACCTGTGTAGGCCTTGACCTTCAGTCAGGAGCAGTTAAATGCTCCTTGCATTGCTGAGGTTGGGCTTTCCTTAGCAGGCAGTGTTGTTCCCCCACTGGTATGATCCAGTCTCTCTTTCCTAGGTAACAAAGTGCTTGTTTTAAAGGAGTCCTCATTACTGCCTCTGATACACTAGCTTCCTGATGCTGCTGGTGTTTTGACATCCTCACTTAAGACCAAACACTTCATTCCCCCTACTTTAGTCTGCATCATGCATTTTAGGCTTCCACCATCTTGTGTCCAAGTATATACATCCATTTGTTCTCTTTCCTTCTTTTTTCCATGACCCTTTTAAATGGGACAATTTATTCAGACTTTGTTTTTCCCCTCTGCATTTTGCCAGCTCCCATCCTGTCCCTGACTTGAGGATGCAGAGAATTTATTACCTGATCCACAGGGAATGCCTCATCCTCAACACTGTGTGCTTTTGTGCTTCCCTGTTACTTTGGTTTAAAAACACCGGATGAAATCATCTCTGTTTATTTTTATTGTTTTCCCCAGCCAGTTTAAAGGTCTAACATCTGATTTTGGTTTGGTGTAGGTGAACGTGCCTTCTCCTCTGTGGGCTCCCTCTATCTGAAACTCCAGCCAGCTTGTCAGGAGTTCCAGTGCTGCTGCAGCTTTTAGGCTGTGGCACAGTCCAGGGATCCGAGTGCTCACTGCAGGCTGCTTTCCTTGTGGTATTTGCCCTCGTCCAACATTTGTGGAGAGTTATGTGATGGGGAGGATCTGGCTCTTGAACACTAACACAGGGACAGGGGAACAGTGCTGGGGTGGCAGGGGTCTGACTGCTGGACAAGGAAGGTTTCTACCACCAGTGAATGGCATAACCATTCTAAATCTGTCCTGTGCCAGCTGTATCTTTGGATTTGTAGTGGTTTTCTAATTAGGCCACGGTGATTTGCTGTACCCTCTCAGCATGGCTGCCTGCCCTGCCGTCCTTGGCAGCAGCACCCTGGGCAGCATTGCTTGCCCTCTCACTCGAGTCCCAGCTCTGCCCTTCAGGTGTGTTGGTCTTGTTTTTTCTTTTTCTCCTACATTCAGCAGCATGTGGGGGGGGGGAAGAAGAAGAAGAAAGGTTGCATTACATTAAGGAAAGGGAGGAGGAAGCGTGAGAAGAGGTGAAGAAATGGAAAATGAAAATGTGAAAGCATCAACAATGGCATCGGAGAGAGCACTGACACCCACAGTGATATCAGGAGTGCTACCTGGGCTGCATGCCCTAAACAGCTTTCTTGCTGTTTGCAACTAACCCCCCCAGCAGTATGATGTGCCTGTGAACAGATGAACAGCCACTTGCTGTGTGAGTATTGGCAACACCACCCAGGTATTCCCCAGAGGAGCTGTTGTGGGCAGGCTGGCTGTGGTGTTAGTGGTGACCAAACGTTTCCTTCCATGCCCACGCGAGGCTAAGCTCGTTTTGAAAACAAACAAGTCAAGCCCAGGATCCTGTGTTGGTCATGCATTATTCTGCAGCAGCAAGCAGCAATGCTACAGGTCTTAGGGTGCCCAGTGGCTGTGGTGGAGCAGCAGCCCTTTGCTTACCCCTTGATGTTGGGTGGGATCAAGGAGAGGAGGTTTCTATCCCTCACCCCCTAATGCCATTCTTAAAGTTTTGCTAAGGCCATGATAACATGTAATACCCTTGAGGCAAGGGTTTGTCCTTTCTTTCCTTTGGGTTTTTCTTCCTTCAAACTGCTTCACCCATGAGGAGTGAGTGCGGATGTTAGTGCTCTCGGCTGGCTGTTTCTAGCTGTGGGAAATGTGGGCACCAACAACTGACAGAATTTAGTTGTGCAGGAAAAGATGTAGAAGTGGAGAGTCTGGATTAATGGAAAGAGAGCGAAGGGATATATGGAGGAGGAAGGTAAAAGTTAATGGAGAATAGAAGGCCAAAAGGAAACTAATGCTTGAGGCAACCAACCAGTCATTTGATGGCCATTAAAATAAGCACGTGGCTAGAAAGAATAAATCAGGCAGATAGAGGAGTTGGGTCTGGGAAGGCATGCTGTTTTATTGCCCTGTGCACTTGCTTTCTGGGACATTTCACCTTTCCTAAGGTTGCCTACCTCAGTAACAGTGTGCTTATATACTTGCAATGATGGGCAATATATCAGTATGGCTGTTGTGTGTGTGTGTGTGATACCAGGTAGCTCCCAAATGCTGTAGCACTGGCTACGTAACCTTCACTGTGGGGCTGATTCATGCCTGTCTCTACTCCCTCTCCTGTTCCCCAGCTGCTGCCCTGCTGCCCCCACCCTTTGGGGGATGGAGGCAAAGTGGGAAATGGGGAGGGGGCAGGCTGGTCTGTGAGATCAGCAGGTCTCAGAGGGGATTGTGTTTGGATGGAAGCACCCCTGGGAATGTGTAGGAGAGGACTTGCCTGTGCTGCCTTGCAACATGCCAACATGGTGTAAATCCCTTTTGCCTGCAGGTCATTCTTTGCAGCAGAATCGTAGGAGCTGACAGGAGGAAGTGGGGCAGTGTGGTCCTGAGGTTTGGAGGGAAACCTCTGGTCAGGTGGCTGTAAATCTCCCATCAGTCCCTTTCCCAAATAGCTTTGTGTGTCGTGGCTCATGGTGGTATTCACAGTGCTTCCACCAGAAAAGAAATGGCATTGGCCATTAGCAATGTAAACATACAGGCAGAGCCCATTACAAGGGCCCCTGTGCTTTTGGATATGCTTGTGTGACTGTAATTTAAAGCTGCACTTTATATCCTGGCTCTATAGGGAAATGGAGCGCGTATCAAGGATACTTAGAAAACATCTCTGTCTGCAAGGACTTATGTCACCTTCTGGGGGACTTGTCACAAAGCCAGCCACAGCAACATCTTTGCCCGTCAGTCAGGCTGCCGTTAGTATGTGTAAACACTGAAACCCCAAATGTGCCAAGCAGTTCAGTAGCCACATTGCACATGGTTGTTTACTGTGCTGCTGCTGAAGGTTTTCATGCTGTGGGAGTGGGGTCTTTAGCATAATCCTAAAGCTGAAGGACCCCGCATGTCCAGTTAGTTGAGTGGGCTCCAAGAGACTTATTTCCTCCCCCCCCCATTCCTATTGCTGTTCCACCTTCTCCCACTTCTTTTTGTTCTACTGAATTAGAAAGCCAGTATATAACTAATAATCCTAATTTTGAAAACAAGTTTCAGAAAGTCATGAGCTGCCGGGGGGGGGGGGGGGGGGTTTGGGGGGGGGATGGACACAGAGCATTTATTTTGTTTATTGGAGCAAATCATTAGATCTTTGCCCAACTGTGCCCACTACAGAGTAGCTTAACTCTTCTGGTGACAGTAAGGGACAGAATATGTTGAGACACTAAATAATAGCAAAGCTGCACTTATGGTGGGCAAGCCTGTGCTGACAGCAGGGGAGTGTTTCAGAGCGTTTATACTAATAAACTTTCTTTGTGCTCTGCTTGTTTATCTGCTTTGTTCCCTTAAATGATGGTGCATTTGTGCATAATATCCTCCACTGGTAAGCTACCCCCATCAAGTTAAAAGTTGTCTATTTTTAAAATGCCAGCTGCCTCTCACATAAAAAAGCCACTGCTGATGTACCGTTGCTTGCAATGCATTATTCAAAGTCCTTTTTAGACTCTCTCAAATAAAGAGCTTCATTAATATTTCAGCAGTCACTGTGATTCTCTCCAAGGGGGCTCCATTCTTTTTCTTACTTGACACCCCTGTATTTTTGTGTGCAGTGAAGATGCTTGGATTTTGAGTTACCTTTGGTAGAGCAAACTCATCTTTCTTTCTGGAGGAAGTGAATCTTAAAAGAAAATTTGACCTTGAGATTGGTGCTAAGCAGATACCTGGCATGCCCAGCATTTTATTGCAGCCCTGGAAACAGGAGGGGCTTGGGAGTGGAGGGGATACTTCTGTACACCAAACACCAACTGTTGTTCTTCATCACATGGCTCGTCTTTCTAGCTGTCTTTGCTAACTTAGAAGGGAAATAGGGGTTTGGAAAAAGAGAATCAGAACAGGTTGGATTTCTCTACATAAAGATTTACTTAATATACTTTTATTATTTAAATATTAACTGCATTTGGACTGATTTCAAAACCACACTGAAAGCTATGTTCTTCCTTCTCTATATTAGGTGCAAAATCTGTGGTAAGACTGGGCTTTTGAGAATGAATGTAGTGATTTCCTCACCTGAGGTGCTGATGGAAAATCAGTGCCAGGCATGTCTGGAAAAAGATGCTTTTGGCACTAAAGAAGGAAGGCTGAGACAAGAAGTACCATCCATTCTGAACTGCTCAAGAGCCGTTTGCTAAATCCATAGAGATCTCACTCCTTTCCTTGTGATGCCACAGTAAGAGATTCCCTTGGCTTGATTGTGCATGACAGGTATTGGTGCTGGGAGGTGGAGGTCTGGTAGTACAGAGCTGCATAATTATTTTAAAATACATCAAACAGTTAAGTCTTTGGAGGGAAGACAAGCGTTTAAAGCTGTTGCTCACCCATGAAACAAGAGCAAGAGTGAGAATGCATGCTAAAAAACCAGTTCTGAAGTCCCCTGGGTATATGAGAACTACGGGCTGGAGTCTCCCCTGCAAATGGAGGCAGCAGGGGAACAGATGATGAAGAGGTTGATCTAAGTAGGGTGGGGACTGTCAGTGAGCAAAGAAATAAAGCATCCACAAGCTTTGAGGGGATTCAGACCGTGGGTAACTGGGCACTGTGTTGCCTGCCTACAGTGTACTGGCTTTGCACATCATGTGGTTCTCGCACTGTAAGGTCTCCTGTTGGGACAGCGTGTGGGTGGAGGCCTGTAGCTTTGCTCATGAAATACTAGAAATGCTGCAGGCTGCAGTGGTTGAACATCCAGAAACTTAAATTCTGGTTTGCTGTGGAAGAAAAGTATTCTGACCAGGTTTGTTAAGAAGAGCTTAATATTTCTTTCCTAAGTCAGCAGTAAAGTAATATTGTGGGCAATAAGTAAGTTTTGGGGGATTTGGGGTTTAGTGGGTTTTTTTATGTTGATGCTGCTGTGCTTTAAACTATGGTTCGTGTCTAGTTATATAGGGTGAAATTAAATTGTACTTTCAGCTTCATGAGGTATATAATAGTTTTTAAAAGTCCCAAACCTGCTCTGCTAAGATGTACAGAGGGGTTCTTTATTCCCTCAGGAGGGAAATAACAGCTGCTGTTCTCAGAAAATACAGATCTTTATCCCCACTCCACTGTAATCATTCATGACTTTCCAGTGTAATTTGTTTAACATTTAAAAAAAGGAGCTTGGCTTACAAGCTGTTCGGAAAGTACAGGAGAGCTTATTGCGTGGTGCTGGGAAGGGGAAGGGGATGCCAAAGCAACGCTGGTGTATTTTGATGGTAATACTGTGTCTGGGTGGGGGCAATCAGGCAGCGGACAAGCTCGGCAGCCTGTGGAGGTTGTGCAGACCCCATGGCCTTGGGCTGCACGGTGGAGCCACGGAGCTGTAGGACTCCAGGTGGTCCGGCTGCAAACTTTGGCACGGCCACCTTGTCCACGGCAGGTGACGAGCGGGGTCCCCCCTGCCAGCAGCACCCAAGGAGCAGCCCGAGCGGGCAGGAGCTGCGCGGGGGCTGGCACAGCGGCCGGCTGCGAGCGCGGAGCCAGGGAGGGATGTGTGTCATGTCACCATCACAGCCCCTTGGGCCCCTGCGAGGGATTATCGTGTCACGCGCTTACTGGCTGACCTTAATCTTCCTAATACGGGATCGCCTCCCTGAGAGGGACAATAAGCAACCCAGATCTTCCCGCTGATGTAACGCAGGAAGCGAACCTGTCGCTCCGGGGAGGGAGCGTTCACAGGGCTTGGAGATGAGGAGGATGGAATGAGTGCCCTGGTGAAAATGGAGGAGAGACAGAATTGCTTCTTATGTTTTCCTGCTGCATGTCCATGAGGACTTTTGAGATTAGTGTTGTCTAGTGGGAAGTTCTTCCTTATCAGGTTGCTTTTCCTAGCCAAGAAATCTTTTCCCCATTACACCAGGATCCAAGACATTTTGGCCGGCCGCCGCTTGTTTTTTCAAATTCCTGGAGATCTCTGCTTTTTATTCCCTGTCCCAGGAGAGAGGGGAAGCATCTCTTTCCTTTGTGTTCTGGCCCTGCTACTGTTGCCTTTCCTTCAGCAAACAGTTAATTACAGTTAAATGTCTGTTACCCGCTCCTGCTCTAAGCATGTAATAGGTGGCTTGCATTTGCATGGGTTGCAGAAGGGTCAAACCGGGCGGGGGACAAGCCCGGCAGCCTGTGGAGGTTGTGCAGACCCCATGGCCTTGGGCTGCACGGTGGAGCCACGGAGCTGTAGGACTCCAGGTGGTCCGGCTGCAAACTTTGGCACGGCCACCTTGTCCACGGCAGGTGACGAGCGGGGTCCCCCCTGCCAGCAGCACCCAAGGAGCAGCCCGAGCGGGCAGGAGCTGCGCGGGGGCTGGCACAGCGGCCGGCTGCGAGCGCGGAGCCAGGGAGGGATGTGTGTCATGTCACCATCACAGCCCCTTGGGCCCCTGCGAGGGATTATCGTGTCACGCGCTTACTGGCTGACCTTAATCTTCCTAATACGGGATCGCCTCCCTGAGAGGGACAATAAGCAACCCAGATCTTCCTGCTGATGTAACGCAGGAAGCGAACCTGTCGCTCCGGGGAGGGAGCGTTCACAGGGCTTGGAGATGAGGAGGATGGAATGAGTGCCCTGGTGAAAATGGAGGAGAGACAGAATTGCTTCTTATGTTTTCCTGCTGCATGTCCATGAGGACTTTTGAGATTAGTGTTGTCTAGTGGGAAGTTCTTCCTTATCAGGTTGCTTTTCCTAGCCAAGAAATCTTTTCCCCATTACACCAGGATCCAAGACATTTTGGCCGGCCGCCGCTTGTTTTTTCAAATTCCTGGAGATCTCTGCTTTTTATTCCCTGTCCCAGGAGAGAGGGGAAGCATCTCTTTCCTTTGTGTTCTGGCCCTGCTACTGTTGCCTTTCCTTCAGCAAACAGTTAATTACAGTTAAATGTCTGTTACCCGCTCCTGCTCTAAGCATGTAATAGGTGGCTTGCATTTGCATGGGTTGCAGAAGGGTCCCAGCCCAAGGGACGTGTCTGAATGGTGTTTGGAGCCATTGCTTCCATCTGCTGGTTAATTGATTGACAGTAATTATTTTACCTGACTGGTGGCTGCTGGAGAAATTTGGGCCATTGTGTCTGAGCACTGGCCAGTGTAAGAGCAGATGTTCAAACAGAAAGATGGGTGCTTGGGTCCGCCTGAATTTGCAAATTACTTAGCTTGGGACACACGACCCCAATTTGGTTTAAAAGCTATTAAAATTTGCTAATGGCCAATCTTCTTTCCAACACAGGAAGCAAGGGCTATGTGTGGGAGGGGGCAAAAGTGGCCAAAAAGAGGAACAGGAGTTCAAACCTTCTAGGCAGTTGTTTGATCCAGTGTCTTAAAGGATTGGGCTACCACATTAATATACTTTTTGTAGCTTTAGCTACTTCTTTTCAAAGGTGTGTGTTTTCTGGAAATGGCCTTCAACAGTCAATATTAGCACAAGTTAACTTTACAGCCCCCCACCAAATTTGGAAGACTGAAATTTTGATAAAGGAACAAAAGTGTTAAGACTTTTACGGTGCGATACATGGATCTCTCTTATTCCTCTCCATTTTCATTTCCTTCTTCCAACATGGTTCTGAAAGAGGTCTCCAAGATTTTGCTGCTCTCCCAATGGAAAGAAGACTTTCTGCATCTTATTTGCTTGGAAAGGGACCCAGAGATTCAGTCAGAAAAGCTGGTTTGTTTGGAGGACAGCCAAGCAAACAGGCACTTGCACAAATCGGTGCTACTGATAGTGAGACACTGCTAGAATTGACTCAGAGGAATTGGCTAGTACACCCTGTGGCTACAAGGAAGTGTACAGAGCAAAATATTGTTATCAGCATATCATCTGATGATGCAGTAGATGAACTTGTTTTTAATGGAAACTGGGAAATTAGGCTTGGAAAAATGTCAGGTGTAGCCTTTTCAATAGAAAGCTATATTCTTGGATGTCTGCAAGACTGTAATGGTTATTTAAGAGAGTAGAAATTTAATTTGTTAACTAAATGCTCTGTCAGCTAGCTCCTCAGTGCCAGCTTCTCTGAATCACCACTTATCAGTCCAGCCTTCCTTCCTACAAGTGTCACAGGATTAAATTTTTACTGCAGCTTGAACTACGTGTACTGAAAAGTGAACTCTTCTTGTTTAAACCTGTGCAAATATGCATGTTGCCTGTAGCATACCCAGCGTGGTTAAAATAACCTCTTTTGTGGGAAACAATTGTTAAATTGTGGGAAAGAATTGTTAAATTAGCTAGGGTTTTCTTCTGGGAATAATCATATTGTTGATGGTACTGCAGAAGTGCTGTTGGGTTGTACCATGGGCCAGCAGAAAAGGAGAATGTTGACACGGTTTGCTGTGTCTGTATGAGCACTAGAGAACTGAACTGCTGCTGTGCAAAGTGGAGAGATGGCAAGTTGCAAGTGTCTGTAGTGCAGTGTCTACATTTCCTTCTGGTTTTCACATCCTTGCCCTGGAGTTGGGGCTTTTACCAGACATCAATCAGTCTCTTGTGCAGCTGCAGCCTCTTCACAGCCAAGTTTTTGCTGGGTGTCCCAGCAGGGGAGCCTTATGGGACACTCGAAATGCGACTCGAAGCAATGAAAAAAATGCACAAAGCCTGGGCAAACTTCTGTTTTTAAATCTCTTTGGGAAGGTACCACTCTGAAGCTGAGCTCTCCCAGCTCTGGGGTATTTCTGGGAGGGAGCTCTGGCTCAAAGTGCTGTTGTTGCTCCTTGCTCATGCAGGTGACAAGGGAGGCCTTCTGCTTCTGAAGCTGCCCAAGACAAGAAACTTTTACAAAAGGATGCTGAGATCTTCCCCTTCTGCTGGCCATCCTGGTGGGAGCTGGGGAGCTTGGTGCCATCCAGAGCGGTCAGTGCTGCTGCGGGCAGGACCTTGCTCCAATTCTCTTTCAGGCTTGTGGCCTCTTGCACAAACAAGGCTCTGCTCATTTGCCTTTTTAGTAGTGGGTGAGGTGTTAGGCAGGTATGTGCACTGCTGATCTACAGCCCTTACAAGAACATCAGCAAACGGGTGCACATAATTTTGCTAACCATGTTTAAAGGGTCAAACTACTGAAAGTTTCCTCAAAACAAGAAAGTGAGGCTTTCCTGCAGGCTTTTCAGTAATGCCTTAGAGGGAACATTTCGCCAGCACTAAGTGGCATGGCTCTTTCTGTGAAGTACAGTGTATTACTGCCTAGTCAATTAGGTCTTGGGCCTGAAATTAAGCTATTTGTGCTCTTTACCACTATTAATAGGAGAGACCCAAAGGTTATTTTCCCTTTTTCTTTTTTTTCTGCATTTTTCCCCTTCTTGTTCTTAGATCTGAAATGATTTAAAATTGCTCCAGATGGACCTTCTGGGCAGAATTATCCCAAACTGCCTAAAACTGGGGAGTATAAAGAATATCTCTTTGTGCTTGTTCCTCTTAGTCTAATGGGAGCGAGTAGTAAAACTTTTGGCCAGACTTTGCAAATGTACCTCTGTGCCAGTTTATTTTGTGTCCTGTGGAGTCTTTACCTTCCATGTGTGCCTTGGTCATGAAGGGACATGCCTCTGGTCATGAAGGGACAGCTCAGCAACCTGGCCAAACTGAGGTCTTGCATGTTCAGACTTGGGCTGGGAAGTCATGAAACCAATTAGAGGTTAGGTTTTATGGTTTTTTTTTTTTTTTTTTTTTTTCTTCTCCTGCCCTCCTCTGGCTGTGCAGCAGTTGCTGATTCCTAATGTTCACAGATCCTTTCTTTAGTCTGTGCACAGGTTATTCTCTATAGCTTCATTATGCTCAGTTTACGGAGACGTGTGTTGAAATGTAGCTCATGATGAGTTTTTCTTACCTACAGTACCTAAAGCACTAAAATATTTAATTATTTTTAAAATAATTTTTGAATCATCAAAGAACTACACAGAAAATAACTTTTCTAGCAGCATTATCAATTAAATAGGTGGGAAACACAATAGTACAGCTAAGTAGAAGGAAAAAAAATGTTCTTTGTTTTGTTCTGATGCTAGGTTTTTTTTCTTTTTAATTCTATGACCTTAGTGTAGTTCTGGTGTGCTTAGAAATAGAAAAGGCTAATTTTAAAAAGCAAGGGTTTTTACCTCTTTCCTAGTCTGTTTGGCTGTTTAGCATTGTTCCAGTACCTCCACTTTTCTCCCTGGACCTGGGGGAGGAGGCTGTGGCAGGTAACATGGGGCAGTGCTGTGGAATGGGGCTGGTTCTGGGACTGGTCCCACTTTGACTGTTGTGCCAGGAGCAGGAGAGCTGCAACGCTGCTGCCTGGGGGCTGGTTATCACAGCCAGGGCAGCAAACAGGTTCTTCAGAGGGGACTCCAAAAACTGAGTATCCCTTTGTCATTGCCTCCAACTCTCTCTTGATGTTCTTCTCCTTAATGCCCTTCCCTTCCCTTTTTCCCCTTTTTCCTCTTTTTCTCCTCTCCTCTCCTCTCCTCTCCTCTCCTCTCCTCTCCTCTCCTCTCCTCTCCTCTCCTCTCCTCTCCTCTCCTCTCCTCTCCTCTCCTCTCCTCTCCTCTCCTCTCCTCTCCTCTCCTCTCCTCTCCTCTCCTCTCCTCTCCTCTCCTCTCCTCTCCTCTCCTCTCCTCTCCTCTCCTCTCCTCTCCTCTCCTCTCCTCTCCTCTCCTCTCCTCTCCTCTCCTCTCCTCTCCTCTCCTCTCCTCTCCTCTCCTCTCCTCTCCTCTCCTCTCCTCTCCTCTCCTCTCCTCTCCTCTCCTCTCCTCTCCTCTACTCTCCTCCCTTCTTCTCCCCGCTTCTCCTCTCCTCTCCTCTCCTCTCCTCTCCTCTCCTCTCCTCCCCTTTTTTGGGGGGGGTGGAAGGGGTGCAGGGAGAGTTTTGGTCACTTTCTTCTGTAAGAAATAGCTTCCTTTTGCAGAAGATGTATTGCTTCTTCGCAATTCCTGTTGACCTAGAGAGCCTGGGACACTGATTGTGCAACTGCTGATGTTTCTGTGTTTTGCTGGTTCTCTGGAGAACTGCTAAATGCAGTAGCTGATTGTCTGAAGGCATTGAACTCATTTGTCAACAGCAGTGCCACTGCATGGACTCTTGCCCGCAGCATCTTACATCACATGCTTTTTGGAAAATGTGGTTCCTTGATGGTGGCACGGGGAGGATTGAACACCTTAGGAAGCTGCACGAATGTCTGCTGGAAAGTACAAATTATCCTCAATGCACTTTTCTGCAAAACCATACTCCCTGGAATAATTCATCCTTGTATGACTAGTGTTATTAGGTTTAATGGCTTGCATAATCAAGTTCTCACATTATCCTACCCTTCACTGTATTTTACTTTTCCTCTCATTCTTGTCCAAGGCTCTGAGGAACAGTATGTGCTGTTTTGACTGGACCCAAACCTATGCCAGTTGATGCTGAAGCTCATAGTCTCTACACCTTGTGGCCATTTGGCCACCTAAGAAGCAAGGACAGTGGGTTTACTAATTTGCCCTAAGCAACCTTTAGAAGCATGTTTTACATTATGAATAATTTCAGGGTTCATATTTCTGTCTTCAGACACTGTCAGCATCAGTAAGAAATAAGGATTGAGACCAGCAAAGGGTTTGTGCAATGTGCACCCAGCACTGGGGAATAATGGGAGCACTGGCCTCAGTCCAGGAGAAATATGACCTAGTAAACTTCTTAAAAGACTGCTCAATTGCTCTCTTTATTATGCAGGAGCACGCAGGCTGTATACAGGATGAATAGCATTTCCTTTACTGCTGCCAAAGGAAATATTTTCTACACTGTGTATAGTAATTTTCTCCACTTTAGTGTCCTGGCTGGCAGGAGAAGAGAGCTGCTTCACACCTTTTCATAGGGGTGATTTGTAATGGTGCAGCCTGAAGTGAGGGCGACCCTTCATGGGTGTTTTGCATCTGTCAAGCCTAAGCATAGCTTAGGTCAGTATCTTTGCAGAGGAATCCACTGGCTTTCACAGTCATACAGATCAGGAGTGAAATAAAATAGGAGAAGATATTTGTGAAGAATAAACAGCATAGACAATGAATAACTGGATGGGAACAGCAATGTGGTTGCTTGGCTGGAGTTGGGGTGAGACGGCCTGGCAGCTGGGGACTGTGAGCTCCTCTTGTAGCTGGGGGCTGTAGCATACAGCTTCCACAGGCTCCCTCCCCAGAGCTCCTCAGCTCCCCCCACAACTCTTGGATGACAGGGGCAGCACTCAGACATCTGTGAGGTCTGTTTTACCCCTGCTTGCCACTTCCCTACCCTTATCATCCCTGTCTCAGAGTGTAGCAGGAGAAGGGGAAGACCTTCCTTTGTTTTCCTGCGCACCCAGGCTGCTTCAAGTAGAATGCAGGGCACCTTCATCCCTTTCCAGCAGTGCTACTGGTGAGAAAGCCCTGGCTACAAGATGCTGGCCATGAGCAGCTTGTGATGGGCAAAGTCTTGCACTGAACAGTAGGACATTCGGGTGATGTTCCCTCCTCCACTACTGATGCAGGGCTGGTTAGGGCAATTCTTTTCACTGCTGCTGCAGTTCTCTGTGACAGACAATCCAGCTTTGGCTGTTCTGTGTGAAAAGTACTATCTTTGAGAATCAGCATAACCATTTGACACCTGCAATGATGAAGCAACCAAGCAAAAATCCTCAATAATGTCAGAAATAGTGCAGCGTTTCTAGGTGTTTTTTTTAACGCCTCTAGCCCTTGTCCTTCCCAGTGTTTTATTGCTTTCCCAAAATAGGTTTCCTAGGAAAAAAATTTTCCACTAGATTCATTCTGAAGCCAGAGTGACAAGCTGTTTATTTATTTTATTTGGTTTATGTTCCAACCAATAAATCAGTCTTCTCTGTGTTTGGTTTTTTGAACAAGCAAAGCTAAGAGAAAGGGGAATGTGTACCAGAGATGTAGGGTTTTCTTTTTCATGTTTTATCAGTGCTTTCTTTTAATAAAAAGCTGAATTAAGCATATCTTTCTCATTACAGTATGTATAAATGTGGTGCCTAAAGAACATGAATTGGGCTTGAGAGTAGTTTGCTGTTCTTCTGCAGCCTATAGTTTTCTTCACCAAAACAATTCCTGCATATAATTATTTGTTACCCCAATATATTTATCTTTTGCAATTTCATACAAGATTCTGAGAGATTTTCCTGGCGTTCTGACAGCTTGAGCTTCCTCAGCACTCAGAATATATTTTTCTCCCAAGCTTCTAAAATTGCATTAGAGTGGAGGCTTCTTTCCTACGTTTTAAATCTAAATTTGTTTTTTATGCCTCGTAGGCCACAGTGCTCACACTTATGTGTACAACTCATTTGCATACAAAATGAGAATAAAATATGCAAGCTTCATTAGTAAGATGTGGTGAATGGCTTGACATGTTTAATTAAAGAAAAAACACAAAAGACCAGTGAATCAGGTGTTCACAGAGTAACAGAAGTGATGAAATAATATTGTGAATAATGGGATGTTTGAAATGTAGGCTCCCATATTTGCCCATAGTTAGTTCCCACCTATGCCTTTCTGCAAGGAGGATCAGCCAATAAAATATATGACATCCTCAACTTTGTATTTCTTAGGGAAATTCTGCTGTGTTAATTATTTTGCCTTGATTGTAGACTTTTTGTCTTCAGTCTGTTTTAGAGCTAGGCATTTCTCCAGTTGACAGTGTACTTTTGTTTAAGATTGAAATACCCAAATCTTCCCTGGCAATGGCATGACCCTTTTGTCTCAGAACTGAAGCTTGCTGTTGCTGTAAAATTTGGCTATATTTTTAAACCTTTCCTGATGATGCATTGCTTCTTGTGAGCTTGTCATCAGTAGAGAAGTTGAACAGAATAAGGGGTTATTTCAGTTAATTACAGGGTGACGTTATAGCTTGAAATGGAGGATAAGGAATGAACAAGCACTTTTGAGTGCTCTGCCCATATTCTATTTTGTGCAGGCGTGTTAATAGCTGTATCTGTTAGTGTATTTTTGAGGCTGTGTTCAGTCTCAATAGGGTGATGTTTGTCTGTGGGCCTCCCTCTTACTCTGTTTGCCACCAGTATATTCTGACAATGCCTGCACTGTCTCTGTGCTGTGAGCCGAATGGGCGACTTGTAAAGGGGACTGAGATGTTATACTGGCTTGTCAGTGATGCTCTTCATTTGTATTCTGCTCAGGGGGCCAAACCACTGAGGAAGAGACATGCCAGAACACTTTACTTGTGCTTTACTCTGCCCTCTAATGTTTTCTTGTGCTACTTTACCTTCGTGAACCTTTCCCTTTCAAGGTGTAGCTGTTTCTGCAGCACAAAGCTTGGCTTTAGGGGGTGAAACAGATAGGATGTGCGGTACCTATAAGCCTGTGGGTTGGTTTGGGTTGTTTTATTTTTGGCTGTGAAATGCAGCATTAGGAAACAGAAAGCTGCATTGAGAGCATCTGGTGCCTGCCCTCTTGCTGGCTGCATGGGGGATTGGTGTGGGCAGAGAAATGTGAAGTATACTGTGGGAGTATGGCCTGTGCCGTGCTGCTTCTGGAGCAATAGCTAGTTCAGCTTTTTAGGGCATGGCACATGCCCTGGCAAACTTGTGAATGGAAAGCTCCCGAACAGCTGTTTTAAATTAGAAGAGCTGGGTTTGTTTTTAATCTAAAAGGCTGCATGCTTTTTTAGACTTGGCTTGCTAATAGAGGATGTTTTACTTAAAGTGATGAGGTGATGCATCCTTGGTGGTGAGATAACATTTAGACAAAGTGCTGTGTCCTTTCTTGCTCTGCTGCTGAAGACAGTGATAGCCTTCAGGAAGAGAGAAAGAGGTTTTAACACTATAAGGCAATTTTGCTCCAGAATTCTTGAGTGCTTTCTTGTTAAAAGTCTTCTAGTTTTGTTCTAGGGTTTTCTGGAAAGTAATGGGTGCTGGTTTCACATGCTGTCATCCTTTTCTCACCTTAAGTGCAGTAGTTTCCAAATCTGTTACACGATGGTCCCATTTTTGGGACTGCTGATGCAGTGTATCACCAACACAGAAGAGACCAGCCGCCCTTGAGTGTTATCCTTGTGCACTGCACTGACAGGGGCCAGGCATCTGCTGCTTGTCTCCCAGCAGCCCGTGATTAATGTGTAGTTTGATGGCACCAACTTTCACCTTCTGCCGTGCAAGGCCTCCCCACCAGCTAGAGAGAGGTCTGACTGGGTGTTAGCTCCAGTCTGTGCTGTTGTCCACATGCTAGTGTGATTTTTCTCTCCTCCATCCTTTCTGCAGCTCCCTTTTGCCCTCTGCTCTTGGAGACTCCTGTGTAAAGGCCAGATCAAAGAGTTCCCCTGGAAGGAAAACACAGGACAGAGAAAAGGCAATTTTGGTGAGCGTTGCAGGTCACACGTCAGGTCAAATCAGCGCCTGGTGGAGGGAGCAAAGTAAATGTAATGTTGCAAGAGCAAATGCAGTTTGCTGAGGCAAGATCCATGGCTGGTTTTGATTGCTTCAGGGTCATCTGCATGGCTACCTACAAACCCTCTCTGCACTTAAACTCACATGGTGCCAAACTCTTTTCAAGTGAGCAAAACAAAGATCAAGAGGAGATTGCTGGACACTGGCCAGGGCAAGTGCCTGGCCATTTGTGTGAGCCACATTAGGAACAGGACAAAGATGTTCCTACGTTGGTATCCCAGGGAGTGCCAGGACCAGAATGAAGATGCCCATTTCTTGTACTGTATTATTGATTTCCTCTGGGGCTCTCACTGTCTGCCTGCCTGTCCTGGAAAACAGAGATCTAATTCTAGATTTAGACAATCACAGGTCGACTGAAGGTCAGTAAAATCTCCAGGATATGTTCCCAAAGGAAACTATTTTTTCAGTCCCACTTCCCTGATTCTTTCACTATGTATCGTAAGCAAAACTTGTTGTTTTCCTGAGTTCAAGTGCTTTTGATATGATGGGTGCTTTGGGATTTTGGTTAGTTTGCTGCTGATATTAGGAAGAGGGAAATTTGTTTTCTTACAGAGCATTTGAAATTAAAACCTGGTACCCAAAAGAAAATTCAAACAAATTCAGAGAATCATGTATCCTGGTTCCATAACAGACACATGTGATAGCAGAGAAAGCCCTTATCTTCCTGGGCTGCAAATGAGTAAAGTGGCTCCTCATTTCAAAACAAAGATGGCTGGAAAGAGAAAAGTAAATGCTGCTACAGCCAGAAAAGTACAGTTATTTATTATATCCTAGCAGGGTTATAGAACCTATATGCAGAGCTAGGACAACAATGCAATATTGTCACCAACCCCTACCCAGTAACTTCCATTATTCCTTTGCTCATCATAGACTGACAAAAAGTGAAATCCTCTTTTCCTTCATCAATAATGGGTGCAGGGAAGCCATGTCACACCAAGTGAGGCAAAGTAGAAATAGATGGGTCTGGCTGTTCCTTGGTTCATTTGGAACCGGGTATCAGAAGGAAAGGTCATAGTAGGGGCATCTGCTGAGTTCTTGTTGTGACGATCACTGTGTCAGTGAAGTTTTCTTACGAGGACCACATCACCTCCAACCCTGAGAGCAAATGAACTTCAGCAGCAGCAATTCCCATTCATGTGTGCACTGCATACTGAGGGGAAGTGGAATACCATGGATTTTATGTGTCTAAGCAGAACATGGTCTACAACTGGAAATGTCAATTCTTGTAAAGTCATTTTATGTGCTGGTAACTGGATGTTTTTCATTTGAAATTTTCTTTTGAAATTAAATTCCTATCAGCGCCTCGGCAAATCAGGGTTCGGGTGGATGAGCAATTTCTCACAGATTTGTGCATCATCTCTGTTAGTCGTCTTTTTTCTGCTTCTCCCTTCTCTCTCTTTCTGATGGCAAGAAGAGAGTGTGACTCAAATATATATTTGTTAGGCCTTCTGGCTTTCTCTCATGAAGCAATTTTGCTAGTTCAAAGCTAATTTTTCAACCACAACTAGGCATGTGCAAAATTGATAAATAAATGAAGCAATTGCCCTGGTTTTGAGTCCCAGCCATAGGCCAATAGTTGCAGTCTTGTCTACTGGCTAAGCAAAGTCTGTGAATTAACTACATTTTAATCTCATGAAATGTAGCCTGTGCTTGCTCTGAGACAAGTGTTTGAGTAAAGGATTGATTATTTGTTCTACAGTATTTTCAGCAGGGTTAGGAAGACATTTTGGCACTAAATAAGCAGCCTTCCCCAAAACATTCTCCTGACTGCAAGTTTTCAAGACCTTTAAGAATGATGTCACTGCCTCTTTTTAGTACTTCAGCTTCTGACTACACTGAGCCTCTGATGCAGATGTCAGCATATTCCCAATTATTATGGCAATGTCCTTGACTGCAGCCATCTCCAGTCAGACAAATCTGTACAGTTGAATATAGCAAAGTGCTGTTTCAATTCCAGTAAGGGTTTCTTCCAGCTGACATAGCATTTGTTCCCAAAGTCAATTCCACTACAAATCTTTTTCTTTTTTTTTTTCTTTTTTTTTTTCTTTTTTTTTTTCTTTTTTTTTTTCTTTTTTTTTTTCTTTTTTTTTTTCTTTTTTTTTTTCTTTTTTTTTTTCTTTTTTTTTTTCTTTTTTTTTTTCTTTTTTTTTTTCTTTTTTTTTTTCTTTTTTTACTTTTCTCTTTTTTCTCCTTTCTCCATTCCTCTCTCCTGAAACCATTTCAGGGAAGAGAAGACACATATCTTGTATTGGCATCTGAAAGACAAAGCTGAATATGATTCACAGCTATTTTTTCAGTTTATGTTCTGTGCCATTTTTGGCAGAAATCATTTCCACAGGCTCATCTATGGGAGGAGATTGGATGTCTGAATCCATTTTCTTTGGGATGTTCACCTTTAAAAGTTTTCTTCCACTTTAGAGCTAGCTGAGCTGTCTGCCTGGCTGTAGAAATACTGCAGTAATATGTTTGGTTTAGTACACTGAAAAACAGGAAAGTGTCTCTGTGCTTGCCTGATAATGTTCTTTTGTTATGAAGAAATTTTGTCTGAATCAGTCCATCTTCTGTCACCATATGAAGTTTCCAGAATAATAATGGATGCTGACTTCCAAATATTTAGAGTTCTCTAATTAGAAGGAATTATCTGTGTCCTCCACAGTGGAAGAATTGTATGTTCCTTCTTTGCCCTCCTGGCCCCAAGGGGGTTGGAACAAACACCGTGGTATAAGAAAGCAACTGCTGATCTCCTGAGCCATGCAAAAGGCCCATGAGCTCTGGGACAGCACTGACTTGGCTTTGTGATGTTTTCCAGAGAGGCCGTGCCCAACCAGGAGAAAATCCAGTGAAAACAGGCAGATCCCAAACCTGAAACGTAATCTGAAAGGTTATGCTTTTCTTACTTGAAAGAAGTTAGGCCTGATGATTCAGTGAGGATATAACATGAACTGTTCCTCTCTGGTAGCATCCTCAGTTGTGTTTAAAAAAAAAGAAATGGGTTTAGAACCAGGGCTAATGATACAGTTTCACAGAAACACAGAATCACAGAATCTCAGGGGCTGGAAGGGACCCCAAAAGCTCCCCCAGCCCAACCCCCCTGCCAGAGCAGGGGCACCCAGAGCACATCGCACAGGAACATGTCCAGGGGGGTTTGAATGTCTCCAGAGAAGCAGACTCCACAGCCTCTCTGGGCAGCCTGTCCCAGGGCTCTGCCACTCTCACAGTAAAAAAGTTTTTTCTGATGTTTACATGGAACCTCCTATGCTCCAGTTTGTACCCATTGCCCCTTGCCCTATCACTGGACGTCACTGAAAAAAGCCTGGCTCCATCATCCTGACACTTGTCCTTAACATATTTATAAACATTGATGAGGTCACCCCTCAGTCTCCTCCAAGCTAAAGAGACCCAGCTCCCTCAGCCTTTCCTCATAAGGGAGATGTTCCACTCCCTTCATCATCTTAGTAGCTCTGTGCTGGGCTCTTTCCAGCAGTTCCCTGTCCTTCTTGAACTGAGGCGCCCAGAACTGGACACAATACTCCAGATGCGGCCTCACCAATGCAGAATAGAGGGGGAGGAGAACCTCTCTTGACCTATTAACCACACCCTTTCTAATGCACCCCAGGATGCCATTGACCTTCTTGGCCACAAGGGCACATTGCTGGCTCATGGTCATCCTCCTGTCCACCAGGACCCCCAGGTCCCTTTCTCCTACACTGCTCTCCAGCAG
>NW_009951947.1:623901-630467 GCF_000747805.2 Chaetura pelagica | reverse complement strand
CTGCTGAAAGAGGTGTTCTTCTAAAAATATGCTGACATATAGTCCCATATGGACTAGCATCAGTGAGAACCCCAAGGCACATTGGGATCCCTTACGTAATAAAGGGTATAGCCAAAACCCTATAAGAAGAAAAACCTAAAATCTATCTGAGACCTCATATGTCGATGCCATAGAGAATCTTATCTTTGTGGCTGGCTTTATTAATCAGGATATAGCTGGGTGTATATGCGCTGGTTTCTGGGTGAGGTGCAGTGTACACAGGTAAATGATACAGTGCCCATGTACAAATCCTACTGTGTTATCTGTACAATAAATCTCACAATCCCAGCCAAGCCCTGAGCTAGCCTCGAGGCTACCAGCCCACCTGGCACAGAGTATGCCCCTGCTGCAGCCTGCTGAATCCCAAAATTGGCAATGACCATTGGCAATGTTTCTCTCCATTGGTTCTGCCAGGGTATGAGAGCGATATGTGGCTGAAATTCCTCTTGTTCTGGTAAACCTATGGCAGTCGACTCCTGTCCTTAAAAAAGGCATTTCCCTGCCTACAGATTGATGAGGTAGCACAGACCGTTTCCGACTGAATTTTCAGTATTAAGGAGGTACTTGATTGCATGTAAACTTCACTGGGGTTTGTTTTAGCTCCTGTGGTTATAATATTGTTGTAGCTCTTAGTGCTTACAGTTGTAAAGCTGAGATTAATGGAAAACTAGGAAAAGATGTGTTGCAGGGGGAATGCCAGGAGGTTTTCAAGTTCTTCTCCCTGCTCCTGGTTACGATCAGCAATACTTCAGTCATTCATCACCAGTATTAATCTACCCTGTGTTTGAAGAACTCTGCATAAAATCTATTCCTGTGTTTTGTTATCATTATATGTAGTTTTTATAATGTTTGAGCTGAGTCATTCTTGTGCCAATTTCAACCCATTATTCCTTATCTGCCGTGGTTATGGAGAACAGATTGTTCTATTGACTTTTTTGAAGCATGTTTCTATGTACATAGATGTCCGTTATCACCTTGCCCGTAGCATTTTCATCTCTAGATGAAAACAGCACACTTCTAGATGTCTTTCTTGTTCTTTGACCTCACTTCCTTTGGTTCCTTTTTTTTTTTTTTTCAGTAATCAGAGCAGGAGATTATAAGTCATCTGGGGCCTTACGAAGCCGAGCAGAACAGAAGGATGACATATGTTGTAGGTGATACATGCTCCTGTTTATATATCCCAGCGTGCTCTGTTTTCATAATGGTATGACTTCACTAAGTCTCATTCACCTTATGGTCTACTCCACCCCAAATCTTTCTCTGAAGAACTGTTGTCAGAACAGTTTTCCCCAGCCACTGTTTGTATTGTTTGTTGTTTCTGGCTATGTGTAATGGCGGTAGTCCTAGCCATGTTGAATTTCAAAGCATGTCTTCAAATGATAAAATAATCTCATAATCTTGTCCTCCAGTATAATTGCATTCCCTCCACACTTGTGTGCTGCAAATTTTAATAAGCGTGTCCTCCATTTCCTCCTCTCCTTCAGTAATGTCAGTGTGGAATAGAACCAAGCACAAGAAAAAAAGGGAGGAAGCCTACTTGACATCCAGCATCCCTTTTCACTTTTACAGCGACCCATTAATGACAGACTCATGGGTCCTCCATTCATTGTTGATTTCATCAAGACTGTTCCCTTGATTGCTTGTAGGAACATCTGTGGATACATCATCCAAACAGGTGGGGCTTTATGGACAGAAAGAAACCATAAAAATATCTTTATATACAGGGAACTGGAGCTTCCCTGGAGAACTGGAAACTCATGAGGTGCTAACATACTTGCTTTCTCTTCAGTTTGACTGTAGTCAAGTTGCAGCAGTTGTCTAAAATTATGGTGGTATAAGTGCAGGTTCCTTACTTGAAAATCTTTATTTCAGCTAAAAATAATGCAGGGAAATGTAAATCCGAGTTAAATATAAGGATTTTGGAAGCTGGGAAGTAGCAAATAATTGGTATGGCCATATTCCTGGATTCAAGTGTTCAAGAACTTACAACTAGATGCTGGCATTTGGGAGCACTGGCATCGAAAACCAGCATGTTAAACGGTCCCATAGAGTTGAAAGCTAATATAGTTCACAGACTGAAGACAAATGTAGATTGAAGTACTATATATGTCCTCAAGTTCCTTGCCAATCCATGGGTTTTACAGTCGATTCTTTTCATGGTACTTTTGCAGTTCCCTATGCTCATCTTAGATGTGAGAGTTGGGGAGAACGGAGGTAAGAGTGTGTGGCACTGACAAATGCTCAAACTGAAATAATCCAGAAAAGGCCTTCATGCCACTTTGTCTTTGGGTTTCTGATGATAATAGCAGATGTCTGCAGTGATGGAAGGTGCAGGCTCCTGCTGTGAAAGACTGTAGTAATGAGAAGCATTTGATGAGCTGACTGCTTCATTCTTGCTGATGATACTTTAAGGATAGAAGTAATTACAACAACTTTGATCAGATTTAGTTTAGGTGCAACTGGAATTGATTCCAAGAGAGGCAGTTTGCGTGGACTGAAAAGTAACTAAAATTCTTCATGGCTGGGTGCACTATCTGGCTTTATTTTTCATTCCCTCTCCATCCCTGATTCCTCATCTACTTAGCACTGATTTTATGTTAAGTACCTTGCTAGACTAGACTTGTTGTGTAGTCTTTAATGTTTAAGGTTGTGTGGCATCATTTGGGTTCCATGGCTATCAGAAGTATAGAGAAAACAGTTGCCTTATTATATATGAATCTTACAGTGATGCACTGGCAGAGTCAAACTGCAAAACTACTGGCCTATTGCTAGAAACCTTGTATGCCTCATTGCCTGCTTCTGACTGTGTTGGAAGAAACGTGAGGGGCCTGTGCAGAGGAAGAAATGCAGTGGCTGGGGCCAATGCTGCTCTTCACAGCAGTCATTCGGGAATGGAGGACTGAAACACTTCCAGGGAAAGGGTACTGATACCAAAGTATCTGCACACATCGCTGCTAATCATGGGAAGGAGAGCGCCTGAGGGAAGGACAAAACTCTGTAAACAACTCTGAGATGGAAATATGTGCAGCAGCCCTTTTGGTTGCTTTGACCGAGGGTAGGCCAGCAGGAGGTCGGTAGCAAGCTGTTGCTATCTCCAGGTCAAGGAAAACATTTAAGGAGTAATCGCCCCCTGCTTTATTTTGCTTTTCATTCTTGTGAAACATTAGGGGTTGAAGAATAAATGAGCAGCAGTTATTGTTGCATGGCCAGTGCCCCAGGGAAGTTGTGTGCAAACCTGGTAGCTGTGCTGCTCACGGGTCACCTGCCTTCCTTATGGAAACTGCAGGCAGGGACCGCTCCAGGCAGCAGGTGCCCTGCCAGCTCCAGCAGCTTGGGCTCTGCTTTCTCCTAAAGACCCCCCGATTTGTAGGGAGTTGAAATAAATACCCCTTTTACCCTCCATAGGGTCTCACCTTGAGTTTTCTTACCTCGAGAAGGACTGGGTGTCACCTGTGCAACCTGCTGTCAGCCAAGCACGACTCCTGGGACGTGGGGCTGGAGAAGCCGAACTGGGCCACCGCTCCGGGAGGGCAGACCCCTCCTTCCCTGTCCCTCCTTGTGTGGCAGTCGGCAATCAAATGGTGGCTGTGAAAAGGAGTCATTTTTGGAGTGCTGCTGGTGAATGTGTCGTGGAGCTGTCTGCCTTCACACCGCCCTGGCAGCAGTGGCCCCGTCCCGACACCGGTGCTATAATTAGCTGGTGGCAATCGGCAGCTGCTGCTTCTGTCGCAGGGACCCAGACTGTCTGAAGTAGTAAATACACAGAGCTATGGGGGTTTTTTTTGCTTTAATGACTGTATCTTCCCAATGCCAAAACCAACCGGCTTCCTCAGCCTGGGTTTTCAGACTGATTTGTGGGTTGTTGTGGGGTTTTCTTTGTAATTCAACAGTAATAGGTCTTTGTTTTTGTAAATTGTAAGAGATGTGTTGAAGCATTAAGAGGCCTTATTGATGTTTCTGTGCAAGCCCTTCAAGTTATAGTAAGCTTTCATCTAATTGAAAGGCCTCACTGATTGGAATATGTGCAGATCCCTTTCTGGAGACAGTCTCAGTGCATTCCTCTAACATCCTTGCTGTGTTAGTCCACTCTGCTTCAACCCCTTGGGAATACTGGAATTTCTACGACACTGAAAGCTCCCTTTTCACCTAAGGCATTTTCTTTACTTAATGTGGTTGGTTTTAGCTAAGATTGCTTTTATCACTGGTGGGTGGGCAAAATTATGTACCTCCCACTGACTTGTACCATTTACCTGTGCCTATCTCAAGGAGAATAAATTGTGCCAGGTTGGATGGGGCTTGGAGCAACCTGGTCTAGTGGGAGTCATCCCAGCCCATGGCAGGGGGATTGGAACTAGATGATCTTTAAGGTCCCAAACCATTCTATGACTCTGTGATTTGTATGCTGCTATATATTGCTTTTGCAGGAACTAAGGCTAGGGAAGGAGGATACCACATCCCCTTCACTCTATTTTTTTTAACATGATAGGCCAGTACATCACAATTTGTTCTGACTTTTAATACGTCAGTCAACTTAAAGGGTCTGGTGCCTGCTTCATCTGGCAACTCACCTATTTCCATTATTTTTCTTCTGTGGTAGTAGGAAATGTATTTCAGGGTAGGGCTGAACATGGTACAAGTTGGCGGCTTCACTGGAAGTTCTTAGTAATAAATCTATTATCCACTCTGTTCTTGCATCAAAAGCTTTCAGTCTTTAAAAAGCAAAAGAAAGGGAAAATTCCATCAATTGAGAGAGCGTAGATTTAATTTTAAAACTACAATATGCTCATAAATATTTCTTTATCCAGATGAATTAATGTATCCTCCATTAGGTTCATTGTTGTCTTTCTGTATTTTTAAAGTATTTATTTAATTAATGATACAGTTGTTGATAATATTTTCATCTATATGTCAAAGATGTGAATACTGATTTCTGTACATATTCACTCATGTATTGCTTGTTTTAAGAGTAGAACAGCTCTTCTTTGAAACTGGAAGGCAAAAGTTGTAATATAGTGTTGGACAAGATGTCTTAAGTCATGCCTTGTCAGTCTTGCCATGATTGTTTCAAGACTCCAACTGTTGTGTTTATCTCGTTGGTGAAAGCTAGGAGGTGTTTTTTTTGTTTGCAATGCAGAGGCTAAGAACAGATCTAGCTGCTCCTTCTCTCTCTGAAAATGTTCACCATACTCCAGGGTTGTTGGGGGTTTTTTTGTTGCCGGGATGTCATCCTTCGGCACTAGCACTTCTCTGGCAGTTTTCAACAACGTGACTGGGAAGGGAGAATGAGGTCTCTCATCTTCTTGGTAAGCTGGAGAGGATCCAGAATTCTACATCATATCAGACTGAGAAAGACTGATTTTGTCCTGATTCTATCAAACTCAAATGCCAAAAGTAGGAGCTTAAAATGTGAACTCCGTTTGGTGTCTGGAGTTGCAGGTTCAATCATCCTGCCCTGCATTTGTTTAGAGCAGGACAAACAGCATCTGGAACTATGCAGAGTAATTCAAGCTCCTAGTCTGTGTGGAGTCCCATCTAATGCCTGTGCATGTTATACAGCCTCTCTTACATAAGGGTAAGGCCATTTATATGAAAAGCACACAGTGAGCTCAGCAGGTCTGTGCCTGGATCTCTGTGGTGTGGCTCTGAACCATTAATCTCTCCTGTGGTTGCTGATGTGTGTTTGAAAGCATGAAATGATGTCACAAAGCTGTAAAGCCAACCCTGTCAGATAACTTTGCAGTCTTATCTTTCAAAGTCAAATGTTTTTATTTAAATCTGTACATGTTATAATCCTGAGCACCTTGTTTGTCCCCATTTCTGCCCTTTGTCTGCCCTCTTTCATGAATTACTCCCCATTTCATAAATAAATAGGGACACAAGTACATTTTGGGAGGTTTTGCAAATGCTGTTGATAAAATAAATTTGTTTGGTACAAAAGATCACTCTAAAAAGCATTTAGCATCTGATAACAACACTATGATCCTGAGCACCTGCTTCACACCCACGTTGCCGTAACCCTAAGGACCAGATCAGGAATTTTTAGAAGGAAGTGCTGTTTGCAATGTATGATACTAGAAGTGTCTGCAGCATGACATACGGTGGAACTAATGTAGAGCCTTAGTGGCTGTATTTGTAGCATGCAGCAGCCAGATACACCACAACAAGCAGAACTACTCTTCAGTGTCATGGGAATTCCCTCGTGTTATGGCTTAACAGAAGGATGGGGTCAGGATGGGGTCATCTCCTCTCTGATGCGTTTTGTACTCAAACCCTCCAAAGCAATTCTCGTGAGACTGCACCATGTGCCTCACATACTGAGTGTTTTATGCCGAGGTTGGCACAAACCAATTTGTTGACACTGTTTACCTTGTGCTCCATACTGTGCTGTGTTCCAGATAGCAAAGGAAAGCGTTGCCTCTGCTGCCCTCGTCGCCTGGGAGAGGGATTAGGGTGGGAAGCAGAGCATCTACTATAGCTGGAGCTGTTGCCCATATATCTGCTGCTCACATAACCGATAATCTCCGACG